>NC_134877.1:33853013-33918013 GCF_041734735.1 Babylonia areolata | reverse complement strand
TTTGTTGGCTTGGAATGACCATGTCTTAGTAATTGAATCTTGCAGACTGAAGAACACCCCTAATCTGCCAATAAAGCTGACAGTCATGAAGGAATTACTGGTCGCAGAACTGATTGGAATTTTCTTTGAATGTGATGCATGCTATATTGTGTGAAAGTGACTGTGGATGTGTCCGCAATGAAAATTACACGAGACACGACACACGAGACAGATACGTGCGCGCGCGCGCGCCAGTGCTCGCGCCACACACACACGCACACACATACACACACACACACACACACACACACACACACACACGCAGACACACGCGCACGCGCCTCTGTACGCGAGTGTATAAAGATATATATATATATATATATATATATATATATATATATATATATATATATATATACAGACAGACATGCACATGGGTGCTGGCTTGCTTCCATTATGCTTTTTCAAGTTGTGTGAACCCAGACAGACATATCCGAACACTCCAACTAATCATCTTAAATTCTACTTCATCACAGGATGGATGGATTGGATTGAATTTGATTAACTCACTGACTGACAGCACTGATCTTATCGTTATTCAGTCGCTAGGTTGGTTGGTTGGCTGGTGTATCAGTGGAAGGCTGACAGTCTGAGTGGTTGGCTGAAAGACTGATATATCGAGTGATTGGTTGGTTGATTGATGGATTGAATGATCGATTTGAAAATACACACACACACATACACACACACACACACACACACATGCATGCATGCATGCATGCACGTACTTCATCACCGCGGGCTTGCACATATTCACACAGTCAGTAGCACATTTATGTACGCTCGAGACACATTCATGTGCGATCGAGCATACATGTGACACACTCACACACATCCAAATGTGTACAGACAGACCCACTCACATATGCAAGTCAATGCAGGCAAACACACGTCCTAACGGAAGGGAGAGCTTTGAATCCCACAACATATTGATCCAACAACAAATATGCAAGAATAAGTTAATAAACAAACAAATAAAGCAACAACAAAAAAAGAAATCAGTTTAACACCCTGGCCACCGCAACCCCACCCCATATACACACGCGCAATTATGTATTAATGTTTACAGTATTCTGGTGCCTATGTTTGCACAAAATAATGTTCAGCAGCCTCAGTCTTCCCATCATGCAATTTTCACCCCGCCATTTCCTTGTTCGAAAAAGAACAGATCTACTTCACGTGGATTGTAAGAAGAAAAATGAGTGATTTCGAGGTAAGTTATGCTTTCTACAGTTTGAATTTTTAATTTTGTATATTTAGTATCACAGCTGTGCCATAAATACTCGGGTGTTTTATTTAGAATCACGTTCAAGACAACAATTGGGTCCTGAATTGCCCAGTTTGTCCAGTTTGCCAGGCAATGGAGTTATTCCCCTTGTTCAGTAACGGAATGAACGATCGAAAAGCTAAAAAGCAAAACTCGAAAATATAAACCATAACCTAAACCTCATCACACTAAAAATTAAGATTGATATTATCATCTTTATCACAGTTTCATATTCGAATCTTTCTTTCCATGTTATGAGGCTAAAGGCTAAATGATTTGCATTAAATGATCTTGTGAAACTGGCTTTCACACGACTCGCTGGCAGTAAGACTGGATAATGACAGTACGTGTGTGTGTGTTTGTGTGTTGTATTCAGACCATACACATGGAGACTTGGAGTAGCAACACATCTGAATTAAACAAGAAGACTCAAAATCAGAGAGACACGATTGTGCGACTTTTAAATCATGCTGTACAATGTAAAGTCGGCGTGGCAGAATGATAATACCATTTGACTGTGTCAGCATGTCACGCCCAGTTAATTAGCAGCAAGTGTAATAGTAGTAGTAATAGGAGTTGCAGTGGTATAAACAGCAGCAGCAGGATGCATTATCATAATTATTGTAATTTTTATTTTTATTAGCCTATATTATTCTAGCTTTATTGACAAGGAGGCACCAAGATGGAATTGGTGTGGCATCAGACTTCTTATCATGTGTTAACCAGTCATGATTCAGCTTCAAGCCCCTGTTTCAGCATGGTGATGCATCATTGTGAAAGGCACTTACTTCTTCACTCCACCCAGGTGTGAGTGGGAAACTGACATTGGTTGGGGAAGGAGACAATTGGGCCCTGCCTTCTACCAAGCCCTAGAAGCCATATATATATGAATTCACTGTCATGACATCTATGGACTTTCATGTTTAACCTAGCAGTGCATACTTTTTTTCTTTTTTTTTTTTTCAGTGCATACTTAGTGCATTATTGGATTAGATTTATCTTCTTGTGGCAATGATCTCAACACATGCTCAGGCTTAAGTGTAAGACTTAACAACAGTGAGTCAGTAAATATTCGTAGATGCCAGCTGGCTACTTTGCACTCAAATCTTTTTGTTGATAAATTCTGTCAGTATGCATTGCATGCACTGCATGTATCATTCATTCGTTTTATGACAAGTTAGCACTACACTCACTCATGAAAATCTGCAAAAAAACAAAAAATGAAAAATATGCTTTTGCCAATATTGGTGGATTATATCTTTCTCCCCCTCTTTTGTTTATTGGAACTTTATGGATCAAATAAGCAAGTGCACACGAACACCCACACACATTTGGTCAGAGGCATGGATGTATGTGAACACGCTTGGGCACATATCCACACATTCAGTGATTCACACATGTACCAGAGTATGCAACCTCCCACACCCACATCACATATATCCGATAATGATGATGGTGATATATGCTAATGTAACATTACAACAGCAACAATTAATTTTTGATAATAATGACAATGATAATGATGATGATGATAATGCTAATAATGATTTCAACAGTAATAACTCTCCTGCACAATTACACTATTATTATGTTTTACGGTTCTGTTTTCACATAAACATATATTTTGCACCAACACTTAACAGGCACACACGCGCATGTGCGCGCGTGCACACACACAAACACACAAAGTGATATACAAACATACACTTTTTTCATGCAGAAGGACAGTAACAAGAACTATTGTACATGGCACCATAAGTTAATGGCATAGGTGCTGAAAGTAATAATGATTAGCAAGAAAATAGTATTAGTTTTAATCCTCAACAAGGTGCTACCGTTTCCAACCAGTGAATGATGATGTTGAGGAATTGTTCACCTGCTTCCATGCAAGTAAATGACAGGCACAAAGAACCAGTTTTTCAGATATTTGTTTCCAGATGAGAAATCCTTAAAAGTTTCCGTGCAGTCTACCAGTCTCCATCACACACACACACACACACACACACTCACGCATGTGCACAGACACACACACACACACACACACACACACACACACACACACACACACACACACACACACACACACACACACACACTCGCTCGCATGCTCACTCGTATTATTTCTTTCAGAAAACTGAAATGCAAGATAGCAGCAGCAAGATGCTGGCAGTGCTACTATGGTTTTCTGTGTGTTTTACACCTGACTGACGATGGTTGCTAAACTTAAAACCGGCATGAAGCACACATGGACTGGATTATTCTGCCCTGATCCCTTTCCCTGACAGCACAAATTTCAAAATTTGAAGGAGACTGATGCAGGATTATTTTCTAAAGCGCACGAAGCTGAGGGTTTTTTACTTTTTAATTTTATAATTGGTTTGGTTTGTTTTTGTTTTTTAATCTAAAAACAAAATTAGATGTTAACAGTTAAGACAACTCAAAGAAAAAAAAAGAAAAAAAGAATGAACCTTGATAGAAACTTACAGAGGTCTGTGTATGTGGTCTTCCACTTTTCTGGAATTTTGTAATTAGAAATATTGATGTGGAGCTGCCGTTATTTTCCCAACAGAATCCGAAAAGGAAAATCTGAAGACACACCTATTTGTCTAGGGCATTGTTATATTCAGGTCACACCTACGAATGTAACTGCTACTACCTCTGTGAGTCCGTCAGTCAGTAATTGGAAAAATATTGTCATGTGATAATTTGCTTTTGTTATGCCATATCTTTAGCTGTGTATCTGTATATAAATATGGTTTGTTTAAAACAATTGGTCTCAGAAGGTACTGCATAAGAAACAAGTTCTTATTTTTTAACTTTTTAAAATTTCTCACCATATCAGATACAAATTAGATGACATTTTATTTTTAATGTTTATTGAACAGATCTGTGTGCAGGATTCCCCAGCAAAGGAGATTGAGATAGATGCAGACGGAGAAGATGAAGGGTTACTCAGGAGATCATCGTCTCCTGAACCAGAACCAGAATGTACAAAGAACGGTGCAGAGAAACCAAAAGCTGACAAAATGAAGACCAGAGGCAACAAGAATCATCGCAAGTGTCTTTCCGCTTCACGGTCCAGGTCTCGCTCCAGTTCTAACTCCTGCTCCAGGTCAAGGAACAGACATCATAAAACTAAAACTTGTAAAAGGTAAGGGATGTATGATATAAAAAAAAAATATATATATATATATATATATGTGTGTGTGTGTGTGTGTGTGTACACAGTTAGGATCATTCACTAAAGTAAAGAAGCAATTTTTTTTCTTTAACAAGGAACAGACATTATAAAACTAAAAGGTAAGGGATGTATTTTTGTTAAAAAATCTATAGTATAAGCACTCAGCTTCTCAAGTGGCAAGTTTTTTGTTTGTTTGTTGTTTTTTTTTAAAAAAACAAACAGGGAACAGACATAAACAAAAAAAGTTGGATACGGATTTTGAAAGAACAAAACAAGCAAACAAAAAAGAACATACGCTTAGGATCATACACTCGAGTAGCTTTGATTTTAAACATTTTATTTTATATAAGAAACAGACTTGTAAAAGGTACATGATGGATTTTGAAAAAACTTCTATTTATTAAGGATCATAATGTTCATGTAACACTTTTTTTTCTGAAGAAAAATACATCTCAAAAGTAAAGGTAGGTGATGGATTTAAAAAAACAACAACAGTTTCTGAGTTAGGGCCATGCAGTTAAGTAGAACCTTTTTTTTTTAAAGTTTGGCACAGACTGTCACAAAAGCATACATGTACCATGATTATACTGATAGGAGTTCTGATTACTGTTTTATTTTATTGAATAACATTTCTCCCTGAAGCATGTTAGGTAGCATAAAATAATCAAACTCATTAATGTTTGATGAGTCTCCCAAAAATGAAAAAAGCCATAGATATCTGGTAATAGTCACACGCTGTACCTCCGTTGTGGGTGACCCACAGTACAGCTCTGTGATTGAACTAGCGTCCTCCAGATCTTGCCATTTATTTTTACATTGATACACTGATACAGCCTTTTCATTTCCACTGCATATCCTTTTTCACTCCATTATTTGATCTGGCTGAAAAGAGTCATAGATTATGCTGATCAGCACTTCTTCTCGTCTCCCTTAACTCTGCTCTGAAAAAAAATGTTCGCCAGAGTCCTAAAGGTATGTCGGTTTGCGTCAAAGTCTTGATTTCCACAAATAGTTTTCCGGTGAGATAGAAGGTGGCAGAATAGTTACCTACTCTTGCCCTTTCTCCAGCCTTTGACTGGAAAATTAAACTGAGCATCTAATCATTCAGATGAGATGATCAACTGAGGTCCCATCTGCTGCACACACTTGGCACACTGACAAAGAAATCATGGCAACAAGTGTTGTCCTCTGGCAAAATTCTGTAGAAGAAATCCACTATGTCAGGTACACAAAATTGTATGCATGCATTCAAGGCCAGACAAAAGCATGTTGGGTCATGCCGCTTGTCAGGCATCTGCCTGACATATGTGGCATATATGGGTTTGTCTGAAGGCAGTGATGGCTCTTTGAGAAACTGAAACTGTCAGTCCATTGTTGTTGTTTTTTCTATCTTCCCCTCCTCCTCAACAGATCTTTGATAGATTGTTTTAGCAAGGCCTTTGGATCTTGTTATGTGGCCATACAAATTTTATTTTTTCTTCTAAACAGATGTAAGCACTTGTTCATTGTTGACCTGATCTTTGTATGATCTGATGTTTAGTACCTTGTGATCGCACCACATTTACACGATTCTTCTTTCCAAATCCGCTCAGAGGGTCCATGTCTTATGAGACTATTGACAGTACTGCAGTAATCATCAGTAGAACTAGAAAAGACTGCAGGAGATACATCCTCTCTTATGTTTGGCAGGTTCTGGGAACATGTTGTTGTTCATTTATGTTTACTTTTCTTATTCTTGAGAACAAGGGGGAAAAAACGTTGAAGGGAGGTAATTCATCCCTGAGCATTCTAGATTGTTACTGCAATTTGGGTAACTTCCCTTTAGCTCTGTCCAGTTCCTCATTCAGTCTCTGCCTTCGTTCCTGCCAGTCTTAGGATATGAACACACACAAAAAAAATTGTTGCAAACTACAGGATTGACATTTAACACATGTGATACCATCTTAACCCCACTGATCATGCTTGGAATCTGCCACTTTTATGTTCTTTGGTATCAGTTGAACTGGCAATGCATGCATGGAATTTTGCTTGCAACAGGGCTGTTCTTTAGATTCTCTCATAACTTCTTTACTGTCGGTTATAAGACAGATGTATGAAATCAGGTGAAAATGGATTCCATGCTCATGTCCTGATCACTGATGTATCAAGAGACTGTCAAGCTACAGATGTTTATGCACAGAAAAGAAAGTTGTCTTCAAAAAATGAAATGTATTTTAATATATTTGTGGGAATGCTTCCGTAGCATTATTTATCATGATTTGTACATTTGATTACTGCAGGCGACTGACTCGATCACGGTCAAGAAGCCCACATTACAAACACAAGCATTCAAAGCAGTGAGTAATGATGAGATTTTCTTTTTATATTTAATTATGAATTTTACCATCTTGCTTTAAAGTCTGTTTAATGTCATCCAGATTGTTTTGTTTGTTGGTTTTGAAAAGGGTTTATTACACAATATCTGTTTTGTTTGTTGGTCTTGAAAAGGGTTTGTTACAATATCATTGTCATTTAGACATAGGTTGGTCTGCTTTTCACATACTGCGTTTAAATAGTGATAAGTGCTACTCATTTTTAGTATATTTTAATTGTTCTTGTCAGCACTTTGATTTTTGATTTTAAACTACAATGAAAAACATGTGAACAGTAAGCTGTATACAGGAAATGTTGTAGTGGTGTACTGGCTCAGGTTATCCAAACTGATTATGCAATTAACTTATCAAGTAATACATACCCAATTAGAATCTGGTAAGCAAAGATTCAGTAAGGTTATATAGTGTTCTATGTCATCATTCCATCAATCCATGTCTTTGTGTACCTCACTGATTGCCTTGGATAAATTGTTTTCTTTCAAAACATTGTAGTAAATTCACATTTTACAAGTAAATGTATTATAAATATGTATGAACAATCAAAGCTACTTGGAGAGTATTGCTAAAGATGCTTACATAAACAAGTCATTGGAATGAACACTGAACAAGTAATTCATCACAGTATGCAGAGTGTCAGTTGATCTTGATAGTTGATAATTTTGTATGTGCATGTTTATGTGCAGGTTGCATAGCAAAAGGTGAGTCATGTGTTTTAAATTTTCATTATATCCATGGATATTCACTTGTCTTAATCTGTGCTCTGATGGTTTACTTTCACTAAGTTTTAGTTTTAGTTTCAGTGCATAAGTCAATTTGACATGAAAAATATGTTTGGTTCAGATGTCGTTATTTAGGTCACATGGGAATTATTTGTAAAGAATTGAACTCAATCATAACATTTGATTTTACAAACCATACTGCACTACACTAATAGTATGTCTGTTCTGAAGCATGTTTGCACGCACACGTGCATACACACTAGTAATTAGTATGCTCTCCTTCAAACACCTAAACATGTTACTGCTGTCTGACCTATTATCTTCTTGTTGTATTTTGTATTCTGTGTTTTTACATTATTCCATTATTCCAATGACCAGATGTGTCTTGGCCAGATCAGTTAGTCACTGGACTTCTGATCCAGTTGTTAAAAGGGGGTGGTGGGGGTAGGGGTTGTACAGGGAAGGAGAAGAAGGAAGAAGGGGTAGAGTAGGATAATAGGCAGAGGATAGGTGCACAATCCACTCTCTCCTCGTACCACAGCAGGGTCTTTTAGAAAGATGAATTGAGGTGTTTATTTCTCTAACTTTAAACAGCACACCTGGAACACACACAATATTAAAACCCAGGTTAAATCAGTACCAAAACATATGCTAGACATAATTGCACTGATGTAACAGAAACATCATTATGTTGTCTGGACAAGTAAACAATTCCACAGATAACCTTTCTCCATCTTGACACTCAATGTCTAGCCGTACACTCACTTCTCAAAGAGATGTATGTAAAGATGTAAAACAAGCTTCATTTAGCTTACCATCAACAATCAGTGGCATAATGTGTACCAGATATATGACTGACAAATACTAACTCCCAGTGTTTAACTCCTGTCAAACCACCATAGAATAATAGCTGTCGCACCAAGTATGAGGCAGACAACTACAAACTCCCAGTGTTTGACTCCTGTTAAATCACCATACAGTAATATCCATTAAGACTGAACAGATCTGTTCTTTGTCTCTGCAGGGTATCTCATGGGTACAATTATGACATGGGAATCATATAGTTACAAAATAATATGATAAATGTATAACAACCTGTGTGCACCAACATAGGACTGCCTCTCAGTGGTCTCAAATCTTATTGAACACATACACCCATGTGTTACTCCACTGTCATATAACATATGACTACAGCACATGGTAATCACAACTACCAACAAGTCACACATGTTCCCCATGTTGCATTATCACCCATGTGCACACACATGGAAAAGCATGAACATACAGTTAGCCTGTAGATTTGTTCACCTTGAATATAACCATCACCACCTAACATACAAAATAGGTATGTCATACCTCAAAATAACTCCAGCTGTTGCAACCAAAACATTCTACGCAGATGCAACACACACATAATCTCTGTGTTTCTTTGTGACTGAATGCTTACATTGTTCCCACAGTATGTCAACAATTGACACACCACTTACATGTTACTGAACATTATCATTTATGCAAGCCAAGATGCACAACATGTAAACCCAAACATGATGTCCAAGCATCATACCATAATATCAACCTGTAGGAAACAGGAAAGGGAGGGGGGGATACCCAAATACCCTAAACCAGTACTCCATTTAGTCATGTATTGACTACATTGTGTATTTTAACCACTTTTCCCTCAGTCACTAGCCTCAAATACAATTAAGCCATACTCATGCTGGCTATGCTCTCTCACAAGTCATGGTATCTGCATCAACACATTCCAGTTACATTAACTGTGCAATACCACATCATCCAAAAGTGTCATAATGTTCTTGTGATACAACATTACAATTCAACTAACACCAAACTGTTTCCAGAACTTCAGGAACTAAGTTACAAAAACAAAACAAAACACCAGTACAAACAATTACAAGTAATGTACTTAAACCCATACTAGCCCATTTCAATTACTATTGTTCAGTGTAACCACAGACACCATAAATCTGTACTGCAATTAGTCTTTTGTGAAAAATAAACAGAAAAGACATGTTTCCCTATGGAACTGAACCTCTATACATTACTCACTTTTAGATCAATTCATTAAATGCCTTGGGGTTTCTTGACTTAAATTAGACACCAAACTTTCAGGATTCATGAAATAATAACTGAGTTCACTTAACCAAAGTAAAACAGACTCTATAATCACAACAACATCCGAGACATGCAAACTGAATTGAAGTTAAAAAAAAAGAAAAAAAAGGACAAATCAGAGCAGTGATAACCAACAATCACCAAAGTAAATATGTCCCAGTAGCACTGAGAACATCCAAGTGTTACAACAACTAATAATGCAAGCCAAGAATATTACAGCGTCAAACACACTAAGCTACCACAAGGAATATATGACAAAACCAACTATGTGCAGGCTACTGATTCTTAGCCAACACAGGTGTTGACTTCATTGCCCACAAGACACTCTCAGAATCTCCATGATTTACCACTAACACTGGTCATGCCCTTATAAGTTGCCTATTCTTCAAATCTGTTTTCCAACAGCCCTTTTCTCTTCCAGCCCCATGACTTTGGACTAAGTCATGGTTCCAATTCATCTTTTGATCTAGAGAAAACAGAGGCAGGAGTAGGTCCAATTTCTCCACCACTGTTTAATACACCCAAGTGTATCTGGAAGAAATCTAAACAAATACCTATCTTTCACACACACAGATCCTGGCTGACATATCAATAATTAAAGTGAGATTCACTTCATGTTCATGTGATGGAACACAATCCCACTGGGGAAATGTGTTAGTCACAAAATCCAATACCAGGAACCACGCATTCAACAAAGTCCGAAAAATAGATGCTGATTAGATACTTACAGCCCCCTGGTATTGTCTTGTCAGTCTTGTTCTTTTGGCTTCTTCTTAGCAAGGGAGAAAAGGACGAAACCCCTCTGCATACTGGTTTTATTCTCTCTCACCCATTCACTCAGTGCAAATGATCTTACAACCCAGATCTTCCCAATTTGTTGAGGTTAACTGACCAATCAGCCAAGTACGCTACCAGGCCCTCCCATACTGGTTGTGGAGGAAACTAACCTATCTGGAACCAGCAGTGCTAGACTTTACACTTTTGATGCTTTCCCACGGAACCCACACTGCCAAGGAGAAGGGGAAGGAGGCGGGTGGGGAGGGGGGTGAAAAGGAGAGGGGGGGGGGGGGCTTAGGATAAATGGGGTGCCATACCATGAAGTATCAACCCCCATAAATTCTGGTCTTGCTATCTCGGCACTCTGTGGCCAAGGGTAAAGGGGATGGGGGAAGGGAGAGATGGTAGAAAAGGGAGGGGGGTGTGGGGGGGGGTGGGAGGGTGTGGGGGGGGTTACAACCTGTCCGAGGAAGGAGTTCATTTAGTGTATTGGTAAGAAGAGAAGGGAGAAGGAAGGAGAGGAGGGGGAATGGGAGTAGGAGGGGTCTGTCAGTAAGCAGCATGTGCTGCAAAATCTCTACCATTGGTGCCTGACACACTATAACACAGTGATCAGAGTTTGAGGCCCCATATCAGCATGGTGTTGTGTCCTTGGTAAAAGGGATTTACCCTGGTTTTCCTCACACCACTTTACTTAGGTTAAAGTAGTGGAACAAGAGGATTGGACCCCACCTTCCTATGCAGATCCGTTGACACTGAATATGAATTAACTGCTCCCATGGCCCTAAAATGCAAGGGGACCTTAACCTATAATTTTTAAATGACCACAATCCTCCCATTCGATGATTCGTAGTACTTACGTGTACACCTGATTTTTCAGATGTTTGTCTTGCTGTTTATGCTTGCAAATTATAAACAGTTGATATCACCTTCTGGCCCCATCTCTCCCCTCCTCTTCTGTCCCCTCTTTCTTATTTGTATATTTGCATTTTATTCATCCTTCACTATTTTACCTGTGCTGATGCCATTACGTTTGATTATTTGCATTACTGACTCTCCAATTGTGTCGCAACGTATGTCTGTTTTCCTATCCGTCATTTGAATTTCATTTGATCCAAGCTTATGTTTGTTTTTCTGTGGTATGTTTTTTTGTGTTTTTTGTTTTTTTGTTTTGTTTTGTTTTTTCATCTACTGTGCAGAAACCTGCTTTTTATTTTTCCAGTTTTTAGTTTTGTCATGAGTTGTATTGTGTAGACCCTATAAAAGAAGGTGCACATGGGATGAATAAAAAGAGCTCACAAGTGCTTACCTACTAGTCATGAAAATAAAGGACATGTCTTTGTCAGTGTCACTGGTTTTACTTCCAGTTGTTCTTTTGTTGTTGTTGTTGTTGTTTCTTTGCTGATATTTGACATGGGAGAGTCAAGTTGAGATGAATATACTTAAACTTACAGTGTTTTATTGTGTGCAGGTCACCTTGCAGAAGGTGAGTTCTTTTTTTTTTCCCCTATGGAAAGATACATGTCTTTGTTTTCAACATTTATTTGAGAGTCTGTCAAAATTTTCAAATTTGAGAGTCTGTCAAAATTTTCAAACTTAAGAAAACTTGCATTTGAAAGGGTACACACAGGCAGACACGCACAAAGTTAAACCATCATACACATGCACACACTCACTCATGCACACATGCAAAGTGAGGGAAGTGTTTATCCCACCCCTCACCTCACAACACACACACACACACACACACACACACACACACACACAAAGTGGGAGGTTATTTTTCCCATTTTTGATGCCTTGATTAGATCTGTGGCATCAGCTTGCCTTTAGATTCCCCCCCCCCCCCCCCACCCCCACCCACCCACCCCCCATTCCCCCCTCTAAATAAACCAAAAACAAACAAACAAAAAAACACAAAAAAATCAAAAAACAAAAAAAACTAGCGAAAAAGCAAAAAGGATCCTTGGGGACCTTTCGCAATGCTGGCCCATCAAGCATTCTGTCTTTAAATGGACATCCAGTTATGATCAGCATTTTATATTACAGTATTTTGTTGATATTTGCTAGTACTTCTGTACTAAACCACCGCAAAGGCAAAACAGTAATGGAAAAGTGTCATAGAATTTGAAGATGATAATTATCATCAAAACCACCCCATATGCAAAATTAAGGTGGGACATGAAAGTGTTAAGAATTTGAGGATGGTAATTGTTGTGCGAGTATGTGGTTGCCATGGCAACCAGCACACACACACACACACACACACACACACACACACACATTGAGAGTGGGAATTTACTGATGGAAGTATTGTCCATGATGTTGGCAGGAGGGAGTATGAGCATGAACGACAAGAGCACGAAAGACGAACCGATGAGCAGCGTCCATCATGCTGCAATGGTCGTAATGGCTCACCCGTGGGTAGCAGAAAGCAGTATCTTGGGGACCGGGTGAGTTGGCTGTGAGTGTTTGCGGGGTGGTGGGGAGTGGGGGGGGGGGGGGGGGGGGCAGGGAAAGATAACAGATGTGTTGACCATTTCTTGTGGCACATGGGGATGTTTTTCGCTGGGATAGTTCCAAACATGTATGTTAGTAGTTGAGTTGCTGTGTAACATTCAGCTAAAATGACCAAGGGTTTTGATTAAAAGTGCATGTTATTTTAGCTGTGTTCATAGAAAAACACTTGGATTAAAGTGTTCCGCTGATCATTCAGGATCAGTGATTGTGCTGAGAAACACAGACACAGTTCTGAATTTTTATCAGGAAAGATCGGTACCAAAGCTTGTCTTTTTTTAGCTGTTGCAAAGCCTGTGATAATTTGTGGATGGAATATTTTGAGAACATCTTATTGACATTAGTGACAAGAAATTACTTTTGTTGGATATTAATGTCTGGCCATAATTGCTTTGATTTAATAGCCTGTTTTATCATTGAAAAGTAAAAACAAAAACAAAAAAACAAGACAGACACACAAAAAAAACCCAAAACAAAACAAAAAAAACTGTATTAACATAATAGCCTATTTTATCATCCAGAAGTATGAAACTATTAGTCTTGACTTTCTTCCATGCTGCAGTGGTGGCTGCATTACCGGATACCCACAATCCAGCCGGTCATGGATGGAAATATGTTTACATCCTTGCAAATGGTGACTGCTCTGATGTGTGTTTTAAGTGATATCTCAAGAAGTTTTGGCTTCATGTGATTTTTTATGTTTCGTAAAGCGAACAGTTGTTGAGGCAAATCAATAAAGAAGAAGTGGCAAAAATTTGGTTTGATTTTCCTCACAAAGTCAACAGTAGCAACTATGAAAACGTGATAGAAAAGTAAGTAACATTGTTTTTTATCAACTGAAGTGATTCTAATCATCCTCATGATGATAACAACAAAGTACATCAACAAGTATGGTGTGGTGTTGGAAAAGAGTGAAGAAAAAGCCCAATATTTTTGCTTAAAACCTTCAGTTTGGGGTTTTCATTTACTATGAAATCCTCCAGATAAAAGCTTCAAGCTGAAATATCGTTTACAGTGAGCTTTTGTGTTGTAATATTGTGTGATAGTGTTTGTGTGTGGGTGGGAGGGTGTTTGTGTGTGTGTGCATAACAGTAGTGGAGGAAAACAAAATAACAGGACATGGTAGTTGTGTCAAATGCATTTGCAAATATTTTAGGAGCATTTCCACCCATAAAATGCTCAGACCAAAATTTTCTTCTTTATCTTCCCCTGATTGGGAGTTATTTCATCCTTTGAACATTGAACATATGAAAATTTCATTCTCCATTCATTTTCTTTCAAGTTCAAGAGAACATCTACTTTTTCATAGATTTGAGCATTATTTTAATTTTTGTGATTTTATTTTAGAGGTTGGTGATTTTGGGGCAAAAATTACAAATAGTTTTGGTAGTCAAGGGGATAACAGGCTATTTATTTTCCTGAAGTAGAAACATAATTTTGACTTGAATTGCCTGTTTCAAATTCAAGAAGCAGAAGAAATAAACTGTTTTGACTTCAGCAGCCTCTTTTACCTTCTAGAAGTAAAAAAAAAACACTAACTTTTTTACTTCAACAGCCTGCTTTTTTTTTTCTTTCAGAAATATCAGAATAGTATCTTTTGTATGAATGTCCAGGAGAACCCTGTACCCAACCGCTGCATTGGTGTGTTTGGACTGAGCCTTTACACCCAGGAGAAGGGGCTGTGGGAGGTGTTTGGGCGCTGCGGGCAGATCAGTGAAGTCCAGGTGGTCTACGACCGTCAGGTTAGGGGAATTTCATTCACAGATGTACAGTGATTTTTTTTGTGTTGTTGTAATTGTTTATTTGCTTCCTTCAAGTTGGGTATGATACTTTTTTGTTTTCTGTATGTAATCTTACCTTCTTTTTTTTTCTTTTTAATTCTTTACCTGCATTTATTCACTTGTACACCTCGACAAACATGTGTGTACTCACGTATACATGCACGCTCGCACACACACACACACACACACACACACACACACACACACACACACCACACACGCACGTACGCACGCGTGCACGCACCACACACGTATGCACACACACACGCGCGCACACACACACACACACAGTCACAATTATAAACACTTTCCAGTGCCCAGTCCCCATTCTCTTTTTTGGAAAGTCATGAAACTACTACTGTTACTGCTACTACTACTACTACTACACACACACACACACATATTGACACTGAAGCAGGTGTACACATGTCAACTGTGTGCCAGCTGCCAATTTTTATTGGTGGGTTAAAATTGATAAAATTGTATCAGAGTGTGTGTGTGTGTGTGTGTGTGTGCGCCAAACTTGCATTTATAGTTTGTATGCATTGTTCAACTTATTGTTTTGCTCTTTCTTTGTAAGCATTTTTCAGTTTACATTCTGTTTCAACCAAAAAAAGATGTCAGAGCACACAGTTTCACTGGCATTTTATAAAAGGGGGAAAGATTCCAAAACTTTCCTGATTTTCTGTTGATATTTTCATTTTTTTTAAATTTCCGCCAAGAAAGAGGTTATGTGCAATGTTTACAAGTTCCTGTGCATGAGTTACAGAGAATGGAACAGTGGCCCTTAAAAACAAATCTGTATGAACATTTTTTCTTCTATTCCTTACCTCAAAACTTATGAGAAGAGTGGGCAATTTGTATCGGCTTCAGTTTCATTTTCTCAAGGAAGCATCACTGTAGTCAGACAAATCCATATACACTACACCACTTCACATTTTCTAGGCAGATGCCTGACCAGTAGCATAACCCAACATGCTTAGTCAGGCCTTGAGTGCATGCATATATATTTGTGTACCTATCCGAGTGGATTTTCTCTCAATGATATTGCCAGAGGACAACGCTCATTGTCATGGGTTCTTTTTCAGTGTGCCAAGTGCATGCTGCACACGGGACCTTGATTTATGAAGAGAAGTCTCATCTGATTGACCAGACGCTCATTTTGATTTTCCTGTCAAACTTGGGAGAAAGGGGAAGAGTGGGATTGGAACCCAGACCCTCGCAGAATCTCTGTATTGGCAGATGAGCATCAACCATTCTGTCACCTTCCTTCCTTGTGGCATATGTATCAAATATTTTTTTGTGTGGTATTGCAGACTGGCCGATCACGAGGATTTGCTTTTGTGTACTTCAGGTCTACAGATGATGCTTATGAGGTAATATATTTGCCAATGGCATTGTGTATATGTGGAAAGAAATCATTTTGTTAAAATCTTGTGTCAGAAAAATTGGTCTTCTTATCCCTTCCTTAATACATTAAAATTTTTTTATGGTAGTTGTTCAGTCTAAAACCAGACGCTTGTGTTAAAATCCTGTCTTTACAAATGTAGCCTTTTCCCTTCTCTTGATGCATATTTAAGTATTGTAGTGGCATTGTTCAAAGGAAAACATTTGTATTGAACTATTGTGTGTGACTTCCTTTCTCTCTCTCTTTGTCTCTCTCTCCTTCTGCCTCTCTCGACATAGATATAGATGTAGAAATTTACATGTTTAAATGTCATTGCTTAGTTTCAAAGAAAACATCTGCATGTCTCTCCCTCTCTCTGATATACTGTGAATATATGAATGTAGAGCTCTATCTGTGTAAACATTCTTTATTATTCAGTTGTTTTTTCATTTGTAAACATTCTTTATTATTCTGTTGTTTTTTCATTTGTAAACATTCTTTATTATTCTGTTGTTTTTTCAAGGAAAAAGAGGACTCACTTTACATTTTTAGTAAAGCATATTTTGGACTGCTCACCAATAGGGACAACCAAGCCAATCTCTGGTTCACCATTGTGACTGATTAACACAGATTGAAGATTGATTAATAGAGACAACTTGCTTATGATTTGTTATATTGTGTCTTGATCATGTGTATTTTTGTATAATCACTCCAAGCAGCTTGCACAAATTTTCTGTATTTTGACTATAATGTTTCAACAAACAGTGTTTATGGAATGATATCCTGGTTTGGTGTCTGATTGTGTGCATGTGTATGCGCTAGACTTAACTAATTCATCGTTGCACCAGCCTGAGAGGCGGGCGCCGCTGATCACCATTCTCTGCCTGAGCCTGGTAGTTGGGCAAAGAAACCCGTTTACTTAAACTGGTTTATCAGTTCATTATTATGCTTTAAATTGCTAGGTAAGAGAAGTAACTCAGACTTAACTTCCTTCCTCACTGGCACACAGTTTCACTCCAAAAATCAAATAATAAGTGTGCTTTTTATCCGGTTTTCTACATCGATATAGTAAAACAACAAATGCTTACTGCACTGCCCAGTAAGTGTTCGATGTAATTATGATGGACTTTTGCAGTAAATTGGATTGACTTATAATCCATCCGATAATTCTTGAGAAGGTCAGGGATATGAAATATGCGATGGGTTTGGACAAAGTGGCGGATATTTGAATTAAGAAGATAGCCCACAACCTTCAAGATTGGCAGAAGCTGACGTTTTATGGTTTCTGTTTTTAATTCAAATTTACAAGTAAACTATTGCATCACTTGTCTTGAGACTTATGCAACTTTTGATAAAATTATGTTTGTCGTTATGTGAAGTTTGGTTGCTGTTGGTTGAGCAGTTGCTATGAATTTGTGCCTGAAGTGAAGCACCCCCACCCCCAGTTGATGAAGCTGGGCCAAAACATGCCAGACTGGGAGGTTTGCACAGGCCGATCTTAAAGGGCTGAAAGGGTTAAGACATTGACGTTTTTTGTTTTGTCGATTTTGCTAAGATACAGATTTTAGATGAACTCTTTATTTACACGAATTGTGCTTGTAGATCTCTATAAGATAAAGTCTACTAACTTGGGCATGTCTGTTGATGAACAGGCAAAATATCGCTGTGATGGCATGGAAATTGATGGGCGCAAGATTCGAGTGGACTTTTCCATCACAGGAGGACCCCACCCACCTACCCCAGGAGTGTACTTGGGCAGGCCTTGCGACAGCTCGTAAGTATTCGTAGTTAACATTAGGGACACTAGTCAGGGAGGGAGTGTTTTCTCAGACCGTAGAGCTTGATCAGGAAAATGAATTGAGAATATGATTATCATGTGCAGTGATGGCCCAGAGGTAACGCGTCCGCCTAGGAAGCGAGAGAATCTGAGCGTGCTGGTTTGAGTCATGGCTCAGCCGCCGATATTTTCTCCCCCTGCACTAGACCTTGAGTGGTTGTCTGGATGCTAGTCATTCGGATGAGATGATAAACCGAAGTCCCGTGTGCAGCATGCACTTAGTGCACATAAAAGAACCCACAGCAACAAAAGGGTTGTTCCTGGCAAAATTCTGTAGAAAAAATCCACTTTGACAGGAAAATCAAATAAAACTGCATGCAGGAAAAAATTCAAAACAAGAGAGGCAAGGCCTTCAAGACTCACTTGTGATACATTTAAAAAAAAAAAATCTAATCGTTAAAATGTGTTCTGTATTTGTTATTATAAAGCTTCGGGCTAAAAAAAAAAAAAAAAAGTCCTAACCAGATTCGAACCCCGCATGTTCGGGTGAGAAGAAACTGTCTTACCCATTACACTATCGTGGCTCCTTAACTGACTTTCTAAAATTTAATATTTGAACATACTTTTTTAAAGGGCGATAAATCAATTGCAGTATTCGCAGTGAGAACGCTGTTTAAATCATATTATTCTGGTGTATCTTTGGCATTCAAAAAAACTTTAAGGGCAATTAAAAATTCTTTTTAAGTCCGCGGTAAAGGAGACGTGGCTATCGCTGCAATCACACTGCAACATTTAGCCATTATCTCTAGATCTAGACAGATGTACAAGTTTAGTTACATCCGCCGGGAATGTAGTACGACACGGTCGATTCAATTTCTCTTTTATGTTCAGTCTAGTTTTATAGTTTTAAAGTTCTGAACATTTAGTATTTTGTTAAATTAGTAACATGTAGAGCCAAGTACTTCTAAACGTCGTATGAAGTGAAAAGGACTTCATTTTGAGAAAAGTCAAGACTGGAAATTTTTTCGTTTCATCAGTTCAAGGGTATTAACTCGCATGGTTTACAATTTTTAACTATGAATTCCGACTGATTCTGTGGATATTTTTATGGTAGTTTGGGGCATAATCCAGTAAGTGATGAGGCGTTCACAAATCTTTCTCTGAATATATATTTAACGGTCTCCTTCTCCAACTTTCCATCACATGTTATCGTGTATAGTCCATTGAATATAGGGTTGAACAGGCAGGTCAACAACTTGAAACAAAATGGCGTCGTTCGCGTTCATGAAGAATATGAGCATGGGCTTTGAATGTGTATAAATATGTGTACGCAATTGATTTTTGCCCATGACCTTCAGGGCTCAGCCAATAGATCTATAAAGTCCACTCGTATTGATTTTAGTATTTTCCGAAAAAGACCACTTGGGCGAATGAACATAGTGAAAGCCCTGTACACTGAGAGTAAAACACACAAACTTTTTACATATTGAGTATAATTTCAAAATGGAATGTTTAAGATGAGAAAGATCAGTTTAAAGCAAATTAAGTCCCCTAGCATTAATTACAGATTAATTTCCCTTTTTTACTATCTGCACCAAAACGTTTGCAAAATAAATATAACTTCCATGCTTAGCAAAAGAAGTTCCTGTTTGAACAAAAAATGATGATAATGACTGCTCTTGTTGTGTCAGAATATCAGATCAAAGTGCCAAGTTTAGAGAATACAAAAAATATAAATATAACAGTAAATGCAGTTTGCATATAATTTGGCTTCTTTTTTTATTAATAATTTTTTTGTGCCCATCCCAGAGGTGCAATATTGTTTTAAACAAGATGACTGGAAAGAACTGAATTTTTCCTATTTTTATACCTAATTTGGTGTCAACTGACAAAGTATTTGCAGAGAAAATGTCAATGTTAAAGTTTACCACGAACACACACACACACACACACACACACACACACACAACCGAACACCGGGTTAAAACATAGACTCACTTTGTTTACACAAGTGAGTCAAAAATGGTTGGCGCTGTATTATAGTGACACGCTGTCCCTGGGGACAGCAGCCCGAATTTTACACAGAGAAATCTGTCATGATAAAAAGAAATACAAATACAAATGCAATCATGATTTACATGTTGACAGGATGACATAACTCCTAGTCATCAAAAGATATCCAGGATTTTTAGGGAAAAAATATACAAAATATTTTGAAAAAGAAATAAATGGAAATTCAAGTCTACATGTTATGGGTGAAAATGGTACAAAATATTTGTAAATGTGTTAGACACAACAATCAGGTGCAGTCATGTTGTTACAGGTTGTTGATTAACACTGACAGTTGTAGTTGGCTTTATTGTTTGAATTTGTCATATGAAGATATTCCATGTTTATATGCTTATTCAGTGAATGTGGCTGAGCTAGTGAAACATGCTTCAGTCCCCATTTCCTTTTCATCACAGCATTGTTTTGTGTTTTGAACATGTTGAACCTAAATTTATATTTTTAGATATTGGAAAACAAGTTTGATCATTTAAGATTAGAGCTCGAATACAAGCAGGGAGAAATGAGCCAGATGCATTACCTGCTATAGTGTGTGTCTCCCAGGTTATGAAAGGGAGTATAATGTAATTGCAATTCACACAAAACAGTTTCATTAGTTGAGACAGCTGACAGAAACATCCTGAAGTTGCAAATGGTAGAAATTAAGAAATTCTAGGGTTTGGAACTTTTGCGCATTCAGCATTTGTTGCAGACAAAATCATATTTCTGTCTTTCATATAAAGCGACCTCTGTGAGATGTAACTAGTTGCAACAGGTTTATGGATTCATGATAATCTGCTGATGAGGAAATCCCCTTCTTCACTTGTACAGTGATGCCAACCATCTCAGTTTTGTTACAAGTTGTGATTTATTCTTTTGTTATACCGACATAGAAATTGTTCTGTCAAAGTAGTTTTCAGCTAGCTATGGTCACCTGTGTGCTGTCTTGCCACTTGGTAGCTTCAAAATTCACGTTGTGAATTGCAATGCTGGTCTCAGGTGATGAGCTAAAGCCAGTGCTTGTTTTACACTGAGCACATCATCCAGCTGTTTCGTTTGCCAGAACAGGAAAAGACATGACTTAGTCTCAGACAGCACAAAAACCATCCTAATTTTCACACAAGTCAGTCTCCAAAAACAGAATCTGACTTTGTTACAGGGAAACATTGTATATATGCAGTGTAAGTAAGTGTTTTATATTTACCAAAATGACTGTCCATCTGAGTATTTCTATAAAAAAAAAAGAAGATAAAAGATTCAAAATGTTTTTAAAAAAATCTAAATTGTTCCCCCCCCCAAAAAAAAGAGTTCTGAGGGGTTGGCATTTCTGCTGTTGATACAGCCATTCACTTAGAATCATATTTACATACAGGAAATTTGGGGAAGAAGACTGATTAGTGCAGTTTTCACTTTGGAAGGCTGGAACTGATCTATATTTTTCTTTTTTTCTTTTTTTTCTTTCTTTTTTTTCTTTCTTTTTTTTAACAGGCGTCGCTCCCCAGACCGCAGGCCTAGCTCGTACCAGCGCTCTGTGTCCCCCTACTCCTGTGGCTACCGGCACTCCTGTCCACAGGATCGTAAGTATTATTGACGGCAGTCTGGGAACATAATATTTGTAGGAGGAGCTTTACTACAGGCTGTTGTGTTTTCTTGACGTCGATCTGAGGAAAGAAGAAAAAAAAACACACAACAAAACCAGCATGTTGGGTGACGCTGGCTATAACGGAGCTGTTAACGAAATGTAAACTGTTTGTTTCATTTCAAAATTTCTTTCCAGATTTTCATTGACAGTTCCTTCCGTCAGATTTTATGATGCATGACGTGTTTAAAACTGAACATCTTTTTTGTGATTTAAATTACTTTCTAGTATCACATTACAGCTTAACTGTGCATGAAGTGTGCAAGGAAGCTTGTCAAGAAGATGAGTCAAGTGAGTAGGAGGATCATCATTTTGTGAAGTTTGTTCCTTTTTGTGGTTTTCACCAAACACAGATTATATTGTTAAAGGTGCTTTTATTTTCTTTCTTTAAAAATCTTTTCTTCTTTTTTTTCCCGTGACAGAAAACTGATCTATTTCACCAGCAGCCTTTTTCCTTCTACAGTTTCAGTTTCAGTTTCAGTTGCTCAAGGAGGCATCACTGCGTTCGGACAAACCATATACGCTACACCACATCTGCCAAGCAGATGCCTGACCAGCAGCGTAACCCAACGCGCTTAGTCAGGCCTTCAGAAAAACAAAAAACAAAACAAAACAAAAAAAACCAAAAAAACAACAACAACAACAGGGGAATAAATAATAGATAAGCTTACATAAATAAATAAATAAATGAATAATAATTATAATATAGAAAAAGGTAGTAGTAATAATAATAGTAATACTAATAAAATGATTAAAAAAAAAGAAGAAAAAAAAAGACAACAATGGTGATAAATAAGCGAATAAATGTAAAACATGAAGACACACATTCACACACACACCCACACATGCACAACAGAAATCCACCAAACATGCAGTTTCACAGATATGAAAGCACAGTCAAATACATATAAACGTACATGAGCTCCAACACACACACACACACACACACACACACACACACATTACCTTGCACCTCCTCTACCCCCCTCCTCCACACACTCATTTCTAGTCTACGTATCGCAGCTTCCACGGCACACACACACACACTCGCTCACACACACAAACACACACTCACAGAGATGAACACTTACTTGTACAAGCACACACACATACGCCCATATCTCCCACCCCCAACCCCACACACATATATACAAAGATATATATACACACACACACACACACACACACACACACATATATATATACGTTCCAATATCCTGTTGCTCCCACAGTGTAGGCATGCATATACTCACATACCTCATCCTCTACCCCACCTCCCCCCGCACTCCCACCTCCTCACACACACGCACACACACACACACACACACGTACACAGATCTCTCCTGACACTTGTGTACACTTACACTCTTGCGCATTCACAAACGCACTCAAAAGCACAGACTCACACATCCACACAAACACACACACACAGAGGCTGCCACTGACTGGCCGCAAGAGGGATGGGAAAAGATCTCTGATGCCAAAAACGTGGCGTCTAGTGTGTTGCTCAGTCTATTGTATTTGGAAAGGCCCACAGAGACTCTGTTCCGTTTTGAAGAAATTTGCGCAATGTTGGTTTGGAAATGATGCCGATATTTGTTTGATTTGCAAAGCATCGTGCTCTACCTTTCATGTTAGACTTGCGGCCGCTCCCTCTCTCTGCTTTTATTTCTTTGAGGCGATCGATGGTGTGATGGCCTTGTACCTGTTCTTTTTGGTATTCTTTGATTTTTCTGAGGATTTCCGATTTTCCTAGATGTAGGCCGCTCGTTGGTGTTGCGTTACCAGCAAGTCTGTCAGCTCGCTCATTTCCCTTAACACCTGCATGTCCCGGTCCCGATTTCCTTCTACAGACACCATACACAGAGATTCACAGACATACAAACAGAGAAAAAGATAGAAACACACACACACATGCACACACACATACACACACCCACACAGTTTTTCATAATCAATTATTTAGAATAGATATGGTCCATCACCTGTCATATTCATTATTTTTTTATTTAGTTCTAAGCTGGTAAAATTGTGTGCATGACATTACCTGCAATGAATCATATTTGAAATTTCAATGTTTTGGAACAGCTATATCAGAAAGAAAAAAGTCCAGACTAAGTAATCAAATTGCCCGGTACCACAAAAACAAACTACCAAAAATGAATCTGAGCCTGTTACTGTTAGTATTTCTGTATGGAACTGCTTATCTCATTCTCAGGAAATCGGATCAAATTTGATCAGGAAACCTGTCCCTGTGTAAGGTGGAAAGAAAAAAAAAAGGAATATATCATATGGTGTTTATATATCAAATTAGCATTAAAAATTGGGAACAGTAGTCATGTGGTCAGAGTGTAAGACTTGTTTGTTGCATGTCTGCAAAGTCCATGCTGAGAATGCAGGCAGTGCCTGGTATGTTGAAGGTGGAGTTGTATTGTAAAGTCTTCCAGGTCGACATATGTTCAGACAGATGGTGATTTAGCCCTGCATTCATATCGGTATACACACTGAGAAGATCAGAAATGTAACATACGAAGATCCTGTCATCAGTGTCCACGTTTGTTGAGTTAGGTCAATGCAGATTTTTCTGCACTTGAATGCACCCACCCCTGAAAATGAAGTACGGTTGCTTGAAGGATGGATCAAATAAAAACAAAACAAAACCAAACAGATGTGGATGAATGTTAAAGTCCATGAGTAGCAATGAATGTACATGCACAATCCATTCATTGTAGAAGACCGAAAGAAAATATACCATTCAGCTAACAGAACTGTAAACAGCATTTGCGCTGCTGAAAAAGGCACAAAATAAGATAAAGGTCATTGCTCAGTGCGGAATATTCCCCTTTTGGGTAGCTTAGCTCCTGGGAGAGCAGCATGTGTTTTTCATGAAAAAAAATTATGTGACAAGAAATTGTTCAATACAGTGCAAAACAGTACTTTACAATACAGTGCAATTCAGTACAGTTTGATACAATACAGGATAACACAGAGTTTTGCAGTGCAGTTTTCCATACCATCAGAATATGACTCTCGCGATCCGTTTCTGCACTGCTTTTCTCGTGACAAGTTCCTTTCTTAGCCAGTGATTTATCATTATTGACTTGGTTTCATTTCTCTTTCATGTTGTTTGTAGTGTGTATTTGCTGGGTTGTTTTCATTTAAAATGTTAAGTATATCTATCTATATTTTGAGTGGTTGCGAGACATTTTGGGGAGAGACTATGCTGTCTCCTTTGCAGTTTATATTTTTGGGGGGTTACACTTGAGTGTGCAACATCATTTTATTTCAAACCAAAATATATTCTGGTTGAAGTTGGTGTCTTCAAGACCATGTATATATGGTCTTTGAAAAGATAAGACAAAATTACTTCTTGTGTTCTGTGATTTGATTACCTTTGTTGAACAAAAAATTATTTCCTTTTTTATGAAATATTTTGTTCTTTTGAACCAGGATTTTGAACCAGAGTTTATTTACTTTGGATGGTACTAATAATTAAACTATGTATATGAAACAGATACACTTATATTTACAAAAATTATTGTTTTTAATGAAAAAGAACAAGGCAGTCATCCATGAAATGTTCTTTCTACCACTTTGGCTAATCAGTTTTGCGTAAGATATTTATGAAAAGTATTTTTTGAATGAAAAAAAACAAGGCAGTCATGCATAAAATGTTCTTTCTACCACTTTGGTTGATCAGTTTTGCATGAAATATATATGAAAAGTATTTGTGAAAGAAGAAAATACTCTAAAACATCTGTGTTGGTGTGCATCACATTTTTTTCCTCTTGCTTTATTGCCTCCTGAAAAGGTTTCACCAAGAATAATTGACATTATGATGGTGTACTTTCATGGGAGTGTGTTTCTAGCCATAATGTATTTCAGATGACCTGTCTTCCATTCAGGGCTTTCATGGCCGTCATTCCCTTTGTCCCTCTCTGCGTTTTACGTTAACTATAGCTTGTTATCAGAACACATCGTTTCTGACATCAGTCAACCACATGGTTCCAGCAGACATTTGTCTGATCAAATTGTTTTGACGTTTCTTGTTCTCTCTTTTGTTTCTCCTACAAGCTCAAGTTTAGTATTAATGTGGTGTTGGCCCTTGAGTCTGATTTTGAGTCAAGTTTTTTTCTTTATTCTTATGTTCACTCCTGTTTTCAATGCTGTATTTGTTAATAGCTGAAGAAAGACATTTTGATATTTATGTCCAGTAGTAAAAAATACTGTTGTTGAACAAAGGAAACTTTAATACACCAAACGTACAGAAATATGCCACTTCTTGGCAACACGGTAACATGATTTGGGGTTGAATTATTCAGCAAATGTGTTGTCACAGGCAGTAAAATGATTTTGTAATGATTTACAAAAATAGGATTGTGCCATGATGTCTCAGCACAGTAAAACATTTTTGTGTTGATTCACACTGTTTGAAACAGTGAAATGATTTTGTGATAATTCACATTAATGGAAATGTGCCATAATGTCTCAGCACAGTCAAATGTTTTTCTTTTGATTCACAGTGACACACTGTCTCGGACTAAAATGATTTTGTGGTGATTCACAAGTACGTTTTTAACAGAAATGTTTCATAATGTCTCAGCATATTAAAATATTTTTTGTGCCGACACACTGTCTCAGGCAGTGAAATGATTTTGTGATGATTCACAATAACAGTTCTAACAGAAATGTGTCAGGTCTCAGCACAGTAAAATATTTTTGTGTTGATTCACTGTGACACGCTTTCTCAGACAGTCAGATGATTTTGTGATTATTCACATGAACAGCAATGTGTCATAATGTCTTGGCACATTGAAATGATATTGTGTTGATTCACAATGTTTTGAAAGTTCATATCACTCTGCCAAGCGGATTTTGTTTGAGTTTGTTATGTTTCATTCCTGATTTTTCTTTCCTGTTCAATAAAACTTTTCATGAATTTGTTTAATGCCTGTCATGTTTTCTTTTCTTTATCAAGGTTAATGAATAACAGAACACTCAGCAAAAGGGGAAGAGGAAAGAATGTTAAAAACTGAACTTTGAACGAAGGGAAAGAAGAAAGAACACGAAAATCTGAACTCTGAACGAAGAGGAAGACAGAAGAAAACAAGAACACTGAATAGAAAGGAAGAAGAGAAAATGTGAAAACTGAATGAAGGGGGAGCAGAAAGACTATGAGAACAAAATACTGACCAAAAAGGAGGGGGAAAAGAACATGAAAAGAAAAACAAGGGTAAGAAGGAGAAAAAAAAGAAAGAAAACAGATGACTGAACAAAGTAGAAGAAAAGAATATGAAAACAGAGCACCGAACAAAGAAGAGGGAAAAGGAAATTGAAAGAGAACAGGGGTAAGAAGAGGTAAGAAGAAAGAATATGAAAACCGAACACTGAACAAAGGAAAAGAATGAATCTGCATGAAACAGAACACTGAACAAAGATGAAAAATAGAGAACAGTAAAAGAGATTAAGGGTAAGAAGAAAGAATATGAAAACAGAACACTGAACAAAGAAGGAAAAAAATATGAAAACAGAACACTGAACAAAGAGGAAGAATAAAGAACATCAAAAGCAAGGGTAAGAAGAAAGAATATGAAAACAAAAACACTGAACAAAGGGGAAGAAAACAAAATGAAATTTGGGGAAAATTACTTGAGATGGGGACCCTGAAAAAGTAAGAACATTGGAGGGGGAAAAAGAGAAGAAAAAGCAGGAAATGGAGCTGTTATCTAAAAGAAAGGAAAATGACAGAAGATCAAAAAAGATTTGAAGATGAAGAATGAATATATCAAAGAAGGGAGCAAACAAGAAAGTTGCCAAATCCCAAAGGAAGGGAAGACTAAAGCAAGCTTAATTGAGCAAGGAAAAAAGAAAAGAAAAAAGAAAAGAAAAAAAAAGGGGGGCTTTCAACACAGAAAAAAATATATTAAGAGAAACTTACAACAACCAAGAAAGGAGAATGTCACACAGTAGAAGAAGAAACTCAAACAGAAGATGGGGACTTCTTGATGTAGAGACCAAGCATAGGAAGCGAAACTAAGTTGAAAGCATGGAAACGCTTTAGTATAGAAGGCAAAGCTAAACTGAAAGTATGGGGACATGTAGCTGAAAGAAGGGAGTAAAATGAAAACATGGAATGCGACATAACCAGTAGAGTTTGGTCTGGAATGGGAAGGTCTGCAACCCAAGCAAGTGAAATGTTTGAAGTGGACGCGATTGAGTGAACACAGCAGCACCACTTGCAAAGAGGTCATGATGGAAGGATGGCGTCAGCCAGATTATGGTAAGTTTGTCATAATGTTGTATTTAATTGAAAACATTTGAATTTTCAAACAGAACATTATCTGAAGAGTGACAGATGCAGTAGCCGAATGACTATAAAGCAACCCCACCAAAGGAGTGATAAGGCTGCGTTAGTGGCAGGTTGAAAACGGTCATTCCTGAAAGAAAAGGCCCACTCGTACATATTCGAGTGAATGTAACAGTTGCAATCCAAACAGAAAGAAAGAAAGTGCACATAGTCTTTTCTACAAATTTTCCGCAGCTGTTGACTTTATTGGGTAATTAGTAGTTGTGCCAGACTGATGAGATGTGGCTGACAGCTGGTGGCAGGTAAGTGCAGCTGATAGCATTCTGTCTCTGCCTGTCTGTGTCTCTTTGTCAGTCTCTCTCACTCCATGTCTCTGTTTCTCTCTTCCAAACTCATTTGTCGATGACTATGAGACGTTTCTTTAGTTCTGAGATCCATTTTGTCTCCATGAAAGTATTATAGCAATTAAATTGGTCCATTTTATCTGCACAAAGCCTGACAAAGCAGGTACATTTTGTCTCCACAAAAGTATGGCAATGTTAATTCATTTTGTTTCCACACAAGTGTAACAGCAGATCCGTTTTGTCTTCATAAATGTTTGACAAAGTGGGTCCATTTTGTCTCTTTGATTTTGATACTAATTAAAACGCTCGGAGGAAACGTGACATGCCGAAGGAACAAGCCACCTTCACTTCCGCTGCAGCACCCACCCACGTGTGTCCCTCATTTGAGTGAGCTTTCCATGCCCCACATGTGACTCATTGTGAGTATGTTTTCCGGGCCCAGATTGGGCTCACCAGCCACCTCCAGACCCACAGTCACAGTCATAACTTCCATCTGACATATTGAATATTGACTCCGAAAGACGAAAAACAACACAAAATAAAGAGGTTCAATTTTGTTTCCACAAAGTAATGATGATTAAAAGGTCCATTTTATCTCCATAAAAGTATAATGATTAAACGGGTGCATTTTGTGTCCGTTAAAGTCTGACAGTGAAAGAGCTCAAATTTGATTCAGTTGATCAGGTAATCAAAGACACATGAATTTTCAGTGGTGTTTATTTACTTCTCATTGAGGCGATGTTTATATAATAATGCTCACAGAGATTGATTTGTAAACCAAAACGCTTGGAAGTATCTGTCAGTTAAGAGAGACCTCATAACTCCAAAACGTTTTTAAGCCCACGCTTTCTCGGAAGTGGGGGGAACCCCTTGTGTTTGGTCGTTCCCCTGCCACGCTTTCTCTCAGTTCCCTCTCAAGTCCCCTGTATTTTCATTGAAACATTTCATTTGCCATCGGTGTTAGTTTCTTGTTTGTACCCAACACAAGCCTTGGAAAAAAAAAAAGGTGGGTGGGGAGTGAGGGGGGGACAGGGACGACGACTACAACGATTATGATGTTGATGGTGATGTTAGTGAAGGCGTCGATGATGATGATACAGTATTGTTTTCAAAATTTTGGTTTGTTTTCCTTCTTCGACTTTGTTTAGAAAAAATAAATTCATGTTTTGAGTGTTTTCCTTGAAATCGAGAAGTTAATTTCAGTGATACGTTGCATGTGAATAGATGCAAAGATAAGCAGGTGATCGAAGTTATGAACATAGCTGAAATGAAAGAACATTCTAAAAACATGTGACTAAAAAAGGGTTGCATCACAACAAACATCAAACCTTAATCATGTTCCAGCGCGAGGGCATAGCATTGCGATGATCCTTTTTCAGTTACATTTATATAGAAAGTTGTTTCATTTTGATGTCATTCCCAACATCCGTCGGGGAAATATTACGTTCAAGTCTTGGCATACGTTTCTGTTTGATAATACACATTGCCATTACGTTGTATGCTGTTAAGTTTCATTTTGATGTCATTCCCAACATCCGTCGAGGAAATATTACGGTCAAGTCTCGGCCTACATTTCTGTTTGATAGTACGCCTTGCCATTATCTTGTGTGCTGTTACGTACGTTGTTAAATTTGAGATCAGTGCATTGCAGAGGTCTGTATCATGTCTAATAAACATGTGACTGTTTCAGTGTCATCACCGTCGAAATCTTCGCAAACGCCATCATCATCATCATCGTCGTTGTCTTCAAACCCCTCACTCCGGCTTTCTTTTCTCTCTCTCTCTCTCTCTCTCTCTCTCTCTATTTTTCTCTAAGATTTGTGTCGGGAAAGGACAAGAAACCATCCTTGATAAAGGACATGAACATTAAAAATAGAGGGTGGGTGGGTGGGGGGGGACTTTTTACTCTTTCCCCAAACACTGCGAGGAAGCGTGACATGGGAACGTCCACACTTTCTCGCAGTCCTACAGGTTTTTGTAAAGTGAGAAAGCGTAGGGGTGCACCTCACGCTTTATTTCAAAATGTGAGAAAGCGTTGGATTGCGAGAAAACGTGGGCTAATTACGTTTTCCATTCAAGGTTTAAGATTTTAGGCATTGCCTTTTCTTGCAATCTGTCCTTGCTAATCCACATTCACTGCAGTTCATAATAAACACGAACAAATCGGCAACGGAGAGACGGATAATGGTGCAACTCTGCGACTTTAGATTCATCACGCTTAGAAACCGCGCATGTTGTAATAGAAAGCTGTATCGATTTGATCAAGACAACACATTTTACTCCCAGACCTAAGTAAGGTATTATAAAGGTATCAACTATTCTAAAACACTACATTAATGAACGCATGAGGGAGGGAGGGAGAGAAAGAAAGAGAGGCTTGTTGCAATGGATGTTATCTTTGTAGTTATACATACAGAGGTCATTTTGTCATGATTTAGTGAGTTAAAACACGTCCATGTAGCCGAAACTCTCAGCTGGCGGAACCGGAACCAGATTTCGATTGGAATGGCTTTTGACAGTTTGAATTGAGTACGCAAGGTGTGATGAAATGCTACCGCGCATACCAGCAGTATTAATTTTGACCTTTATTTAAATCATACAGTTGGAGCTGTATTGTTTCTTGAACATTTTTCCTTGTACCTGAACTCGCTGTTCTATACCACGGCTGACAACCACAGGAAAAGAAACAAAACAAACCAAACCAAAACAAGAAACTGACAGAAAGGATTGGGTTACAGAAGCTCTAAGGATAAATAAATATAGGCCTATATATATATATATATATATATATATATATATATTTAAAACAACAGAACAAAACGCCAGAAAATATATTTTAAAAAGTCCGTTTGCTATTAAACTTTAAGAAATTTGAGAAGCGTTTGCAATGTTTTTCCTGTTGGGGGGCTTGAGGGGGGAGGTGTCTGATGCAGATAATGTTTCAAATAACAAACATGTCAAGTGCTGTGTGGAGTCAATTGTCATCACCAGGTTGCACACGGTTAAAATAGAATTCACATAGGATCTGTTTTGCATCGTGGGTCTAGTTGACCCATTACTGCCCTCAAAAGAATTGATTTGAAAAATCCATTTTATTAGATTATTTATTCGTGTTTACAAATTTTCTGTTGCCTGGGTTAATTATTAAAACAAAGAATAAAATCTATCCACATCTTGCAAATAGCAACTCTTATTCAGACTTTGTAGGTCTGGCAGGCTTCCACTTTTGAAAGAACCAAATGTATTAGTAGATAGAAATAGAATGAAATAAAACGCGCATTGAACACTCCTCATCTTTCCAAACTCTGTCATCTTCAGGACCATGTTTCATGGAGGCAGCCATTGTTCACCCCCTCTTCCCCAGGGAAAAATAATGACGGGGGTTCGAGACAGCCAGGACTTATGGGTAGGGGAGCACTGCTAACTTGACACCAAAGCACGACGTACAGACCTCGGGACAACTGACTGTAGGGATACGAGAGCGCTGCTAAATTGACTCCAAAGGGAGTATGGGTCTGACAGACCCAGGACATATGGTAAAGGGAGCATCGGTAAATTGATTCATGAGGGAGTAGGTTTGACAGACCCACAGTAACGTAGGGATATGAGAACGCTGCTAAATTGATTCCAAAGGGAGTATGGGTCTGACAGACCCAGGACATACGGATAAGAGAGCGGCGGTAACTGATTTGTGGGGGAGTATGGGTTTGACAGACCCACCGTAACGTAGGGATATGAAACCACTGCTGAATTGACTCCAAAGGGAGTATAGGTCTGACAGAAACACGACGAACGGGTGAGGGAGCACCCGTAACTTGAAAGGGAGTATTTGACAGACCCGCAAAGTACGGTTAGGGGAGCACTGCTAATTTGACTACAAAGGGGGTGTGGGTTTTTCAGACCCACAAAGTACCAATAGGGGAGTACTTCTAAACTGACTCACAAGGGAGTTTGGGTTTGACAGATCAATGACGTACGAATAGGGAACTCTGCTATGGTGTCTTCTCCAGCGTGTGTGGGTCTGACTGACAGACTTAGTATGTTGGAACAAGTTTGAAAACAAGACAGGCAAGGCCTTCAAGACCAAGACTCACTTGTGACATGTACTTAATGGAACCAAGGAATTATGAAGAAAAATATTTTTTAAAAAAAGAAAAGAAAGAAAGAGAAAAGAAAAAGAAGAAGCAGCCATCCTATCAAGAAGCCTTGTTAAGCGTCACTAATATCTGACGTACACAGTGTGACGTTTTTGGTGTTTTTTGACTCACTTATGTAAACAAAGTGAGTCTATGTTTTAACCCGGTTTTCGGTTGTCTCTGTGTATGTCTGTGTGTCCGTGGTAAACTTTAACACTGACATTTTCTCTGCAAATACTTTGTCAGTTGACACCAAATTAGGCATAAAAATAGGAAAGATTCAGTTCTTTCCAGTCATCTTGTTTAAAACAATATTACACCTCTGGGATGGGCACAAAAATTTTTTTAAAAAAAGAAGCCAAATTATATGCAAACTGCATTTACTGTTATATTTATATTTTTTGTATTCTCTAAACTTGGCACTTTGATCTGATATTCTGACCCAACAGCAAGAGCGTTCATTATTATCATTTTTTGTTCAAACAGGAACTTCTTTTGCTAAGCATGGAAGTTATATTTATTTTGCAAACGTTTTGGTGCAGATAGTAAACAAGGGAAATTAATCTGTAATTAATGCTAGGGGACTTAATTTGCTTTAAACTGATCTTTCTCATCTTAAACATTCCATTTTGAAATTATACTCAATACGTAAAAAGCTTGTGTATTTTACTCTCAGTGTACAGGGCTTTCACTATGTTCATTCGCCCAAGTGGTCTTTTTCGGAAAATACTCAAATCAATACGACGAGTGGACTTTATAGATCTGTTGGCTGAGCCCTGATGGTCATGGGCAAAAATCAATTGCGTACACACATTTATACACATTCAAAGCCCATGCTCATATTCTACGCGAACGACGCCATTTTGTTTCAAGTTGTTGACCTACCCGTTCAATCCTACACGATAACATGTGATGGAAAGTTGGAGGAGACCGTTAAATATTTATTCAGAGAAAGATTTGTGAACGCCTCATCACTTACTGGATTATGCCCCAAACTGCCATAAAAATACCCACAGAATCAGTCGGAATTCACAGTTAAAAATTGTAAACCATGCGAGTTAATACCCTTGATGAAACGAAAAAATTTCCAGTCTTGACTTTTCTCAAAATGACGTCCTTTTCACTTCATACGACGTTTAGAAGTACTTGTACTTGGCTCTACATGTTATTAGTTTAACAAAATACTCAATTTTCATATCAACTTTAAAACTATAAAACTAGAATGAACATAAAAGATAAATTGAATCGATCGACAGTGTCGTACTACATTCCCGGCGGGTGTAACCTGAAGCTTTATAATAACAAATACAGAACACATTTTAACGATTAGATTTTTTTTTTTTTTAAGTGTATCACAAGTGAGTCTTGAAGGCCTTGCCTCTCTTTTTTGTTTTTTGTTGTTGTTTTTGTGTTTTTTTCCCCAGGACCTAATTCTAAATTACATCGCATTGTGTACAATCTGCTATTTCCCCCCAAAAATACAACTCGGGAGAATGTGCATTTTGAAAGGTCTTCACACTGAGTGTAAAACACAAAAGCCTTTCTATGTACTGAGTGATATTTTCAAAATGTAATAATTTCAAAATGTAATGTTTTAGATAAGAAAGATAAGTTTAAAAACAAATTGATGCTCATGCTTCAAAACATGATTAATCTCCCCATCAATTAGATGCCCCAAAGAGATTCATTCATCAGTGTACCATTCAGACTAAACGAAAGAAGATCCAATTTGAACAAAAGATAGTAAAATTGACTGCTGTTGATCAGTGTTTCAGTTTTTCAAATCAAAGTGCCAAGTTTTATGAGCAGAAATGTTTTTAAAAAAATGTAGTTGTAAATTCATTGTGTAAATAATTTGGCTTCTTTTTTATATATATTTTTTGTGCTCATCCTAAAGGTGCACTGTCGTGGAAAACAGTATGAGTGGAAAGAAGAGAACTTTTCCTACTTTTACATCATGTTTTGTGTATTACCAGAGAAAATGACAATGTTAAAGTTTTACCACATACACACACAGACAACCGAAAACGGGTTATAATAATAGACTTACTTTGTTTACACAAATGAGTCAATAACGAACTTCTAACGCTCCTGTAGTCTCCTTTAGAAGGTTCCAGCCAACGACAGATGATTTTAGCATGTGTGTAGCTGATACTAAGTGACACGCGTTCACACACACACACACACACACACACACACACACACAACTACACATGTTACACGCACGCGCGCGTCAAACGCAACACACCAAGACATTCGCAGACGCCTTCGCAAAAAATACACAATTTAATAGGACAGTCATGTGGTGATGAAGTGAATGTATTTTCACAAACACAACATTTCGCACGCATTTTTCGTTCTTGTCGTTATGTGATGGAACTGTGCAAACATTTGATGTCAAAGCCTTTGATACAATAATGCAATTTAAATGTGAAAACTAACAAGCACACTATATTTAGTTTTCCCATTATGTGTAACATGAACACTGAAAAAGAAGGAAACAACAAATGCTCTGCCTTACTTGGAGGGTGTGTGTGTATGTATATATATATATATATATATATATATATATTGTGTGTGTGTGTGACCACAAAATCATGTCGCCTAAGTATCTTTTTGATAAAAGGTAGTCCTGAACATAACATATTTAGGAAGCCTGCTTAATTTTCGAACAAACCGATACAGTGAAAGTTGGTCTACATCTTTAAATCCTTCTTACTGCTTCAAAACAGTTTTCATTTTTTCTGTTCTTTGTTTTTTCTCCTCCCCATCTCCTTCCCCGACAATACTGAACTTTTTAACAACGGCTGGACATTATCAATTCACTAACAAGTTAACGTTTTAACGTCGTCACATGACTAAAGTTGATTGCGAATAAGTATTAATTTCACTGTGATTTGTCGCTTGGTTACCGGAAAAGAAAAGCGAAGAGTGAGAGACGGGATGATGATGATGGCTAAGAATCTGGCCGGCGGAAGGAAGGACAGGGTGGAAGGTCATCAGTGTCTCCGGTAGTTTCGGCCCCGTCCTCTCATCGCCTGAAAAACAGAGCACGAGCGTTATTAATTTTCGTGTCGATCAAGTTTTGAACCAAAGTGTTTTTAGATATTGTGTTTGATCTGTATGATAGCGCGAGCGCCTGGCCTGCGCGCGTGAGCGTGAGCGAATGCATGTGTGGGTGGGTGTTTTTCTTGTTATATTTGTAGTTTGATTGTCTACTTTTGTACGGCGTTATAGAACATGGAACGGTGAGTCCATTTCGATGCAGCAATCGTGTATATGGTACGGTGTGAAGTGATAGTGGTGGTATTGATGGTGGGACCAGTTTGATATAAGATATCCATCCATCCGTGGATACAAACCACCGAAAAGCAACAGGGTCTACAGTAACGTTCTATGTCGTGTGTTCCTCATTGTTGAAGAGATGCATTTTAACCACTGACACATTTCTGTATTCTACCATTGTCGCTGATATGTAAAATGGTTTGAAATATCTGTGTATATATATATATATATATGTGTGTGTGTATATATATATATATATATGTATATGAGAAAGAGAGTGTGTGTGGGGGGGGGGGGGGGGGCATTTTAATACTATGTACTATTGTTTGTTGTTTTATGATGAACATAGAAAATGTACCCACATCATAGGCATTACTAAACTTTTCAAGTTTATTCTGCGGTGCTGGGACACTCACTTATGCTGACTGTTCTGGATAGTAAAATACCATGTTCACATTATGATCCATTATGATCCGCTGAATTGTCGCCGCTGACATTTTGGCGGAGCTCAGTTAACCAGCGACAAATCTGCGGACCGTTGAAAGATTAAAGTTTAACATACCTCCGCAACAGCGGGACTGAGAACCCTTAAATTGTCGCCGGTTGATACCATATCAGCAGATTGGCGACATTTCAGCTGCTATTTAGCAACCGCTGATTTGTCGTCGTTGTTTCCTTCACTGGCAGTTCATGACTTTAACAGTTTGTTTTTTCTGGGGAAGGGGGGTATTCTTTGTATATGCGTGCAAAGCTCGGGAACATGTATTTGTTTCCCCAGATATATGTTCCCCAAGGTTCATATTCCCCCAGGTCCATGCTGCCCCAATTCAGCCATGGTCAGTGGTGGTCAATGGCTGTCAGTTGTGAGTAGTGATCAGTGGTGGTCAGCGGTCAGTAGTGGTCAGTAGCGGCCAGTGCTGACCAGTGGTCAGTAGTGATCAGTCATTGGTGGTCAGTATTGACTGGTGGTCAGTGGTAAGTAGTGGTCAGAGCCAATGGTGGTCAGTTGTGGTCATTGGTGATCAGTAGTAGTCAGTTGTCAGCGATGACCAGTAGTCAGCAGTGGTCGGGTGTGAGTAGTGGTCACTGGCCGTCAGCGGTGACCATTGGTCAGTAGTTGTCAGCGGTGGTCAGTAATGGTCAGCGGTGACGAGTAGTCAGTGGTGGTCAGCAGCGTCAGTGGTCAGTTGTGTCAGTGGCAGGCAATTGTCAGGGGTCAGTGGTGTAAGTTCAGTGGTCAGTAGTGGTCAGTGGCCATAATGTTCAGTGATCAGCGGTGGTCAGTAGTCATCAGTGGTCAGTAGTGGTCCATGGTTAGTGATCAGCGGTGGTCAGTAGTGGTCCATGGTTAGTGAGCAGCGGTGGTCAGTAGTGTTCCATAGTCAGTAGCGGTCAGTGGCCAGCGGAGTTCAGTGGTCAGCAGTCAGTAGTGGCCAGAGGTGGTCAGTAGTCGGTAATCGTTAGGAGTGGTCAGTGGTTGTCAGTAGTGGTCAGTAGTCAAAACCGGTAAACATTGCATAAGATATAGTGGTCAGCAGTGGTTCCAGACCTGGTGTAATATATACTCTGGGAAATATAGACCTGGCGGAACAGAGCCAGAAAACATAAATTTGTGGGAACATAGATGTAGGGGAACACAGAACCGGGGGCCCTTAAACCTGGCTGAAAGAAAATTTGGGTGAAAATACCTTTGATTGAAAACCGTGTCCATGGAATTGAACACAGTCCAGTCACAATGACAAATCCCAGAATACACGTATTTAAACGTTACTGTTTAATGGAAAAGAAAATTAGATGATGGACGAAGCAGCTCGATGGTACGAGTTAGGAGGAGTTTGAGATTAATTTAGGAGGAAGATCGGAGAGAGGGCAGAGGGATTACAAAGGTTGTGAGTTGATGCTGTATATCAGTCAGTCTCATGTTTGCTGCATAGGGTGTGCTAAACATTCACACATCTTTGAAGTGGTAATTATGATTCCTATTTTATTGTGCCTGTGAGATACTTTGTGGTGACAAAGTGGGGAGTTGTTGGATCCAAATGGAAACATATATTCAGTGTCTTATCGTATGTACAGGACTTGATAGGCATGGGGAGTGGTGTTGGTCAGTCATGTTTGGTGCACGTTATTGTATGTGATGTCACCATTAGTGGCGGGTAAGCTAAATGAAGCTTGTTTTACCTCACATATATCTCTGTGTGAGAAAAATGCATACTGTTTGGCATGTGTTGAAAGGTGCTGAGATGGGTATACGCTTGTCAATAATGTCCAGGCTATGTTGAGATCTGACCTGGGTTTCGGTTTTGTGTGTATGTTCCAGGTGTACTGCTTAATGTAGGGTGAACTACTTTATCAAGGGCTGTGTGCTGCTCAAAGATGCTAAGGATCTAGTAGGAATTGCTAGGTAGGAAATATGTGTTGCTTAGTGTGTGCTGCTTTATGTTGGGTGTGCTAGACAGGAAATGTTTGTTGCTCAGTAGGAACTGGTTAGACGGATGTGTGCTGCTTAGTGCTTTGCAGGAAAGTTTTGTTGCTTAGATCTGTTAGATGTAGTGCTGCCATGTGCTGTTTAATTCTACTTATCCTAAGACTGTGGCAAACACTCTTTAAAAAAAAAGAAAAGAAAAGAAAAACACTCCACGTGGCTCTGCTGTTGGTATGAGGAAAGAGTACAAGTGTGTGCATCGTCACTCTCTGATCCCTTCTCACATGATAATCTACTTCTACTATTTCTCTACCTCCTTCTCCCTCTTCTCTCTACTCACTCCCCCCACCCCACCCCCCTTACATGTGCGCGTAAAAATATATTGCACTCTTGGGGGGGCGGGGGGGGGGGGGGGGATGGATAAATTCAAGGAACTTCTCAGTAACTGTAAAAAAAAAAAAAAAAAAAAAAAGGACAACATAGGGTGCTTGACAGCATACAAGTTGCGTGCTAATTTGGTTTGAAACAAAAATATGTCGCATGTTTGCGCAAGTACACACACACACACACACACATACGACACACGCACTACACACTACACAGTCGCGTGCAGACACGCACAGACTAGCGCGAGCGCACGCAAACGGTCACATTGGCTAAGTCACGCGGTGATTGCACGCGCGTGCAGAGAATGAATCTTGCAGACTTCGCCGATTTGATTTGATTTGTTCTGATATTCCACATGGGCATAGCCTACGCATATGGGAGAAAAAAGAGTTAATGATATTAATCGGTGAAGGTGGCTTACGTATATGGAAAAAGAAGTAATGATATTTAATCGGTGTAGGTTTAAGCACGGCGAAGTTTTTTTGTTTTTGTTTTTTTACAACAAATGCATAATTACATTACGAAAAATTGTCTTCAATTACATTACGTAAAATTGTCTTCCCTGGCAGAAACTGGATACGCTTTGCCATCACGAGCACGAGAGGTGACACTCATTTGACGAGAACGTTCGCTTAGATTTAACGGGAAAACAACAACAACAACAACAAAACCACTCCCGTATTTCTTTAATAAAAAACGAAAAGAAAAAAAGAAGATCATCACATTCTCCCCTCTCCCGCTGCCATCTTACTCACCCACTTCTCTGTACACCTTGACCTCATTTTAATGTTTTTAAAAACCGCCACGATTTAATTTGTTTGGACATAAACTGGGTTAGTTCAGTTTTCAGGAAAATGTGAGTTTAAAACATAATATTTTGTTTTCCTTAAAGTCTGTTCTCCCCGTTGAAAACTGAGCTGAAGAGAGAAAAAGAGAGAGAGCAAAGTAAAACCGGTGTTTTGCAACATCTCACAAAATAGCTAATCGTGTGCGACAAACAAAATAGAAATTTGATCATGTTTACTGTACAACACGGATATTAATCTTCCCTTTTGCAAGCTACCCCATACCCTCACCCTTCGACCCCTCCACCTCCCCCCTCCCCCTCCCCAGGTCGACATTTCCTTCGTTTATCTATTTAACTATTCATTTGTTTATGTCTTTCTTTCTTTGTTCCTTCCATTTTCCTCTATTTTTCTTTCTTTTCTTTTGTTTCTTCCTTTTTTGTGTGTATATTCATTTCTTTCTAACTCCGTTGTCTTGTGTTTGTTTATTTATCATTCCATAGATGGCTTACTCTCTCAGTGCACTTTTTCCCTTCCCACCACCTCTCTCTCTCTCACACACACACACACACACACACACACACACACACACACACACACACACACACACACTTTTAAAAATAAAGCAATTCTTTGTTGCCATGCCTGTTGGTTGTATGCCGCTTCTCAAATGGTTAACACTTTTGGCTGGGTCCTTCAGAGATGTTTTGCTGTTGAATATTGTTGACGGGGTCACATTTAAGGATTGGGTGTAAGCCAACGATTTCTCGCAATCCCACGATTTCTCTCAAAGTGAGAGAAATCGTGAGCGTTCCCCTCCCACGTTTTCCCTCAGTTGCGAGAAATCGTTGGGGGCGCCCCCACGATTTTTCACAATGTGTGAGAAATCGTGGGAAGTCCCCCTCATTTCTATTGAAAATAATTCCTTTATCATCGGGGTTGGGTTCTTGTCTTTCCACAATGCAAATCTCAGAGAAAAATGAGAGAGAGGAAAAGAAAAGAGAAAGAGGGGCGACGACAACGATGATATCGATAATGACAGTAGCGTTAGTGAAGACATCAAACAGTAATGACACTGATACACAACTATTTATTGTATTTCACATAAGATGGATCGCTACAACACATCGACCTCAAATTCAACATCGGAATCAAAAGCAAACAACGAATTTAAGACAATTTGTATAACTCAAACATAAATATACTGTAATTTGATATAGTATAATATAATATTATGATAAGACTTGAACCGAATCTTTCCCGAGGGATGTTGGGTATAACATCAAAATGATTCAATTTTCTACATAAATGTGATAGAAAAAAAAGATGTATTACAACGCATTACCCTCACGAAGGCAGCGTGAAAATTGGACCAAATAGTTTTGATGTTTGCTGTGATGCTACCTTTTCTGTCACATTTATTTAGAATGTTCATTTCATGCTTGCTTATTTGTTCATCTGTTTGTGTCAGCATCCTTACGCATACAAGATTGCACTGAAAATAGATTATCAGTTTCATAAAAGACACTTAGAACATGAAAATATGATTTTTAAAACAATGAAAGAAAAGAACAAATCAACCAGCCAAGTAAACACACAAAAGGAAACAATGTTTAAACCCCCACCCTCTCCAATGTCCCCACCACCCTCCTCGCCTTCCTTCTCTAGATCCCCGATCCACACAACACAACACACACACACACTTACTCACTCACTTACCCACCCACTCACTCACTGACATACACACACATTCACACTTTTTTTTTAAACCAGTACCTTCACCGTCTATTGTTGATGTCTTCGCCAACGCCACTGTCATTATCATGAATTTCGTTGTCGTTGTCCAGCGCGTTGGGTTACGCTGCTGGTCAGGCATCTGCTTGGCAGATGTGGTGTAGCGTATATGGATTAGTCCGAACGCAGTGACGCCTCCTTGAGCTACTGAAACTGTCCTGCTGACTCCCCCTCCCCCCGTCCTACCTCTCATTTTTCTCTCAGATTTGTATTGAGAAAAGACAAGAACCCAACTCCGATGAAAAAGGAAATATTTTCTGATGAAAATAAAGGGCACATCCCACGATTTCTCACAATTGAGAAAAAACGTGGGAGGGGAACGCCCACGATTTCTCGCAGTCCCACGATTTGGGATTGCGAGAAACCGTAGGCTTACATGGGGGCTTCAAAACATGGTTGGCTGATGGTATTGTTCATGGTTTACGTCGCTTACCTAGTTCGGATACATTATATAGCTCGATGGGGGCTATGAATCGCAGCTAATGAGTATTGATATGAAATGGCTAACAGTGCTGGTTGTTTGACTGGTGGTTATTGTTGACAGAAGATTGCTTACGTTGCTGGGTGGGGGTTGTAAAGATTTTTCGCTGGTGGACCTTGGTGACGGGAAATGGTTTACGTCGCTGAATGAAGGCTCTAAAGATGTTTCGTTGATTCGTATTGTTGACAAAGGCTTGCTTACAACGCTGGATGAGTATTGTCAATATGTTTAGCTGATAGATCTTGTAAAATTGGAATGGTTTGCATCGCAGGATGAGGGCTGTTTGGCTGATATATATTGTAAAAGGAGAATGGTTTGCATCGCTGGATGAGGGCTGTTCAGCTGATAGATATTGCTAAAGGGTAATGGTTTGCATCGCTGGATGAGGGCTGATTGGCTGATACATATTGTTAAATGAAAGCTGTTTGGCTGATATATATTGTTAAAGGGGAATGGTTTGCATCGCTGGATGAGGGCTGTTTGGCTGATAGGTATTGTTGAAGGGGAATGGTCTGCATCGCTGGATGAGGGCTGTTTGGCTGATAGGTATTGTTGAAGGGGAATGGTCTGCATCGCTGGATGAGGGCTGTTTGGCTGATAGGTGTGGTGTGGTGTGTCCATCGAGATCGATGATGACCATCGTTGTCATCCAGCTGGGGGATGGGGGAAGGGTGGTGGTGGGGTGGGGGGATGCTCATGAATCTATCTGTGAATGCGCAGATGGCTGAATAGTCCAATCTGCGCACGAAATGTTCGATGACGGGGCAGACAAAGACAGGCATATCATTGTCAGGGAGCTTGTTTGCCCGTGACTTTCTGGCCTGCCTCTTCTGAACAGCTGCAGCCTGATAGGTATGGTTGAAGGGGAATGGTCTGCATCGCTGGATGAGGGCTGTTTGGCTGATTGGTATTGTTAAAGGGGAACGGTTTGCATCGCTGGATGGGGGCTGTAAAAATGTTTGACTGGTGTTGTTAACAGAGGACTACTTACATCGCTGGATGAGGGCTGTAAGAAATGTTTGGCCGATATATATATAGGCTACTGAGAATTGTTGTCTTCCCGGCTGCAAAGGTATTTGACTTATATTGTTGACAGAGGATTGCTTGCATCGCTGGATGAGGGCTGTAGAGATGTTTGGCAGACGGATGTAGATGGCAGGGAATGGTTTTAGATAACGGGTCTGTACAACATGTTTGGCTGATGGATAATTATAGTTGACGAGGTATTGTTTGTATTACTGACTGAGGTCTGTGGAGCATGTACAGCCGAAGAGTGTAGTTTACAGGGGATGGTTTTATAGATAACGGGTCTGTAAAACATGTTTAGCTGATGGGTAAAATTTCAAAGTATAAAACTCTCTCTCTCTCTGTGTCTCTGCCCCCCACCCTCCCCACCCCGCTCCCCCTCCACCAACTCTCTCTTTGTCTGACAATATCTGTTCTGTCAACCCGTCCTTCTCTATCTTTGTGTGTACCTGTCCTCTATCTCGTGCGTGCGTGTGTGTGTTTGAGTGTGTGTGTGCGTGATTGTGTGTGTGTCTGTGTGTGTGTGTGTTGTTGTTGTTGTTGTTGTTGTTTCTGTTCGTTGAAACAGGGGAATTCGAATAACTGTCTTTAAAGTTTCTAATATCCCTAAACATTTCACGAAGAAAAAACCAAGAACAACAACTACAGCATAAAGTTTGTGTTTTGGATCCAAGAGTGCGAAGCAAAATAATACTTTTTTGTTGTTGTTTTTCGTTTCCTTTTGTTGCTTTTTTTTTCTTTTTCTTTTTTTAATTGTCCAGGTGTAGAATCACGGACGAAAGCTAAACCATCGGGAAAAAGGGAATTCAATATTCCTTGCCTCCAAGTTTCCTTCGTGGTGGTCTTTCGTTTCAGCTTCTTCGTACAGAAGATGGAAATGAGTGACCTTTGTTTTCGTTTGTTTTTCAGAGTTGTGAAGCCGTAGCCTGGCACAATAAGCAACACGTTACACAATGGTTATCCGAGCGGGGTTGGGGAAGTCTGCCATTGTGTCTGTCGAAATATCATAGACCACTGACTGCAGTGAAATATGGTCACTTTTCCAAAGTTCTTTCGGTAATCATCAGCTTTTGCTGCGAAATTCCCGGTGAAGGGTTTTGTGCACTCCTTGTGTGCACTTCACACAATAGGTATACTGAAGTGTCAGGGAAAAAAGTGTGTGTGTGTGTGTGCGCGCTTGCTTGCTTGCTTGCTTTGTTTTTGTTTTTTGTAATACGCAGACTTCAAACACTAACAGTATTTTTTTATGAATCGCATCCCTTCTCCTCACACCTCTTTCTTCTCTATCCACCTCTTCCTTCCCCTCTTTCTTCTGATTCTTCTTCTTCATCACCTTCGCCGTCCTCTTCTTCTCATCGTTATTACTGTCTTTCTCTTTGTTTTGTTATTTGGCTGCCCGGTCATCTGAATCCTTTTCAGCGACATCACCCCCAAGACGCTTATTCCAATTTCATTTACTCAGTGAGGTCACTGCGTTCTGACAGATTACGCATCTGCTAAGCAGATGCCTGAGCAGCAACATAGCCCAATGCGCTTAGTCAGGCATTGAGTGCGTGCACATGCATTTGTGAACCTGTTAGAGTGGATATCTGCTCTGCATAATTTTGCCAGAGGACAACAAGTACACTGCCATGGGTTCTTTTTCAATACACCATGTGCGTGCTGCACACGGGATCTCGGTTTATCGTCTCATCCGAATGACCAGACGCTCAGTTTGATTTTTTTAGTCGAACTTGGGAGAACAGGGCGAGATCGGGAGTCGAACGCATATCCTTACGGACACTTTATTATTGGCAGATAAGCGTCTAAACCATTCTGCCACCTTCCTTCGTAGAGAGAGAGTTTTTCCTAACCACATGTCAGTTCACATGCACGCACTTCAAAAGGGAGGGAAGGTGAAATATGTTGGTTTTTGGGTTGTTTTTTTTTTTTTTTTCGTGTTTGTGTATTCGTGTTAAGCGTTTTCTTTTCTTTTTTTTCTTTTTTTTTTCTAATTGGTTGTGACACTTTCTTTTTTCTCTGATTGAAAATTGATACGTTAGAATGTCTTTTGTATGTACGCCGGCCCTGGTTTTTGTTTGTTAATTTAACACACATTCATTAAATTTTGTTTATTCATTGTATAAAATAAATACTTCTTGGAGACAGACAAGAAACAGAGTGGTCTTGAAGATAGGCAGGCAGACAGATAGGCAGACTATGGGGAAAAGAAAGAAAGAAAAAAACACGCAGCAAAAGAACCCAGCTAAAGACTCACAGCAACCGAGAAAGTGCAGGTCCCAAGGGCCGGGTTGTAGGCCATGCCGCGGCGGCACCACTGCCGCTTGACCGGGGCCGCGCGCAACAGGGGCTGCTGCTGCTGTAACTGCTGCTGCAGCAACAGAAGGTAGGCATCGTCCAGAGGAAGGTAGGAGTCAGGGCCTGTCGCCGCCTGCCGTCTGGCCCTCAGCGGTTTTGCTGCTGCTGCCTCCCTCTTTCGGTCTTCTCCTCTTCCTCCAGCCTCCTCCTGCTCCGCGCTGTGTGCCGTCATGGCTGCTCCTGATGCGTGCTCTGAAATGGGATGGGAGCATGGAGAGGGAATAGATGAATAGTTTATATTTGGTATAACAACAACAATAATATCAATTATGATAATAATGACTGCTACTATTACCACCACTGCTGCTGCTACTAAATCTACGACTTCTTCGAAGAAGTATCTGAATCTTGTGCAGAGGAAAAATCGGAGCGCATGTTTACCAGTCATTCATTCATACATGTGCGTAGCTCTGATTCAGAGGAATGAAATATAAAACTTCATGAAATACATGTAGATAGAAAGTTAGAGAATCTGTAGATAGGGGAAAATTTGGGGAGTGTGTTGTATATTCGTCATAATCTCTCTGTGTATGTTCCTCTGTTCTGTATCACACTTTAATTTCTTCTCTCTTTTTTTCCACTTTTCTGGGGGGGGGGGGGGGGGGTCTGCTTCCCCCCCTCCCTCCCCCAACTAATTTTCCTTACCGCCATTGATGTTTAGTGTTTTTTGTCAATTCTGAATTATTGCACTTGGAAAACTGTTGATGGCATGCAACATCACTACTTCCAGTAAGCAGTTCTGTGTGTTGTGGCAGTGTTGTCTGTGCTGTTCATTTTATCCATTCAGAATGCTACCTTAGCATCGGCACCACCATCATCAATAGTCCTGTCATGAAAATGTGTATAGTGTGTGTGTGTGTGTGTGTGGTACGTAAGGAAAAAGCGTTTGGAGTGCCTTATGTACAACTGACGAAAGCAGAAAAGGTGAGAACACCCATATTGACATGAAACTGATAAACCTTGATAATAGACGTAGGCCTATGCATGCGCAGACAGCACACGTGTGTCTGTGTGTGCGCGTGCGTGCGACCGAGTGTGTGTGTGGTAGTTCTGAGGAATGGACGAAGACGGGGTTCGGAAGAATCAGGAGAGTAGAGAGGAAGTGAAGGGAAGCATGAAAGCATACAGATACAGGCAGGGATCGTGTCCAGGAGGGGTGGGGGTGGGGTGACTGCATGAATGTCCCTGGAGACATTCTCTCCACTCTCTGTTCTCTCTCGTGTCCTGGGGTGGGTGGGGTAGGGGTGACTACATTCTTTCCACTCTCTGTGCCTCACTTTCTGTCTATCTGTCTCCCCCCCTCTCTCTTTGTCCCTCTCTTCCACACATCTGCTCTTCCCTGTCTCTCTTACTACCCCTCCGTTCATCCTTCTCTCTTCATGCTTTTTTCTTTACTTGCTTGTTCCTCTACATCCCCTCTGTGTGTGTGTGTGCGTGTATGTATGTGGGTGCATGCCTGTGTTTGTGTGTGCTTGCGTTTGTATGTGTGTTCGTGCATGTGTATGTTTGTCTGTCTCCCTCCCTATCTGTCTGTGTGCGTTAAAGGATCAGGAGAGTTGAGGGACAAGCGAAGGGAAGCATGAAACGATACAGATACAAGTCCGGGGGTAGCGGTGAACTTCGTGAATGTCCCTGGAGACATTCTTTCCTCTCTGTAATCTCTGTTTCTGTCTGTCCGCCTGTCTCTCCCCCTCTTTCTTCCCCCATCTCTCTGACCCTCTTACCCCAACCCCTCCACTTCCTCCATCCTTCTCTCTCCATATTTTTCCCTACACTTGCTTGTTCCTCCTCATCCCTTGTGTGTTTGTGTGTGCGTATATGTATGTATGTGGGTGCATATCTGTGTTTATTTGTGCATGCGTTTGTGTGTGTGTGTGTGCGCGCGTGTGTGTGTCTATGTCTGTGTGTGTGTGTTCTTGCATGTTTATGTGTGTCTGTCTCCCTCTTTCTATGTATATTAGGAAAAAAAGCACAACAACAGTAGACAGAATGAAGGACCAAGTACGTCGGAGTATCGCAACAGGTAAGGTCAGAGAGGAACAAATCTTCTCTGACAACAAATCGATATAGCACTTAGAGTGTGTGTGTGTGTGTTTCCGAGTGTGTGCGTTGTAGTTCAGAGGAATGGACAAAGGTGGGGTTCGGAAGGATTTTCAGGAGAGTAGGGGGACAAGTGAAGGGCAGCCTGAAAGGATACGGATACAGGCTGGAATCGTGTCCAGGGGTGTGGGGGTGGGGTGACTACATGAATGTCCCTGGAGACATTCTCTCTCCACTCTCTGTGCTGTCTCTCGTGTCCTGGGGATGGGTGGGGGTTGCTACATTCTTTCCACGCACTGTGCCTCTGTTTCTGTCTGTCTGTCTTCCACCCCTGCTCTCTTTCTTCCTCTCTTCCACACATCTGCACTTCCTTGTCTCTTTTACTACCCCTCCGTCCATCTTTCTGTCTCCCTCTACCACACTCCCGAACCCACTTCCCCGCTTTCCTCCATCCTCCTCTCTCCATATTTCTTCCTATACGTGCTTGTTCCGCCTCATCTCCTCTGTGTGTGTGTGTGTGTGTGTGTGTACACGCACGCGTGTGTGTGTGTGTGCATGTGTCTGTATGTGCTTACGTGTATATATGTGGGTGCGTATTTGTGGGTACGTGCGTTTGTATGTGTACGTATGTCCATGTATATGTATGTGTGTCTGTTTCCCTATCTGTCCGTAAATCAAACAAACAAACAACAACACCACAACAGACGAAATGCAGGACCAGGTACGTCGGAGTATCGCAACTGATAAGGTCAGAGAGGAACAAATCTTTTCTGACAACAAATCGATACAGCACTTGTGTGTGTGTGTGTGTACTTGTGAGCGCTCGTAGGTCCGTGTGCATGCGTGTGTGTGTGCGTGCGTTTGAGGGAGATGGGGCAAGAGAGCGGAATGTTGTTTTTGATATCATAATCTCCACCCACATTCATTCAGCCACGTAAGTCATTAAGCGGAGGTGGATTTCACTGTTGGCGGTAGCAGGTGTGCCGGTTGTGCGAAGTGAATGAATGACAAGGAACTACAGAGCAGAAAGATACAGAACAAGAAGCGACAGAGAGGAGAAATATGAAGACAAGGACCGACAGAGCAGAAAGATACAGAACAAGGAGCGACAGAGAGGAGAAATACAAAGACAAGGAAAGACAGAGCAGAAAGATACAGAACAAGGAGCGACAGAGAGGAGAAATATAAAGAAGGAAAGACAGAGCAGAAAGATACAGAACAAGGAGCGACAGAGAGGGGAAATATAAAGACAAAGCAGAAAGATACAGAAGAAGGAGCGACAGAGAGGAGAAATATAAAGACAAGGACCGACAAAGCAGAAAGATACAGAAGAAGGAGCGACAGAGAGGAGAAATATAAAGACAAGGACCGACAGAGCAGAAAGATACAGAACAAGGAGCGACAGAGAGGAGAAATATAAAGACAAGGACCGACAAAGCAGAAAGATACAGAAGAAGGAGCGACAGAGAGGAGAAATATAAAGACAAGGACCGACAGAGCAGAAAGATACAGAACAAGGAGCGACAGAGAGGAGAAATATAAAGACAAGGACCGACAAAGCAGAAAGATACAGAAGAAGGAGCGACAGAGAGGAGAAATATAAAGACAAGGACCGACAGAGCAGAAAGATACAGAACAAGGAGCGACAGAGAGGAGAAATATAAAGACAAGGAAAGACAGAGCAGAAAGATACAGAACAAGGAGCGACAGAGAGGAGAAATATAAAGAAGGAAAGACAGAGCAGAAAGATACAGAACAAGGAGCGACAGAGAGGAGAAATATAAAGACAAGGACCGACAGAGCAGAAAGATGCAGAAACAAGAAGCGACAGAGAGGAGAAATATAAAGACAAGGACCGACAGAGCAGAAAGATACAGAACAAGGAGCGACAGAGAGGAGAAATATAAAGACAAGGACCGACAGAGCAGAAAGATGCAGAAGAAGGAGCGACAGAGAGGAGAAATATAAAGACAAGGACCGACAGAGCAGAAAGATGCAGAAACAAGAAGCGACAGAGAGAAGAAATATAAAGAATGAGAGAGACAGAGAAGAAAACACAGGTCGTCTGTCTTGCAAGATAACAAAGAAGGGATCAACCAGTCGGGGAATCGCGCCTTGTTTCTTTGTAAGCGTCTTTTATTTATCACTATTATTATTATTATTCTTTTTATGGAGCATCTGGGTGGGTGGGCGACGGGATATAGAGGGAGTGTGGGTGCGTGGGCTAGGGAAGACAAGGGTGGGGTGGGGGTTCTGTGTTGTCTCAAAGAGCGGCGACCTAATCATTTATAGGACAAAACGACAGGGGCGGCCGAGGACGTATCGAAAGTGGATCTGCGATAACATAAAAGGAAACACGTTATATGTCTATTATCATATTTTGCCCTTTTTTGCTGTTTTGTAATTCGACTTGATTCATGGAAACTTGACTTATTTCGTTATTTCTGTTTCTTCACCATCCTTCTCCGGCTACACACACACACACACACGCGCGCGCGCGCGCGCACACACACACAGAGAGAAACAAACAAACAAACAAAAAATGAAATAAGATATACACGCACGCGAAAGCACACACAAAATCAAACAAACACGCGCGCACGCTTAAGTGTCTTATTTGAGATAATGAAGCATTCTGTACGAACCGGTTGCCATAGCCGCAAACACTCGTGTATGAAGACCTTCCGGTACACAGCAGATAATACCTAGTTAAGGAAATAGAATCTGACCTTCGACACGCGAAGCAAAAAGCGTTGAAATACCTCACCATGATAGAAAGAAAGGAGACCTAATGACAGAACAACAGATCAGATGGACGAAGAGAGAGAGAGAGATTTTATGCCACATAGACCCTTGTGGAAGGGTGGTATGAATACATAGTTTATCAGAAGGCCTTCAATACGTCATTCAACATACAGACACCATTACAACAGTCTAGATTCTCTGCAAGAGACGAGCTGAATTTGAAATGCACATGCATATACACAATACTTCATATTATGTTGATGACAAGGTTACAGAGAGGTTAGACTCATGTCCTGACGACATAACGCTGTTAAAGAGAAAAATCGATTGGAAATTGAGGACATTCACTGCCTATCAGTTCTGTCATATGGTGTACGTGATATATCAATTTATACATTAAGAGTGGATGAAACAGCATCCCATCGCCAGTCAGGGGAAGAATAAGATGATGTGTGACATGTTTTTTTTATGTGTCCGGATTTGACTGCTCATTGGGAATTTACTTGTAAGGATTGGCGCAAAGGACATATTTATATCAGAGAAAGGAAGAGAAGTGTAATTGTGTGTGCTTCACTGTGTGTAAGAGAGAGAGAGAGTGTGTGTGTGTGTACGCGTGTGTGTGTTTGTGCATTGGAAGGGGTGTGGGTCACAGAGTTATTAACGGTGCTTAAAGATAACCAATACTTCTTTTTATTTACATGGTGCCTGAAAGAGAGAGAAGGAGAGAGAGAGGGAGTTGGGGGGGGGGGGGGATAGAGAGATGGGGGTGGAGAGTTGTTTAAACAGACATAATGGACAGATTCCGCGACTGGCATTAAAAGAGTGATCTCCAGGGTCATTTAACGAAGACGACGGCATAGCTGATGGGCATTGATCAGGTTCTACCTCCCTTGTTGACCCTGTGCGTGAACGAAGTGAAGACTGCTGACGTCTGCAGAAGGTTTCAAAATGGTGAAGAGAAACAACAGACCACTGTCACTGCCTGAACCTGTGTATTTTTTGTGCATATTTTGCGTTCTCTCTCTCTCTCTCTCTCTCTCTCTCTCTCTTTCTGTGTCTCTGTCACACACACACACACACACACACACACACACACACACAGTGTGCCCGTTTATGTGTTCCTCACTCCACTGCTGTGTTCTCTTTATCTTCCCAACCCCCCACCCCTCTCTCCGTCTGTCTGCCTCTCAGTCTCACTTGTCTGTCTGGCCCCTTCTGTCTACCGGTCGGTCTGAAAAGGCAGGATGCCAGAGAGGAGACTTTTCACCAGTAGACATACGTTTTAAGTCATGTGAGGTGACAACACGGACAAAGACCGCTGTTGAGATAAATCAGCTGTACTTCACAGTTTCTGCTGTTCGTGATAGAAAAAGTCTGGTCAACGCCCTCTTGGATGCAGATCTTCCAAGGCTGCGGAAGGCGTCGGTACGGCTAAAGGAATTAATTAAGACAGAGGATGGTTTCCACCCCCAACCCCCAACCCCACTGTGTTAATGATAAAACCGAGGCTGTGCACTCTGCATCGAATACCCGTATGTGTGTGCGTGCGCACGCGTGAGTGTGTGTGTGAGAGAGAGAGAGAGAGAGAGAGAGAGAAAGAAAATGTGTAATTGAACTGGCCGTGGACCATGATTCAACACCAGAGAGAAAAAGTGTGTATGTGTGTGTGTTACACATAATGAAATGATACCGGAACTAGCATTGAAACACTGGTCTCCGGGGTCACTTATACCAAAGGCAGCTAATGACACTAATCACGTTTTATCTCCCTTGTTAGCCCGTTGATTGCTGCTAACGTCTGTGTTCCTCTGTGAGCAGCTGTTGCCTAAGATTCAGGTTACGTGTCAAGATGGCAGTCAGCATTTCTTGATTTGATTTTCCTCCTTTGGGGATTGCACTGTTTTTGTCCAGGGAAATCAATGACACCACTTTGGTATACAAGAAGTACTTCTCGGACTTCAAAATTCATGCCGCGCTGGTTTCGTTTCATCGAGGTTCAGCAGTCGAGGGGTTAAACTTGTGCCTAAATGAGGTGAAGACGGTACTTCTGATATTTGTGGAAGGTAGGTGTGAGATAAGAGTATAGTTGGTGTGAAATGGCTCTGATGATGCCGCGGAGGGGTCGTTTCAGCGGTGGACGCACCTTTAACAGTAATGAATTATTAAAGCGGAGACAGAGGGTAGCTTTTCTCCAGTGAAGCTATGTGCAGCACCATATGTAATCTGCGTGTGTGTGTGTGTGCGTGTGTGTGTGTGTGTGTGTGTGTGTGCGCGCGCGCGTGAGAGAGAGAGAGAAAGGGGAGGAACACGTGTGCTCTGTGTTGTCTCAGAAGGCATCGATCTATCTTCATATGACCGCGCTTGAATAAAGCAAACAAGCATCTGTCTATATTATTCATCTGTCTTTTGCGTTTCGAAATTATAATTGGATTATGAGAGCGTAAAGGAAGCCCGAAAATGAGATATGTTTAATTTAATATACACGAAGTTCGTTTTTTTCTCCACAAGAAACATGGCAGGTATTTTCATAATAGAAATGAAACAATATATATATATACATCTGATTGATTTAGTCGAAAAAACAAAGGAACTGAAAACAAGACATTTAAATTCGATATATTTTCACCCGTCCCGCTCCCCTTGAGCTTCACCCTCCTCCCCCAACCCCTCCCCCCCCCCCACACCCCACACACACACTTCAACCTCTTTCGTTTCTTTTTGTTTTGGTTACAGCGATGGAGTCTCCCGTCGGTCCGATGGATGAGTAGGCAGGCAGGCTTATCTGTCGGTATGTGTCCTCATATGGGAGAAGAGGCCGATTCTAGATGCGCAGCACTTCCCACAGGTGTTGCAAGGGAAAACGTCTCCAGAACTTGAGCCCTGCTTTCTTCGCTCACGCTTCTCCTTAATGGCCAGCGTTCTCTTGTTTTCAAACGTCTTTATGCCACTAGAGCACAGCATCCTCCAGCGACAGCGGTCAAGGGCATCAGTTTCCCACGAAGCGATGTCTGTGCCACAGGCTTTGAGGTTTGTCTTCAAGGTGTCCTTGAAACGCTTCCAGGGTCTTCCAAGTTCACGGTGGCCTTCAGCCGACCATACAAAAGCATCTTCGGGATCCTGCTGTCTGTCATGCGGAAAAGGTGTCCTGTCCAGCGTAGCTGGCACTGGATCAGGAGGCTTTCGATGCTGGGCAGGCCGCTCCTCTCTAGGACCTGGAGGTTGGAGACCCTGTCTTGCCACTTTATGCCGAGGATCTTTCGTAGGTATCTCTGGTGAAACTGCTCAAGTTGTTGAATGTGACGGCGATACGTCGTCCATGTTTCACAGCAGTACAACAAGGTGGTCAGCACAACAGCTCTGTAGGTTTTCATCTTGGTGCTGAGCCTGATGCCTTTGTTGTTCCACAGCCTGTTGTTGAGTCTACCAAAGGCGGAGCTGGCCTTGGCGTTGCGCAGCATCACTTCTGCATCAAGGGATACGATGCTGCATAGGGTGCTGCCCAGGAAGCAAAACTTGTCGACTGACTTGATCTCCGTGTCATTGATCTTGATTGCAGGGGAGTGTGTGTGTGTGTGTGGGGGGGGGGGGGGGGGGGGAGGCACTGGCGTTCTGTGAGCTAGCTGGTTGGTACATGGACACGGTCTTGCTGAGGCTGATGGCGAGTCCAAAGCGCCTGCAGGAGGTTGAGAACCTGTCCATAATGAACTGCATGTCCTCATGGGTGTGTGCAGCAAGCGCGCAGTCATCAGCGAAGAGGAACTCTCTCATCAGTGCCTCAAACACCCTGGACCTGGCGTGGAGTCGTCGTAAGTTGAAAAGTCTGCCATCTGTGCGAAACTGAATGTAGATGCTCCGGTCACAGTCTTGGAAGGCGTCAATCAGCATGGCAGAGAAGAGAATGGAGAACAGTGTGGGTGCCAGGACGCAGCCCTGCTTCACTCCATTTACCACAGAGAACGGATCCGACATGTCAGTATTTTCCTGTACTCTCGCCTGCATTCCATCGTGGAAAGACGCAATCAGCTGGATTAGGGTCTCTTGGCAGCCGAACTTTAGGAGGATCTTCCACAGACCATGGCGGTTCACTGTGTCAAAGGCCTTAGTCAGGTCTACAAAGACTATGTGTTAAAGCACGTTCTAGACAAAAAGCAACAACAACAACAAAACCCCAGTAAAACAAAAAACAAAAACAACTGCAAAGCTGTCTTCGTTAGTTTAGAAACATCTTTTTCGATTTATAGAGCGCTAACACAATGGAACAAATACCTGAAAGGTATTCACACTATCTTATACGAAATCGGGTTGAACCAGCCTGTTTTTGATGTGCAGCTCACATTGCATGAAGAGACAGTTAAGTGCCGGTATGGATAAACAAGACATAATGCTAAAACAAAGTTTGGGCAATAATTTGCTTAAGTTACAGATTTTACCAATTGAGTTTCAGTTTCATAAGGAGGTGTCACTGCATTCGTACAAATCGATATACGCTACACGGCATCTACTAGACAGATACTTGACCAGCAACACAACCCAACGCACTTAGGCCCTGGGTGCATGCATATATATTTGTATGTATATATATATATATATATATATATATATATATATATATATCAGCGGATTTCTTCTTCATATGTTTTCCCAGAGAACAACACTTATATTGCCAATTGTTACCAAAGAGTAGCTACATTAGTGTACTTCAGACAACGAATAATGGTTGTATAGAGATGATACAGAGCTATGTTTAAAAGATGCAGGGCTATGTATGATAGTGGTGTCCGACTATGACCATCAGAACAGCAGTGGAGGTAATTGCTGTCACAACTGTCTGGGCTAGAATTTGGTTACAGTGGAGAGTGTCTTGCCCAAGTTACATACCCACTCTCTCGGCCAAGAGGGTTTTAGAACAGTCAGCGTTGGGATGGTTCCCAAAGGCCAACTAGCCCTCAGGGCTGCAACACTAAGAGCCAGTACAATCTTGCCTCTTAGTTTGAGTCACAGCCCTTCACAAAAGACAGCTGTAAATGACTTCCCATTGCAATGGAGAAACCATTGATCATGCAGCTTCACTTTGTTGTTGGCCCAACTGTAAGTATTTGTCAGTCTGTGATGTAAGCTGATGCAGAGATATATATAGTGGATAAATGTCTGAGAAGGGAGGGGGGGGGGGTTATAAAATGATGAATCGAAAGAATAAAGGGCTGAATAAAAAGATTGTATAGATAGGATAAACGGGTGTAAAGAGAGGATAAAAGACCGGATATAGGAGATAAAAGGCTGAACAGAAAAGGACGTAGGGCCGTATAGAGAAGAAAGAAGGCTGTGCAGAGAGGATCAGTAGCTGCAAAGAGAGAACAGAGGCTTGTATAGACCGGGCAAAAGCAGTATAGAAAGGATACTGGCCCGTACAGAGAGGGTAAAGGACTGTACAACGAGGATAATGCCTGAACATAGGATGCAGTGCTGAATAGGGAAGATGACGGGCTGTACAGAGAATAAAGGGCTGGACAAAGGCTTGAATAGATAGCTGAAATGGCTGAACAGATAGCATACAGGCTGTATAGAGCGCATAAAGGACTGTGTTGGGACAATTAAGGTCTATATAGAGAGGGTAATGGTATGTATAGACAGTGTTAAGGGTTCTTTAGAGAGGGTAAAGGGTTGTACACAGATTATATAGGGCTATGCAGGGAAAAAGAGAGGATAGAGGGCTGTATAGGTACCTACGGCGGTATATCGAATATATAGGGCTCCGTGGAGATGATAGAGTAGAACAGAGAGGATATAGGGCTATGTAGAGAGGATATAGGGTTGTATAGAGAGGATATGGGGCTGTATAGAGAGGGTATGAGGCTGTATAGAGAGGACATGGGGCTGTATAGAGAGGGTAAAGGACTGTAGGGATGATAGATACCCGAACAGAGGAAAATGTGCTGTATTGAGAGGATAAAGGGCTGTATAGCGGATAAAGGGTGGAACAGAGACCTGAATAGAGGGGATCCCTCGAGGCCTGAATGGAGAGTGTAAAGGGTTAAATGGAGACTATAAAGGGCTGAATAGGGAGGCGTGTACGGAAAGGATTGTGAGCTGAACAGAGACGGAAAGGGGTTAAAAAAAGAGGGAAAAGGACACTGTAAAAAGGATAAAGCCATGAATAGAAAGGTCCTCCCCAGACGACCACGCATTTCTTATCAAGGGCAACTAACTCTCCGATTGTAAACGGCGCACTGGAAGAACAAGAAATACATGTATATATATATAAAAGAGGATAAATGGTACACACAAGGCTGACCGGGTTAGTGACAGAGAAAGAAAACCCCTTGCCTTCTCGCGCCCACGTGCACACACACACACACACACACACACACACACACACACAAAGGAAAAAAAAGACTATCAGCGAAACAAATCGAAAGCTCGGATAATAACACAGGAGAGAAAAAAAAAAAACTTACTAAAGACAAATAGATGACAAAAAGCTTGGAAGCCGAAGCTGATTTGGAAAGATAATAAAAAAACAAACAAACCCATCAACAACAACTATAGCAATGCAAACAAACAATCGCAGATAGAATCCTGATTCCCTGCCGTCTCAGCACTATCAGATACCCGACACTCCTTTATAAATTGGTTCCTTTTTGCTTTTATTTGAAATGCGTGTGGAAACTTCTAGGTGGACGAGAAAGCGGATTGGCCTGCTAATTTATAAAAGGTTTACTTTTATAGTCACGTATTAATACTAGATCTTTGATATATATTTTAAGAAAGGGCGTTTAATTGTTTATAAAGGAAGCGCTGTTGAATAATGCAGAGATTTTAATTCAAGCAAAAAAATTCGAAGATATTTTCGGTTGATATGCTCTCTCTCTCTCTCTCTCTCTCTCTCTCTCTCTCTCTCTCTCTCTCTCTCTCTCTCTCTCTCTCTCAATCTCAATATATGAATAGATGAATAACTAAACAAATCAATGGCTCTCAGTGCACACAGTCATGTAGACCTGCTGACCATGTCCATACACACCCACGAATACTCTCTGCCTGCCTGCCTGTCTCTCTCTCTCTCTCTCTCTCTCTCTCTCTTTCTGTCTCTCTCTCTCCTTCTTACTCAGTAAAGGTAGATAATTGTTGTGTCTATGTTCCCACCCGAACATTTTTTTTTCGGGGCACATTGTCTTTATCATATCAATTAAGCATCTACGGTCTGGAGCAGTGCCAGTCACAATCTTTTACTCATTGCATACACGAGAAGCTAAGCTTATTTCACCTGACCATTCCGTATCAACCGATGAGAAATTAACCAAACTGGAAATGTTACAATTGTACAAGCGATTCGACTACATAAAGTGGTCATCATGTTCAAAGTACACAAAGACATGTCACCACCATACCTCAGTGACTTTGTTCGAAGGACATCAGAGCGTTACGATTATATTCTGCCCCGTTGACTTGTAAAAATCTTGCTTTGCATTTTTTAGAGGGTATGTTTGGAACTCTCTTACTTCGTTCATCAAGACGTGTTGTTCATTACGGTCCTTCTAATCAAGCATACAAAAACTCCTGCTCCATAAAGAATAGACACGCAAAGCAAATATAATCAGCCGAAAAACATCATGCCCTTTTTGTGAAAGTTGTTTGTTTTGTCTCTATTCCCTTACATACATTGACGTGTTTTATTTTGTTTTCTACCTTTTGTGCTCCTTACGTGTTAGTCATTCGCCAGTTGATTGGATGTTATTGCCCGCAGCATCTACATCAACATACTCATCACAATTGTATATATCATAATAATAATAATAATAGTAATAACAAAAATGATAATGATGATATTGTATTTATATGGCGCAAACTCCCCATAGATGGTCTCTAAGCACCTCACATAAAACAGTGCATTTGTAACAGTGTATTGTACCACAGAAGAGCACATGAAGACATAGAAGTGAAAAACAAAGTCTGAATCCACCAGTACAGTACTAGCATTGCAGGTATAAGAATAACCGCAGGAAAAAGGCACAACACACACACACACACACACACACACACACACACACACACACACACACACACACACACACACACGTGCGCGTGCGCGCTTAAACACCAACAACCTACAAGCACACTCATCACAGGAATAATACAATGGAGGGAGACACAAGGGGAGTGCAGAGGGTGGAAGGAGACAAGAACTTTGCTTCGTCACATCCAAAGTCCATTTTGAACAGGTGGGTTTTCAGTTAACGTTAGAAAGAGAACAGAGTTGGTGAGTGCCGGAGATTCAGAGGAAGAGAATTCCAAACAGAAGTTGCTTGATGCTGAAAAGCCCTTTGACCAAATGTCTTTGAAGAGACTTTAGGGACTTGAAGGAGCTTTTCTCCAGAAGACCTGAGAGAACGGGATGGATTGCAAATATGAAGGACAGAAGATAAGTAAGATGGTAGGGAACCTTCGAAATAGCGATAAACCAATATGCAAATTTTGTACTGAATTCTGTGCTGGATGAAGTTGACGTAAGAGAGGGGTAGCATGATCTTCTTTTGACATTTTTAGAACGACTCTGGCAGCATTGTTCAAGATCATCTGAAGGCGTGATATCAGATCAGAGGGCGAATCAGCGAGTCGTGAATTGCAGTAGTCAATGCGACTGAAAATCAAGGAACAGACATGCTGAGAGGTTGCTTCAACAGTCAGATATGGTCGAATGGTACGGATGTTCCTCGGCGGGAAGTTTGCAGTTTTGCATAAATTACTGGCATGGTCATGCATGGACAGAGTTGAATCAAAATATGCACCCAGGTTTCTGACAGAATTTTGACAGTTGACAACAGCACTGCAGATAGTCAAAGAATGGTCTGTGACATGACTAACACAGACCTAGAGCCTACAAGCATGGCTTATGATGTCATTGAGTCTGAGCTGGTTAGTCAGCATCCATTCATTCACTGCAACAGTGCACATCTCCATGTTTTTGCGAAGGATGGCAAAAGAACTTGGAGAAGAAGCTTTTGTGAGTTGGGCGTCATTGAAAACTTGTGACAATCACATTGATGTTCACTGATGATGTTGGGCAGGGCCTGAGTGAACAGACTAAATAGTACTGGACCAAGAACTGAACTTTGGGGAACATCATATCGAACAAAGAAGGGGTCTGTATTCAGAATGAGAACTTGAACACTCTTTCAGTGTGATTAGAATGATAAGATTTGAACCGAGTGAGGCCTGTACCACAGATTCCAAGTGAGATGAAGACGGTCGAGGAGAACATAGAAGAAAGAGAAACACCCGTAGGTGCAGGGGAGGACCCAGAGAAGCATTGTCTCAACCCGCCCTTGGAACAATCCTGCACCACCCTTGGAGGCCTGCGCTGTGTTCACGATTGGTGCAGGCACGCACAGGACACTCCGTTAAGAATTCAAAGGACATAACTGCTCCTGAACAGAGGCGAAAGATACCACAGGGCGCAACTCGCGACAGCCTGAAAGGAAGTATCCCCGTGGGTGTACCAGCCAGTATTCCATGACTGCAGAGCCCACCGGCAAAAGACACCACCCTCCAGCTGCTGAGCACACCCCACAGACCAAACCGCCCCTGCCCGCAGACAGATGAAGACAGTGCCACTCCAGACACAGCCATACGATCTTATGTGCCCTGAAGAGAGAATCCCAAGTTGTAGTCTTTCCCACTGTCAACAGGACTTTCCCTGTGGTCGGTGGGTCTTTCCTCGCCGTCACTGGACCTTTCTCCAGGGTCAGCCTAGTCCAGGCAAAGATCTGTTGTGTCAAAAGCTGCCGTGCAATGATATAATTGTGTTTCTCTGTTCTCTTCATGTCTGCTATTTGTTTCTCACTTTGGTCTCGACACTTTCCTGTAATTTGTGTGTTTGATTTGCCATCCTCAAAACTCCCTTTTGCTCATGCCTATCAACATTGAATGAAAATGTATCTTTTCAGCGTCCACTAATGTACTGCAATATGCACTGATATATAGGTTTATATATGCACATGTATGTATGTATTTGTGTATAAATTCATATGTGTATGTGCTTGAGTGAATGGAAGGTGGGTGGGTGGGTGTGTGTGTGTAAATGTGTTATTTCATAACTTTTTTTTTTAATAATGATGATGATTATTATCATTATTAGTGGTATGAGTAGCAGTGGTAGCAGCAGTACCAGTAGCAGTGGTAGCAGCAGTACCAGTATTTACCAACACTGTTATTATCGTTATTGTTATTGTCACAAGGTCAGATTCGAAGACTTACCAATGCCTAAAATCTTTATCCTTGATTAGTAAAGTTTTTTCAATCTCTCTCTCTCTCTCTCTCTCTCTCTCTCTCTCTCTCTCATTCCCTCCCCCCCCCCCCCCCCCCCCCCCCCCCATCCTCCCTTCTCTCTCTCACACACACACATTTCATTTTACTTTACAGTTTTGTGTTAACATTTTCGTTTTACTGCACGCATTAAAATGTTCTTGTAATTTTCTCCAATACGAGGGCCCATCGTGCCTCAGTATTTGCATTCTTTTTAGCAGGGGTCGATAATGTGATTAGCAGCCAGCCATTCAGCTGAGAGATGCACTCGCGAAATCCAGCTCCCCCAACACCCCCCCCCCCCCCTCCCCCCACCTCACCTTCTTTGGTGTGGGTCAAGAAAAGGAGAATTCTTGTATCTCTCCTTAGCCGTTCAGTCGCATTGGCGTTTCTGGCGAATTTACAGGGGAAGCCTTGACTCAGCTTCATGTATCTGACTTGTGTGTCTGTCTGGTTCTATTTCTCTGGAATCCCCCTTCTCTTTGTCCTTATCCTCTCTCTCTCTCTTTCTCTCGGACATTCGCACACACGCTCGCGCGAACACACACACACACACACACACACACACACACACACACACACACACACACACACACACACGTACATACGTACACACACACACGTACACACCCACCGGTCCTGTGTACTTCTGTGGTGTTATTTGCTTAGGATATCACATTCATGTATTTCTCTGTACTAGACATGGAATTATCGCCTTTTATGACGCTTTTTTTTTATATGAGTGTATCTATCTATCAAAATATACATAATTATATATATGTATATATATATATTTTTTTATTGTATTTATTTGTGTGTGTGTGCGTGCGTGTGTGTACACACACACACACACACACACACACACACACACACACACACACACACACACAAACAGACGTTAAGTGGAATGACTGTCATCTCCACTATCACCGAGTCTCTTTGTCTGGATGAGTTATATCGTGCTGGGAACATCTTATGGTGCTGCTGAATATGTCTCGATAGATGATGTTATTTTACAACTACGTTTTGTGTTTTGATGTGATGAAAATGTGAGATAGCATTGTAGTTCACATGCTCCGTGACATTCGTTGGTGCGTTTCATTCAAACACTCGACTGTTGGCCGCCGTTCTTTCTCTGTCTCTGGACCTTGTAATTGGAATGAACTTCCTCTTTCGCTTCGTCAGGTCTCCACACTCAGCTCTTTCAAGTCTGGCCTTAAAACCCACCTGTTCCCCAAATAGCCTCCCTTCCCTGCCTCTTCCTTGTCTTCAGTTTTTATTTTTCTTCCAGTTTTAGAGTTATGCATGCGTTTGAATGACTGGTGCGAAAGCGCTTTGATTTGTCTCTGCACAAGATTCAGCGCTATATAAATACAATGCTTATTACTGCGTGTGTGAATGAAAACACGGTGTGGTCAGTTTCCTTTTTCCAGTTTTAAAGTTTACTCTTTTTTCTTTTTTTTAAGAAGAGTACAGGGCTCATAATGCTTCGAATTTATTTTTCGTTTCGTTGATGTGGTGCGCGTAGAAATATAACAGGAAATAGCACATCAGAAGGAAATCTCATCACGCCGGGAAGTTCTCGCTGAAAGAGAAAAAATATATATACAAAGGCTTACTGGACTTTTTTTTTCTTCTTTTTTTTTTTTACCATCCTCATATGCCCAATGGCAACATAATCTCCAATGGCGGGGCTAATAATGTTACTGACTGCAGGAATTCCTGTGGCATTTGCCGATGCTAAATCCTTTAACTTTTTCCCCTCCCTCTTCTCCCTATCCTTTTTTTCTCTTTTTTTTGGGGGGCGGGGGGCGGGGGGGGGGGGGGGGGGGGGGGCGTAGGAAGTGGATGGGGGGCAGGGGTTGGGGGGGCAAATGGAAATTCTTGCGCTGTTCCCAAGGTGCGGTTGTCGCCATGAATCTGCTGCCTGGTTCATGGAGACAGCTGTGGCTCTTATTGGGAACTTGCTGTCCGTCTCTCCCTCCCCACCCCTTTCTTCCCATCCTACCCACATCTCTCTCTCTCTCTCTCTCTCTCTCGCCCTCTCTGTCTTTCTGACTGTCTCTCTATCTATCTGTCTGTGAGTGAGTGTGTGTGTGTCTGTTTGTATATATATATATATATATATGTGTGTGTGTGTGTGTGTGTGTGTGTGTGTGTGTGGCAGGAAAAGGGAGAACGAGCTAGCCATCAAGAGAGAAAAAGAACCGCATACAGACATACAAGAATGGAAGAGGACAGAGAACGTACTGCAGGCGTGCAGACAGAGAAAGAGCACATACCGGTGGTACAGGAAAGAGGCAAACAAACGCCAAGAGAGACAAATATGGAAGGACGGATAGACACAGCCGTCCACACATGTTATTAACGAATGCATTATTCAGTTTGAAAGTCTTAACAACAACAAAATATATTACACTGCTTATCGTTCGCTCACACAACAGCAAAGCTGGGTCTTCTCTCTCAGTTCTCTAGTTCAGAGAAGAAAGGACCACCATGGGGATGGAAAGAATGTACATCTGTCGCTGCAACAAGCACCCTGCAGCGAAAGTTTCCGCCTCAAATCCATTGTACCAAGAGCGTCTTGCGTGCCCTTTCAGTAACTGTACCTCCGATGACATGGCTGAAAACGCAACCACCCGCCTCCATGCGGCGTCTTGACAAATGCTGTCTGGAAGTCCGCCTACAACTCCACGTATACTTTCAGGGGGATGAAGGGGGGGGGGGGGGGGGGAGGGGGGGGAGGGGAGTGAGGGGGGGGGGGGCGTTTTTGGCCATCCCATTGGCGCCTTTGTCACATCGAATTTGCTGTCGAGTTTACAGAGAAAGCTGCAGCCTTTTTTTCTTTGGAGGAGGTGTGTGCGTATAATTATGCATGTGTGTCTTTGTGTGTGTGTGTGTTCGTGCGTGCGCGCGCGTGTGTGTGTTTGTGTGCGTGTGTGTGGTAATTGATGACGAAACTAAGCTGAGGTAAACAGTCCAAATGACCTTTGAAAAACGACTTTGCAGAAATGTTAAGAGAAACGTGTTTGGAGACGAACTGTTTTCTTTTCTTTTTTCTTTTTCTGTCTTTTTTCCCCCTTTCAACTGAAAATTAGATTACAATCGATAATTCCTCAAAAGGTTCAACGTCCATCAGCGTATATGTTGTTTAAAGTTTGTTCGTTGTGTTTTCATCGTAAACAGAAAATCGTATTCACATTTGTCTGATTTCTTGAGGATAGGCCAGAATGCTGTTGTATGAACCTGTTGGCGTGATTCACATTCCGATTGGTGTTCTTTTCTATCGTCTGCGTTCCCTGACAGCTTAGAGGAAAATTTTAAGTTGTAAACAGTAAAAGGAAACGTGATAATTTCATTTTGAATTTTCTTTCTAAATTGTGAACCGGTATGAGTGCTAAAAGTATTGCCTTTTTGTTCTCTCTGTTAGACTGTTTGCAAATGGGAATCAGAAAAAAAGAGAAAAACATTGCAGAAGACCTTTTTAAGTGAGCACACAAACACAAACACACACGCATACAATATATGTGTATATATATAGAGAGAGAGACAGAGATAACGATAACGATCTTTTATTCAGATTAAGGCCAAAGCCCCTTACTGAAGAGGGTCATACAAGAAAATAAATAACGAAAATGACATGACACGATAAACCAACATCACAAAACAACCAAAAGTAGCTAATACAATACTCAACAACATTCACAAAGAACTATTCGAAGTCTCTTCAATGCTTCATATAAGTATATGGCCAAGGTTTGTTTTTTGTTGTTTTTTTTTTTGTGGTTTTTTTGTTTTTTGTTGTTGTTTTTTTGTTGTTGTTTTTGAGTAAACTCATGTTTTGACGACATGAGCAAATTAAATGTAAAAGCACAAGGAAGAGAGACAGAGACAGACAGACAGACAGACAGAGAGATAGCAAGATACATGAAAATGAAGATCACTGTTACGCCTACGTCGTGTGCCCAAGTCATGCTGCCATTTAATGATTAACAACCCTGATTAATAACCTCTGAAAGTTTCCTTTCTTCTCAGAATCGTGTGTCACGTATTTCAGATTGTTTACAAATGTCGAAGCGCAGCTTTGAGCGTCAAATCCTCATTCATCAAGCTGGTTGCTGAACATTTCAACAACAACAGCAAAAAAGAAGGAAAATAAAGGATACAACTCTTGATAAATCTTCATGTTTGGTTTTTCATTTATTTCTTTATTCTCGTATTTCCATGGTTTACTTTCTTTCTCGCGCTGCGATCTCGCATTCCCACGGTTTACTTTCTTTCTCGCGCTGTGATCTCGCATTCCCATGGTTTACTTTCTTTCTCGAGCTGCGATCTCGCATTCCCATGGTTTACTTTCTCGCGCTGTGATCTCGCATTCCCATGGTTTACTTTCTCGCGCTGTGATCTCGCATTCCCATGGTTTACTTTCTTTCTCGCGCTGTGATCTCGCATTCCCATGGTTTACTTTCTTTCTCGCGCTGCGATCTCGCATTCCCATGGTTTACTTTCTCGCGCTGTGATCTCGCATTCCCATGGTTTACTTTCTTACTCGCGCTGCGATCTCGCTTTCCCATGGTTTACTTTCTTTCTCGCGCTGCGATCTCGTATTCCCATGGTTTACTGTTTTTTCTCGCGCTGTGATCTCGCATTCCCATGGTTTATTTCTTTCTCGCGCTGCGATCTCGCATTCCCATGGTTTACTTTCTTTCTCGCGCTGCGATCTCGCATTCCCATGGTTTACTGTTTTTTTCTCGCGCTACGATCTCGCATTCCCGTGGTTTACTTTCTTTCTCGCGCTGCGATCCCACGGGCCTCCATGTAATGTGTGAGAAAGCGTGAGATTGCTAGAAAACCGGTTGGCCAGCAAGAGCTGCAAATGAACCGTGTCATGTTCAGCCGATACATGGCGGAGTTAAAAACGTCGTTACTATCGAGTTCCAAGGGATCAGGATA
>NC_134877.1:33815513-33850513 GCF_041734735.1 Babylonia areolata | reverse complement strand
CTTGTTTTTCTTTCACGTCTGAAAATTGAATTACAATGGGCAATTCCTCGACAGTATGACCGTCCAACATAATTTTCTTCCAACATAAATTGCATCAGTTTGTGAGGTTTTTTTTGTTGCTGTTGTTGTTGTTGTTTTCGCCATATTCTTCGGCAGTTAAGGAACTTTTTTTTCATGGAAGCAGTGAAGAGTGCTTGAATAATTGCATTTCAATTGTTTGTTAGCGACAGTCGGGTTTAACGTCGACACCCAACTCAGATGATATGGTCGTCGGGTATAACCATCCCGAGAAAGTGGGGAAAGGGGGTCTGTCTTTCTTCACTTTACTGACACTATCAAAACTACAACACGTTGATAAAATGAGTAACGAAAATCCCAGTCTAATGTTGCATCTCATGCATTCAAACTCGCCTCAAAATTTCTTTCGGGACAGTGCGCCCTAAGAGCATCGGAAATTTGCCGCTTTTTCTGATGGCACAAAATGAAAACAAGCAGTGGGTTGAGCAGATTTTAGCGGGACATATGTATAGAAAACGATAATGAAGTCTTGTTTTTTTCTCCTCGAGTCGTGTGCAGCTGTTCGCATTTTGTTAAAACCGTTTTGAGGGTCAGTGAAGATTAATAATTTGATCCACACAAGAATTGCATTTGACCCTTTCCAAATTGTTTAAAAGTGTATGAAAAATCACAAAAGCAGTCACTGTTTTAACTGCTTCAAGCAGCAGCTTCCAGTCAATGCTTTGTGGAAAGCTGCATACAACATATCTCAGCAATAAATACCGAATACGTTCGCTGGTTCTGCACACGAAAGCGGTGCTTTTTTTTTTTTTTTTTTAACGAAAGCGGTGTTTGTTGTTGCTACCAGTTAGTCTCTCATGTTTATGACGATTGCTGGTCTTGTGATATTTGTCTAACAATATTTACTATGAATGAATATCTTTTTATTTCTGAATGAACTCCAGTAATTGATTACTGTAGCATCTGTTGACGAATGAATATCTTTTTAGTTCTGAATGAACTCCAGTAATTGATTACTGTAGCATCTGTTGACTCTGTCCATCTACCTGGAAGTCCAGTATGTTTACTCTTGGGGAGGGCTGCTTCTAAGTTCCAAAACCATGCAGCTAAGCAGGCATGTAAAAAAATAAATAAATAAATAACAGTCTCGATTCATGCCCACCGTTAAACCATCTTCACCCAGTTTCTAGTGGAGACAAGTGTCGGTTACAAACCTCTTTACATTGTTTCAAAGTTCACACTGCCTCATCTTAACATTGTGATCTCTTCCAGATGTACACACTATCACAAGATCTTCGCCCATTCTGCTTATTTGACTTTTCCACCGTTCTACACTTGCATTAGAAACAAAATTCAGCATGCATTATTTCCTTTATCTGGCAACCCTCCATTTAGAGTTCCTTAGACATTCTGCCTTGCAGTGTGTTTTTAAAACGGCTGTCAAAACCGTTCTTTTTACTGTTCCAACAGCCCTGTCATACATCTGCTGTTCTTTTTTTTTTCTTTATTTCCTTATTCTTCTTTTAATTATCTGTTTGCTTTGTGTGTGTGTGTGTGTGTGTGTGAGAGAGAGAGAGAGCCTGTGTGCATGCGTAAGTCCGTGTGCTTGCATTCCATTGAAAGCGTTAAGACCATTGGTTTGACACACAAGAAGTGAGCCTTAATCATCATCTTCATGGTTATTGTCATTGTTAAAATGCTACGTGCATAACGAGTGGAACATTGCGTGCGCAAGGCACCTTTCAAAGATCAATACAGCAACAACACCAACCAAAAAATGCCTTTTGATCTTTGCTCTTTGAGTGATATCATCACAGCTTGAAGCATCATACTGACACAGAACCAAAACAAAAAAAGAAGATGCAACGGCCAGTCTTCGCTATAGGTCGGTCGTGAACTCTCTCTCTCTCTCTCTCTCTCTCTCTCTCTCTCTCTCTCTCACACACACACACACACACACACACACACACACACACCACCACCACCACCACACAGAGGAATCAAGAATCAATAATCAAGACCCATGTTGGGGACATGGGTATGAAATAACCTCATTGGTATTGTACATCAACGTTAAAACAAACAGTAATTACAACAGATGAAACTGGTGATAAATGAAAAGATAAACAAACGACTATGCAACCTTGTAATCTGTCCCACATTGATGAATTTATCTGCTGTCAGAAACAATTCTCCATGCTTTCAACAAATCACAAAAGCTGAAAACTGATTTTGGAATCATATTTCTTTAAAGTGTACTCATTTCGAAGATTTTGCAAAAAAAAAAAAAAAAAAAAAGTGAACATGAGGGTTGCAGCCCGTGAACGCAGAGGATGGGAAACAAGGAGAGTCAATATGCAGAGAAGGAATGATTCAGCAGCCATTTGTCCGCCCATGTCTTGCAAACCTTCCAATGCAGCCTGCCACAAATGCAAACTGATGAGCCAGTCGAGACGTGGAACGCCTACAAGCAGTTCGCTCCCTTGGGTAGGCAGATTCGACAGTGTCAGTTACAAAAATATATCGCAACCTGCAGGTGCTCCTCGCATTTTTTGTTCATTTAGTTTGATTAAAACAGTACTATATTTGGAGTGGAAAAAATCACGGTACCAGTACAACGAATTCAACAGGACAACAAGGAAATCTCTAATAAACCCTGTTGTATTTCATTAGTGGGTACACTGTTCTTCATTCCTGACTCACTTGTGTAAACCAAGTGAGTCTGTTTTAACCCATTGTTCAGGCAAACTTTAACATTGCCATTTACTCTGGAAATACTTTCTTTGCCAATACCAAATTTGACTTAAACATCTCCACAGTCATACCAATAACAGGTTGTAAGTCTCCCGAATTCTGCCGTTTTTTTCCGAATCATTAATGGTTTATTTACACACACACGTTGAGGTTTGTTCCGAAAGCCGAAAATTCTAACACACACACACACACACACACGAAAAAAAAACCGCTTCCCACTGAGTTAGGCTTCCTATCAGGTAGGTTGTATTCAAAGACATGACCTCGTTTTTCTTGTCAACAATTAAAAAGGAAAGAAATGCAAATTCTGGACAGAACACATACAGTGATACTAACCACACCATCGATGTGTTTACTGCATATAAATATTCTAAAGTGGACATTGAATTAACTGGAATGAACATAAAAGAAATATTGAATCGATCGTTTCTTTCAGCTCGTTATAGGCCTCGACTGGTTCGCGCAGATCTAGAGATCTACCATGTGTTGCTTTGTGCTTGAAGGGATAGCAAAGTCTCCTCTACCGCCGAAATAAAAGAATAATCGAGCTATAAGAAAACACTCAAAAAACATGATTTAAACGGTGTTATTACATCCACTACAATCACATCTTTTTTATCCGAGGAAGAAGAAAACGTCAACATTGCTTTCAGTATTAAATTTAGTCAAATGACGTTAGATGCTTGCTTCGGAAATAAACGTGCATGGTTCGATTCCACTCGCATGCCTTTTTCTTTTCTTTTTCTTCCAAACTTAGTTCATATATCATATTTGATACAGAGCGCTTTTCAACGATTTTTTTTTTAATTTCTTTTTTCTCTCCTCATGATTCCTTGACTGGATAATGCGCGAAACACAAGTGTGTCTTGAAGGCTTTGCCTCTTGTCTTAGTTGTGATTGTCAAACGCTTTCGTTGAAATAATTTATCCTCACAGTTCAGTATAGTCCTCGATAATTCCGTATCGTTGCCCAGTCTCGATCCAGACTCACTAAAAATTACAGACCCGTTTCTAATCTTTCCTTTTTCTCAAAGGTCACTGAGAAAGTTGTCCTTGCTCAACTTCTCGACCACCTCAGCACCAGTAACTTCAGTTACCCATTTCAGTCTGCTCACCGCACCGGTCATAGCACTGAGACAGCCCTTCTCAAAATTGCGAACGATTTATTAACTTCTCTTGACAAAAACGAAATCTCTATTCTCTCCCTCCTTGATCTTTCAGCCGCCTTTGATTCTGTTGATCATTAGATTCTTCTCAACCGTCTGAATCGCACTTTTGGAATCTGCAATCTTGCTCTCTCATGGTTCCGCTCTTATCTGTCTGACCGGTCCAATGTTGTTTCTGTTTGCGGTCTTTCATCCTTCCCTTCCGACGTACAGTTTGGTGCGCCACAAGGCTCCATTCTTGGGCCCATTCTTTTTGTTCTTTACACACAGTCGATATCCACCATTGTGAATCATCATTCGTTGTCCCACCATAGCTTTTCCGATGACAACCAGCTGTATCTGTCGGGACCTCCGTCTCTCCTTCCCTCTCTCATTGACTCTACTCAGGCCTGCATCTCCGATCTGAAGGCCTGGATGACTGAAAACAAGCTAAAATTAAATGAGGATAAAACTGAAATCAGGATTTCTCCCCACAAAGACTTTGCCACTCAGTCTCTCTGCCTTCCTCAGTCTCCCTCAGAGGCACCGACATTCCTCTTTCCTCTTCCGTCCGCACTCTTGGTGTCATACTCGACCAGTCTCTTTCCTATCAGCAGCATGTTGCAAACATATGCAAACTGTGTTACTTTGTAATTCGCAGAATTGCATCCATTCGTCATCTCTTGACTGAAGATGCAATTAAAACTCTCCCCTGTGTCTTTGTGTTGTCCCGCCTGGTTTATTGTTATTCCCCACTTGTCGGTTCACCCAGCTACCTCATTGCTAAGCTTCAGAAAGTCTAGAACCATGCTGCTCGTCTTGTCTTTTGTTCCTCTAAATTTGATCACGTCTCTCCTCTCCTGCATGCTTTACACTGACTCCCAGTACAAGAAAGCATTACCTTAAAAGTCGTCTGTCTTTGTTTCAAGTCCATTGGACTTCTGATCTCATTCATCCTTACATACCCTCACGCCAACTCCGCTCTTCTTCTGACACCCGAGTGTTTGTGTGTGTGCGTCCGCGTGTGCTTGTGTGTATTATGTGTACATGTGCGGGGGGGGATAATTTTTTTGATAATATTTGGTATCTTGTGGTCAATTTCTTCCTTTTTGATATTTACATATGTGCTCTATTTGTAAACGCCAAGGGATTATTTTCAAGATTAGGCGTAAATGCTCAAAAAAAAAAAAAAATAACAGCAACAATGGCAACAACAACAACAACAACAATAATAATAGCAATAACATCGTGCCGGAATATATGAGCGCAATGTTTCTCAACGATGATCGTGCGTGTCTGAATAAGATATCCCTACCGTAAACCATCCTCCGCACCTCCTGTTCCAAACAGCATCGACATGGAAGGCTGATGCCAACTCAATGGAACCGCTCGAATGCAAGTAGGGGAATTCAAAAGACAGGAAATTCACCGTTCACGATGTACGGTGGATGGCCGGAAATGAAGTGGACACATCGAAAGTGGAAGCGACCGGAACACAAAGTGATAACGAAGTGGAGGCAGTTGTCTTGATGACCAGTCATTGTCACTAGGGATTTCACCTTTGCGCCAGCTGCCACAACAGCAGAGATAGCACAGAGTATATATCAACTGGCTGGCCGACTGTCTCTATTAATGCCAGGACACGTGTCAAGCTCCAAGAGTCAATGATCATGTTGATGAGGTGAAGGTGAGGAACGTGTGTGTGTGTGTGTGTGAAAGAAATGGTCAGATTGCGGTATCGTTTTGACACTGAACGCAAATACTGCAATGCCATCCTCCATTATACGCGGTCAAAGGCGGGCCGTAAAAATGCGCGCGCGCGCGCCCTCACACACACACACACACACACACGTTGATCCAAATCCTTTGAAAACACATCGGTCAGGGTGGTATTACTTTGATTTCATCTAACAACTGGTTCGTGACAAGAGGCAAGTTGGCAGTCGACAAACTAGATTAATTTTGCTTGAGTAAGTGGCAATACCGGTTTTTACTTTGAGTGAAGTTTAGGGAAAAGGAGAATCGTTGAGAAGAAATTGCATGGCGAGTGTTATGGTTTTTAAAGAGAAACCTGTTTTTCTAAAGTTGTTTTCATCATGCGGGTTTTCGGTAACGCGTTTATGAGAAAGATATTTGTCAACGCTGTTATCATCATTACGGCAACAATGCTCCTTTTGCTTACATCGGGTTTGAAAAAGACATAAAAAAACAAGACAAAAAAAAAAAAAGCGCCTTGACATACTAAACAGCAGTACAGTGCTTACTTGCTTGAAGTGAGGAAAGGGAATGGGAATCGCAAATAATGAGTCCGTGATGTTCGTTCACAATTTGATTTTGAAAGCATCTACTGGAGTGAACTTATTATTATTATTATTATTAAATTGTATTTCTATAGCGCAGACCTACAGAGCAGATCGCGCTTATTTTTTTCCTATTTTAATTGTTTCCTATTTCAACATTTGATTTTTACTGTTTAAGAGGGTTCTCAATGGCCAAGGTGACTTTCAGGGTAGGATTAACAAACCATTGTGTGAGTGTGTGTGTGTGTGTGTGCACGCGCCAAAGATTGACCCCCACTCCCCCACCCACCCCCTTTCACCTTCCTCTCACTGCATTGAAAAGAAAGAGCTTGGCAGTTTTTTCTAACTTGAGCGCGACCTGACTGAGCGCAGTCCTCTGTATAGGGGAGTGGGTGTGGGGGTGCATCTCTGGGATTACCTGTCAGCACTGCGGGGACTGTGTTCTGTCACTTCCGCCCATTATCAGTCTCAGAGGGGAAACATTGCTTCACTGAGATCACAAGTTATCTTTACGGATGCTGGGAGAGAGATGGGATGAGCGATGCGATGCTCTGTGATGGTCCTCCAATCCCGAAGCGTTCAGATAGTGGCTATGAATTATCTCCTTGCGGGATACTCCTGGGAGGAAGGGGGGGGGGGAGTTGCAGTTTTTCGTTACAGACCCGAGACAGCTTCTTTGCAACGGTTATTAGCTTTCTCATTCGTCTCTGGGAAATCCGAGCGTTTAGGGTTCCGAGGTGGACCTACATGCTGCAGCCCGTTCTATGATCGAAATCTCTGGCAAGGTTGCGTGAATAGCCGGTGGCGGTGATGCAGGGATATAGTTAAGACTGTGAAGTAAATCTTCTAACATCAGCCTACAACTCTGTCTGTCTCTGTCTCTGTCTGTCTGTCTCTGTCTCTGTCTGTCTCTCTCTCTCGTCTGTTTCAAAAGTAAAAGGTATTGACGTATATGTAACTGCATCAAGGGAGTATAAACATTTCTTTAAAAGAAAAGAGAAATGATTAAATAGATCTTCAATGAATAGGCTTGTAGCTTCTGTAAGTTGTCAAAAGCAATTCTGGAGTATGAAAAAAAAGTTTCGTGTAAAATGAAACAGCCAAGACATGACATTGATATACATACTTGGTTTCAGCACTTTCAAGGGCTCTTACAATCAAATGTCGATAACAAGCAAACTGAAGCTGCACATGATGACGTTATTCTTGATGATGGCGAAGATCTGTACATTTATAGACCAATGTCTAACAAAGAATTATTATATCATTAAGAAAATTATTTTTTAAAATTTTTGTTAAAAGGCAGCTGGTCCTGATGGAATTTTAACTGTTAAAAAAAAAATCTTGTGATCGGGTACCCCCATTTTACCATTTTATAAGACATTGGACGTTAATAATCCCAATAATCATAGAGGAATTCCTCTAAAAGACATAAGTGGTAAACTGTTTGGAATGATCAACAATAAAACATTGCAAGAATGGGTAGAGGAACATAATATCACTGGTGACCACTAAGCTGGTTAAAACAAAAGATACTCAGCTGTGAGCCACGCGTTTACGTTGCTTGCACTTGTACATAAACAAGTTTTCCTTTAAACGTAAGTTGCATGTTGCTCTTATCATATTTGAAAAGACATTCAACTCTATTAATTGTAATCTTCTTTGGCCAGTTTTGTTGAGAAATGGTGTAAGAGACAAACTTTACAGATGCATTAAAAGCAAGTGTAATGTTGTAAGGGCCAGAGTTCGCTGTGGCGCTAAACAGACAATTTACTAAATGCTCAGCTTGAGTTCAGCACGGGATGCATGCAGCCCGATTTTTTTTTTTTTTTTTTTAATTAATGAATCGGCTATCCAGGTGAGTAATAATGGAAGACATGATGCCTCGTTCCCAACTGATATTGATTCTTTTTAAACTATTTATACTTTTGTTAGCTGATGATGCTACTTTGATGTCAGAAACTGTTGTAGGTTTATAAACACTAGTGAGCAATTTACATATTGCAGCAGAATCACTCCAATTAATAGTTGATATGTCATAAAGTGATATTACTGTAATTCGTAAGGGCGGTTATTTGAGCAGCGGAGAAGGACGGGTGTACGATGGTGTTTTGATGCCAGTTGTCAATGTTTATAAGTATTTGAGCTTATTTTTCTTCACACGCCTGAATGTTGTTGCTTCTCTCAAAGATCTAGCCAGTAGGGCCAGAACCACGTTAGTTTGCAGTATGAAAAAAGTTGCATGTGCTCAATAACATTTCTTTTGTATTATTTATCAAACTAACTGACGCAAATGTACAGCCGGTAGCTAATACGGTTCGAAATATAGACAAAGCTGTTGTTCACTTTGAATCAGTCCCTACCTTTGCTTTGAAGAAAGTTTTAGGTGTAGACAGGCAAACGCCCAGTGATTTAGTCTATGGTGAACGAATTGATACCAGCTATATTTAATTTCGGCAGTTATATGTAATCATTACTGGCTCAGATTTTCAAAAATGGAGGACAACAGAGCACCACGCAAAGCTTATGATATATTATATGATTGGATACCAGAGGCAGTGAATAAATTAACTAAGATTCGTCATTGTTCGAATATGGTTCTGGTTTTGTTTGCTTAAACCAAGGTGTTGGCAGAATACAGGCGTTTATTTCTGTTTTTGCCAACGATTTAATGATTGTAGAAAGAAGAAATATAATTATAACATCAACGCCAATGAAGCCTCCAGTCGCTTAAACCAGGCCATCCTAAAAGCAGCTTCAGAAACAATTCCTTGCGGCGCTCGGGGAAACTACTGGCCGTACTGAACTGAGGAACTACAGGAGCTGGAAGAGGAAGTAGCCAGAATTAGAGAGGAGGTAGAGAACAACTCAGTTCCAGGGAACAATATTGCCCTCAAAGACTGTTCTGCCAAATATCGTAAGGTCAAAATTCAAGCACCAAGAACAAGTTGAATGAAGGGTGAAATCAGAAAAACTGAACCTTGACAGGGATGGAAAAAAGTTTGGAAGCTTTTTTTCCATTTTTTAATTCAAAGTTTTCTATATTAACATTCCAAAACATACACACATCCAAATAATCATACACATGGTGAAAGGAGAGGGGGGGGAGGAAGACTGAAAGAAAAACAGATACTATGATATATCAGAATAATTATTAAATGAATTTTTTTTAATCCTAAAAAAACAACACTCACACACGCATCTACATACATATACACATTTCTAAAAAATAAAATGCCATACATGCACGCAAGCACACACACACACACACACACACACACACTCTCTCTCTCTCTCTCTCTCTCTCTCTCTCTCTCTCCCACCACAGTCACTGTCTGTAAGTTCTCTAACGTCTCCTGAAGGGAAAGAAAAGCATGTGCACTATTCCTCATTACCACTTTTCAAACACGATATCTTTATTATTATTTTTTTTTATAACAGCAAATTGTCATCGCACATACCAAGCAACAACCAGCTTGTGTACAGTGACCCTATGAAGGTATATACGGTTTTTGATGGTACGTACACTGTCCTGCCTTACTTACTCATCCCGGTACCAAGTCAGAGGGTTGGCTGAGGACATTGGGTAGGCAGCCGAGGAGCAGTTTTCGCTAGCTATTACGGCCCTGGATGTGGTACCAATACCGCGCCTTCCGTACAGCATGGTACCAATACCGCACCTTCCGTACAGCACTCAGCATCACAATGGGGTCAGTGAGATTTATTGGGATGGTCTGCATGGACCCAGTCGTCCTCTGGAGATGCTGACTGACTGGCAGATATTGCCCCGTGGTGGTCGTTTTTCGTGGGGATGGCAGATTTTGACGGGAGCGTGGTGAGATGGACAGATGGGTTGGTATTTTGTCTGTCTGTCTGTTTCTGGCTTGGAGCGTGGTGAGAGAAGGGTGGAGGAGGAGGAGGAGGAATTTTGTTTAATGTCCCGTCACACATATCGGTGATTGAAGACATTTTGTTAAACTATCTATGAATACATTTGAGTATTATCGGTTAGAAGGGGTGGGAGATATGAATGAATGGAGAGTTTGGGGAAACTGGGAAAACGAGGGTGAAATTTGAAAAAAAACCAACAAAAAACAACCAAAATCTAAATACAATGAAAGGAAATTACTTAAAGGACTTCGTAAAAGATAAGTCGTGCTGTTAGCTGTTTATCTATGTATGACTGTCTTCTGTGTGTCTCTGATTAGGTAGGAAGGGAAGTGGTGTGTGTGTGGGGAGGGGGGGGGGGGGGGGGAGCGGAGGGAGTGGAGGGGGCACTCAGTTTGGTAATATTTCTTTATTTGTAAGTATGGTGCTTGTGTGCATGGCGGTGGGTGGGTGAGGGGGGTGGGATGGCGGGGTTGCTTTGAGCTCGAACTGACCTAAATGATTTTCACTCTTTTTGTTTTCTTCTAATCTTTCTATAGGGTGAAGAAGGCGAAGATTAAAAAAGATACAGGGACTGGTTTGGACATTTCTTTCCCATCTAAAATTATCTCTCTCATCTTATTTCAAGCAATCAATGGTGTCACAGAAGGTTCCCACAAGTCTGCCTCTTGCTAGTACTAGATGCAGTCGTTTTACTGATCGGTCTAATTTTCGATTCGTTATGATGGTTTTTGTTCCAAGGAACAGATATTCTCGACACCGATATTGTTAAATTCTAAATCGTTCGCTTCGCATGGCGCACATATCAATAAAGCACGTTACCAAAAATGCTTCGCAACTGTATATTACCCAACACTTCAAATACTATTCACACACACACACACACACACACACACACACACACACACACACACACAGATGTATATACATAATTACTTTTTTCTGTTTGCATAACCACTAACACGACACTCAGATTACGCGTCTGTACGCGCACACACAACACACACGCACGCACAGACACACACAGACACACACACATACATACACACACACACACACACAGAGACTCATCCACACACACACACACACACACACACACACACACACACATACACCTCACACACACATCACGCATATGCACGATTCGCGATTTCGACTAAATCAGTCTGGGAAAAGGGTTTATGTATAAGGTCATGCGATTAAAAATCGATTCACAGATATTAATCAGGAAGAGCCAGGGTCTCTCTCTCTCTCTCTCTCTCTCTCTCTCTCTCTCTCTCTCTCTCCCTTACACACACACACACACACACACACACACACACAGACGCATACACAAACCAGTCAGTGAAAACACACACACACACACACAGAGATAGATAATCTCTCTCTCTCTCTCTCTCTCTCTCTCTCTCTCTCTCTCTCTGTATATTTGCCATCAAGATTATCATCTCGTGATCTTCTGATGTTAACATAAGGGATCACCCTTTTTTTCTTCTTCTTTTTTTTATTTTTTTTCTGTTTTTTGTTTGTTTGTTTGTTTTTTGTTGTTTTTTGTTTTGTTTTTTTAAATCACACATTAATTTCTGAAATCATCGTAAGATTCACAATCAAACATAAAATGAATTTCATCATAAATCTTTTTTTTTTTCTTTGTTGGCATTGAAGCCAAAAGTTCTTGATTTCAATTGTACAAGCATTGTACGATGGCTTTTGTTCACAATAACATTTAGTACTTTTTTCAGCTTGAAATATACTTTTAAATGAGTGGAACCAGCCTTACTTAACTATTTATCCTTACTTCCTTATTTTCTGTACACACACACACACACACACACACACACACACACACACACACACACACACACACACTAACACTAACACTAGCACACGCACACACACACTTGATATATATCATCCTTACTTTATTGTTTATTCGAATCTAAACTAAAAGATATACAGTTGAGAAATGTCAGTAAGCACACACGCAAATAATGAACACACACACACACACACACAAACACGCGCGCGCGCGCGCGATTCGCGATTTCAGTTCAATCAGTCAAGAGCAAAAGTTTATGTATGAGGTAAGTAGGCGATGTGAAATTATACACATATCAAGAAAGAGAGAGAGAGTGGTGGGGTGTGGGAGATCGAGAGAGGAACAGAGAGAAAACCTGTGATCAATAATATGCGGGCGACGAATAGCAGTCAAGTTCTGTTAATGTCATGAATTCACTTAACGTTCCCTTTCCAGTATGTGGCTGGATATTTAATCGTCAGCAGACAGACATTTCATTTCCACAGCGTGTCTTTTAGGTTAGAATCGAATTAACAGTTGAGGACAAAATAATGCTGATAGTAATTAGAGAAAAAACAACAACAGATATTTATGACTCACAATATCACACCGCCTACTTACCATCAATGATAACAATCAACAACAACAAAAACAACAAGCTTGTCTTTTATAATCTAATTTACAATCAAGCACGGACATCATCATCATCATCATCATCATCATAATCGCCATCATCATAATATATATCACAATTTCACGAAGCCTACTTACCAATAGTCAAAGCGACGGTGAAGAAGGCAACGAAGAACACGAAGAGTTTCGACATGGTGATGGTGACGCTTTGAGCCTTTTTGTTTTTCGCTTGATCCCAGAAATGGGTAGACTGCTGCTGCTGTCCAGAAGAACGAAAAGTGACGGTGTGAGACGCCTCTTAGGCACACACACACGCACACACACACACGCCTCTCCTCTCCTCCCTCCTCACACACACACACACACACACACACACACACCTCCTCTCCTCCCTTCTCCCTCCTCCTCCTCACACACACACACACACACACACACGCCTCTCCTCTCCTTCCTCCTCCCTCCTCACACACACACACACACACACACACGCCTCTCCTCTCCTTCCTCCTCCCTCCTCACACACACACACACACACACACACACACACACACACACACGCCTCTCCTCTCCTTCTTCCTCCCTCCTCACTCACACACACACACACACGCCTCTCCTCTCCTTCCTCCTCCCTCCTCACACACACACACACACGCGCGCGCGCATCTCCTCTCCTCCCTCCTCTCTCTCTCTCTCTCTCTCTCTCTCTCACGTCTCCCTTCGGGAATCCTCTATCAAGACAGCTGCTTCTTTCTCACTCAAGTCCCCTTACTTACCCAGGCGTGGTGGTCTTGTCTCAACACGGACAAAACTGAACTGTTGAAACGAATCTCGAGTCCAGGCCTATATAACACTCCAAACAAACGCGTGGGAAGAGAAAAATGATACACATCAGACAAATATATAGGGTGGCTTTGTCGTTGTTGTTGTTTTTTGTGGTTTTTTTCTCCTTCTTCACCAGAGTTTGCAAGAGGTCTAGGCGATCTGTGATTGGTCCTTCACGGGCAGCGGAAATGAGAGAGCGAGAGACGTGACCATGTCTTTCCGTCTGTTTTGCTGGTTGTCTACGTGGTGGTGCCTGCTCGCGTGCGCGTGCGCTTTCACGACTTTGCTGGCTAGCTTGCCAGTTCGGCTTTCGTAACGAAAGAGCTGCATTTTCGTCGTAGGGGGTGGGTTTGGGCTTTCCAGCGGGTGCGTATCTCGACGACAGGTTTCTGGCGAGGTTTTTGTTTTTGTTGTTGTTGTTTTGTCGGTTGTTTTTTTGTTTTTTGGGTGTTTTTTTTTTTCATCGGACACCTACGTACTCTCACAGTAGTGAGAAGAAGGAATCTGAGGACAAAAGTACAGAAAACACTAAGACGATGGGTTCAAACTGCACGGCTCATGATTACTGTTATGTGGATGTCACACGGTGGTCTGTTTTGTGGGCGTTGTTTGTGACGAGGAAATCGGTTAAAAAAAACATACAAACAAACACAAAATAAAACCACATGATTTTATTTAAAACATGTCACGATTGGAAAGGCTATCATAGACTCGACAGGGACGTCTTCTGTGATGATGTGATATCGTTTAATGGTGTTGTCGATTTGTTCGTTCGCTCGTTCGTTCTTCGTTTGTTTATTTGTTTATCTAGTTATTTATTGGGCTGCCTTTGTAAACAACTTGAATCTATGTAATACCCTGTGTTTTTGTTGTTTGTGTGGTTTTGTGCATTTGTATGTATGTATGCTGTGTCCTTCATGTCTTTTCTGTGGGCTTAGGTTATTCCTTGGTGGCGCCAATCTCCTCTCCAAGTCTCCTACCAGTTATACCGCCGGTTACTCGGTCGCGCCATGACACAGCAAACTTAGTGAAAACACCGATCCCTGGTGCTATCCATACTGCTGTATGGATGTGAAAGTTGGACTTTAACAGCAGAGACTACTAGGAAAGTCCAGACGTTTAAGACAAAATGCTTCAGACGATTGCTTGGAATCTCATGGAAGGACAGAAAGACCAATGACTTTGTCAAGAGCCAAATAACTATACTAGCGGGTCCACTGGAACCACTCTTAGCAGTGGTCAAAAGGAGGAAGCTGTCATGGTTCGGGCATGTGACACGCCACAATTCACTGCAAAAGACAGCTCTACAGGGAACGCTAGAGGGTGGTAGGCGAAGAGGGAGGCAAGCCAAATGCTGGATGGACAACATCAAGGAATGGACCAATATGGATAGCGCTACGCTGATACGACAGGCAGAAGATAGAACCGGATGGCGTCGTCTGACTACGGAATCGTCCCTCATGTCTCCTCTACGCCCATCCCGGGCATGAGAATGAATGGAATGGAATGGATGTATGTATGTGTCCGTGGTGAACATTCATTTCAACAGTGCAATCATTTGATATTGAATCGAATTGTAAATTCAGAGTAAGAGTGTCTGATGTAGTCTAAAGAAAAGATACAATTGTTTCCAGAGTACGGTGATCCAAATTTCATATTACGGCAGCATTCCAAGGCGAAATGCCAAAGCCCTCGTTCCTAAAACTGGGTCGAATAAAAACATCGGTTCGTAAACTTGCAGTTTTTGTTGTTGTTGTTGTTTGTTTGTTTCTTGTTGTTTTTGTTTGTTTGTTTTTTTGTTTTGTTTTTTGTTGTTGTTGTTTTTAAAATAAGAATCCCTTGTGGACACACACTTTTCGCGTCAACTAGCACAGCTGGATTGAATGCATCGTGTTAAAGGGTTTGTTTCAGAGTCATTTTGGATGTATCATGTACCGAATGAAACGATTAAATGATCTATGTAAGAGTAAGAGTGTCTGATGTAGTCTAAAGAAAAGATACAAGTTGTTGTTGTTTGTTTGTTTCTTGTTGTTTTTGTTTGTTTGTTGTTTTTTGTTTTGTTTTTTGTTGTTGTTGTTTTTAAAATAAGAATCCCTTGTGGACACACACTTTTCGCGTCAACTAGCACAGCTGGATTGAATGCATCGTGTTAAAGGGTTTGTTTCAGAGTCATTTTGGATGTATCATGTTACCGAATGAAACGATTAAATGATCTATGTAAGAGTAAGAGTGTCTGGTGTAGTCTAAAGAAAAGATACAACAATTGTTTCCAGAGCACGGTGATCCAAATTTCATATTACGGTAACCTTCCAAGGCGAAATGCCAAAGCCCTCGTTCCTAAAACTGGGTCGAATAAAAAACATCGGTTCGTAAACTTGCAGTTTTGTTGTTGTTGTTTGTTTGTTTTTGTTTTTTGTTTGATTGTGTGTTTTTTTGTTGTTTTTTTATTTTGGTTTTTTTTGTTTTGTTTTTTGTTTTAAAATAAGAATCCCTTGTGGACACACACTCTTCACGTCAACTAGCACAGCTGGATTGAATGCATCGTGTTAAAGGGTTTGTTTCAGAGCCATTTTGGATGTATCATGTTACCGAATGAAACGATTAAATGATCATAAAAATGTCTGTTTTATTGAGACCAGCCCATTTCAGAGGGCTACTAAAGGGAGGGGTGGTTTACTGTAGATCATGACAAGAAGTCTGGAACGATAATGAAAATCAGCTGTAGATTTCGAGTTTCAGTTCTGCTTAAGTGCGTGACCTTTCGAGATCTTTATTTTCATCTATTCATTGGCTCACGTGTGTACGCAACGTGAGTCTATGTAGTAAACACCTGTGTTTCGGTTGTCTGTCTGTCTGTCTGTATGTATGTGTTTATGTATGTATGTATGAATGTATGTATGTATGTATGTATGATGTTTGCGTTCGTGTTTATCCGTGGCAAACTTTAATAAATAAATTGACTCTCGAAATATTTCATCTGTGGATATCACATATGGGTAAAAATTATGACAAGTTAGATTTTTTTCCCCACGCAACTTAGTAGTAGTGATCATGCACTTTTGGGAAGGGCGCAAAAATTTGTGAAATAGCAGTAAAAGTTTTTTTTGTTTGGTTTTTTGTTGTTGTTGTTGTTGTTTTTAATGAAATAAGAATGATAAATCCGACAATATTTTAAAGTTGTCTTTACCGTCGTCGGTAGACCTTACTCATTAAAAAAATTTATGCATAGCATAAAATGGATCGCGTCGATAGTTCGTAAGAACGTTACCTTTGAAAAGATGCAAAGGAGACCGCTGAATTTTACCGGGAGAATGATTTGTGCAAATACTTCATCACCTAGTGCATAATGTGGACAAAACACTTTTTAAATCAACATATGCACTTGCCTTACGGTCACCATTTACCTTAACTCACGCTGCACATGCGCAGCTGATGTCATCACGTGAATCTCACGAAAGGGTGTCCCGGTTTTGTGTGAGGAAACAGTGAGAGGCAAACTTCGACGATCATTTGGAGATAAACAAATTGTAACTTTGATTTCATGGATTCCGACAATGAGTAGCTATTTTGGAGGGGGTGTTCGTGTCGAGTATAGGTCATAAGAAAGTTTTGAACAGGCCTGGGTTTTACAGTCAGTGACTCGTACAGTGTTCACAGCCCGAGTCACAAGGAAGACGACATCATGATCAGAGAACGCGTCCGATCGGCCAGTCATAATCTGGAATTGTCGTGAGCCATTAATGTGCATATATGGACCATATTTATTTTTACTGGATTTACCCGATACAATCGATTGTGTTCATGAGGAAACAAATGAATACGCATGACATGTCAGAATGGTAGCAAAACCACATGAATATAGAAACATGCTATTCTTGGCTATTCTACACTCTAGTTGTGGTCGAACTTTTAGCAAGGACGCATGGCTTCCAACAGCACCTGAGAGGGGAAGGCGATATGCATTTTCCTTTTTTTTTCTTTGATCATTAGGGATCACACGTTTGCTATGAAGATTATGTTTCTTCTTGATAAACAACCCAGATTCGTCAACGCTTCACAAGAAAAACAAAACGAGCCAAACAAAACCAAAAGCAATTTGTAGCTTTTTAAAAAAAGAATTCCTAAACCTTTCTTGGAAGTTTCATTTAGAAACTTGATATTTGTTGTTCCTTTGACACAGAATGTGTCCGAGCTGCTAATTTGATACGTGCGCTCTGCATGCGTTGACAAATAACTAAATAAATTGATAAATTAATGTACAAGACAACTTCCTTGATTGCACTGATATTAGTGGTCGAGATTTTCTTTATCTTTCTCTCTTAGTCCTCCTCCAGCCCCTCATCAATGTTTTAATTGAGTTATTGGTGAATTCATTTATTTGTTTTTTACAATGGGAGGGAAAAGCGAAACAGTTTCTTTTTTTCTGTTTTGGTTTCTTAAGGAGGCGTCACTGTGTTCGGACAAATCCACATAAGCTACACATCTGCTAAGCAGATGCCTGACAGCAGCATAAACAAACGTATTAGTCAGGCCTTGAGTGCATTCATATATATTTGTGAACATACCTCCATCAAATTTCTTCAAGATAATTTTGCCAGAGGTCAACTCTTTTGTTGCCTTGGGATCTTTTCTCAATACGCCAAGTGCGTGCTGTACACAGGACTCCAGCTGATCGTCTCATCCGAATGACCAGACGTTCAGTTTGATTTTCCAGTCACACTTGGGAGAAAGGGCGAGAACGGGACTCTAACCCAGACCCACGCGGACACTGCTACATAAGCGTCTTAACCATTCTGCCACCGTCTTCCGTGAAAGAGGAAAAAGGAACATTGTGAATGATCAACTGCAACAAGCAGTGTTTCGTCTACGCATGAAGGAAACTATTTCAACTAAAATAAACAAACTATTCCCTGTATAAGAAATGGAGCACTGATAAAAAAAAGAAAGTTAGAAAATGGACAAGCAAAGCAATCAGACAAAGTTGAAAGGAAACAAGAGAAAGCGAATCTCAATTCTAAAAGAAACAAGAGAGGCAAGGCCTTCAAGACTCACTTGTGATACGCTTAAAAAAAAATCTAATCGTTAAAATGTGTTCTGTATTTGTTATTATAAAGCTTCGGGTTAAAAAAAAAAAAAAAAAACAAAAAAATATATATATATATATATATATATATATATATATATATATATAAGTCCTAACCAGATTCGAACCCATTACACTATCGTGGCTGCTTAACTGACGTTCTAAAATTTAACATTTGAACATACTTTTTTAAAGGACGATAAATAAATTGCGGTATTCGCAGTGAGAACGCTGTTTAAATCATATTATTCTGGTGTATCTTGGGCATTCAAAAAATCTTTAAGGGCAATAAAAAATTCTTTTTAAGTCCGCGGTAAAAGAGACGTGGCTATCGCCGCAATCACACTGCAACATTTAGCCGTTTTCTCTAGATCTAGATAGATGTACAAGTTTAGTTACACCCGCCGGGAATGTAGTACGACACGGTCGATTCAGTTTCTCTTTTATGTTCATTCTAGTTTTATAGTTTTAAAGTTGATATGAAAATTGAGTATTTTGTTAAACTAATAACATGTAGAGCCAAGTACAAGTACTTCTAAACGTCGTATGAAGTGAAAAGGACTTCATTTTGAGAAAAGTCAAGACTGGAAATTTTTTCGTTTCTTCAATTCAAGGGTATTAACTCACATGGTTTACAATTTTTAACTGTGAATTCTGACTGATTCTGTGGCTATTTTTATGGCAGTTTGGGGCATAATCCAGTAAGTGATGAGGCGTTCACAAATCTTTCTCTGAATAAATATTTAACGGTCTCCTTCTCCAACTTTCCATCACATGTTATCGTGTATTGTCCATTGAATATAGAATTGAACGGGCAGGTCAACAACTTGAAACAAAATGGCGTCGTTCGCGTTCGCGAAGAATATGAGCACGCGCTTTGAATGTGTATAAATATGTGTACGCAACTGATTTTTGCCCATGACTTTCAGGGCTCAGCCAATAGATCTATAAAGTCCACTCATATTGATTTTAGTATTTTCCGAAAAAGACCACTTGGGCTAATGAACATAGTGAAAGCCCTGTACACTGAGAGTAAAACACACAAACTGTTTATGTATTGATTATAATTTCAAAATGTAATGTTTAAGATGAGAAAGATCAGTTTAAAGCAAATTAAGTCCCCTAGCATTAGTTACAGATTAATTTCCCTTTTTTACCATCTGCACCAAAAGGTTTGCAAATAAATAAAACTTCCATGCTTAGCAAAAGAAGTTCCTGTTTGAACAAAAAATGATAATAATGACTGCTCTGTTGTTGTGTCAGAATATCAGATCAAAGTGCCAAGTTTAGAGAGAGAATATATATATATATATATATATATATATATATATATATATATACACGAGGGTCATTCAATAAATAAGGTGAATTTTTCGGTATAAGGACTTCTAATACAGATAGAAGCTTACTTTTTTTTCTTTTTTTTTTCAACGTAGTCTCCCAGCACTGTCACACACTTTTCCCATCTGTGCACAAGCTTCCGTATTCCCTCAGCGTAAAAATCTTTGGACTGATGTCTCAGTCAGTCGCTCACAACACTTTTGACTTCATCGTCACTTTCAAACTTCGTGCCTCTCGTGAACGCTTTCAAGGGACCAAACAGTTGAAAGTCTGAAGGGGCAAGGTCTGGGCTGTAAGGGGGATGAGGGAGCAGTTCCCAGCCCAGCTCGTTGATGGTCTGCACCGTTCGGGCTGCTGTGTGAGACCTTGCGTTGTCATGATGCAAGATGACTCCTTCTGATTGATGACCCCTGCGTTTGTTCTTTATGTCTTTCTTGACCTGCCTCAGCAGTTCACAGTAGTTGGCACTGTTCACAGTGTTTCCCTTCTCAAGGAATGAAATGGTGATTGGGCCTTGCATATCCCAAAAAACGGTGAGCATCACCTTCCTCGTGGACCGCTGCTTCCACTCCATGGACTGCCGTTTGGACTCAGGCTCATAGTGCCAAACCCATGTCTCGTCACATGTGACCACCTTCTTCAGAAACTCATCACCATCCTTCTCATAGCGGCAGAGACACTGCTGGGACAACTCGACCCTCCTCTGTTTGTGCTCTGGAGTAAGCATCTTTGGCACCCACCGGCAGCTGACCTTCGAGTAGCCAAGGTCATCATGGACAATTTTGTGTGCTGTCCCAACAGATAAGCTCAAAGTCCTTGCAATGTCATCCACTGTCACCCTTCTGTCAGACTGAATGAGGTCATTGACTGATTCGATCACCTCAGGAGACCTCACTTCTGTAGGCCTTCCAGGCCTGTCTTCATCCTCAACACTGCTCCGTCATTCTTTAAACAATTTAGCCCACTTGTAGACATTTTTTCGGCTGAAACATGTGGCACCATACACAGTTGACATTCTTCTATGAATTTCAACTGGTTTGAACCCTTCAGCAACCAAAAACTTGATAACTGACCGCTGTTCAATCCTGGAGCATGCTTCTTGGTCGGCCATCTTTGTTAATCGCCAAAACTCTCAAAGTTTTTTTTAATCTGCAAAACAAATTAAATCCATGTGAAAAAGAAGTAAAACAAAAAAAAGAAGAAAAAAAAGTAAGCTTCTATCTGTATTAGAAGTCCTTATACCGAAACATTCACCTTATTTATTGAATGACCCTCGTGTATATATATATATATATATATATATATATATATATATAGTAAATGCAGTTTGCATATAATTTGGCTTCTTTTTTATTTTTTTGGTGCCCTTCCGAGAGGTGCAATATTGTTTTAAACAAGATGACTGGAAAGAACTGAATTTTTCCTATTTTTGTGCCTAATTTGGTGCCAACTGAAAGTATTTGCAGAGAAAATGTCAATGTTAAAGTTTACCACGGACACACACACACACACACACACACACACACACACACACACACACACACACACACACACACACACACACATACAGACAACCGAACACCGGGTTAAAACACAGACTCACTTTGAGTTTAAAAAAAAAAAAAAAGTTGAATTTAAGTCCCGTTGCTTACGGGTTCGTGTGGGCAATATAAGAGGTGTTGGAATACGGTTTAACAACCGTGTGACAAACGGCAGTCCTGAAACTGGTTCTTGGTTTAAAACAACAGTGATATCAGGAGCTAATAGATGTCTCGTGTTCAGCGTTTGGTTCCCAGACCATTTATTGGTGCATTGTGTTGCCGTGTAAGACCGATCGTGCCAACCCGCCCACTGGTTTCCGTTTCAGAGAGCAGTCAGTTCAGAGGATCATTTGGTGAAGGAGCGGAACCTTCTGGCACCCCAAAAAAGTCAAGTTTTTAGTTTCGCACCCCGTATGTGTGTGTGCGTGCGTGTGTGTGTGTGTCTGTGTGTGTGTGTGTGCGCGGGGGCGCGCGCGTATGTGTTTATGTACATATGGAAAATATACCTTTAGGCCTTATTCATTGTATGGCAAGCAATTGTGACCTACCACACTTTAAGAATTGTGTCCAACGATTATATGCATATTTGTTTATGTGAGGTACTCCTACCAGCTTCCTATTTTTTGTCGTGTGTGTGTGTGTTACTGTATAATTGTGTGTCTTTGTTTAATTTTGTGTGTGTGGGTGTGTATATGTGTGTGTGTGTGTGTGTGTGTGTGTGTTTTGATTTTTCCTCATTTCGTTCTGTGTATGTATGAAAAGGTAACATAAAATATGAATAAAAAGAAATTTAAAACGAAAAGAGAATCTATCTTAAGAACGTGAGTCCATGTGATAATAAATGAATATATCATTATCATCATTATCATGATCATTAGTATCTTTAGTAATAGTAGGTAGTATAATTATTGATTTGTTTCTATATTCTTTAAGTGGGGGGCAGCTCGGCAAAGCAAGTACGACAATGACGAAACCAACTAAGAACGAACGGTTTGGATCGCCAGATCACCACTAATGATTGTTAGCTTGAAGATTTTTTGTTGTTGTTGTTTTTGTTTTTTTTTTTGTTTGTTTTGATTATAACATAATTAAAGGAAAATAAGTCGAAAAGAGCACAACACAAAATTTAGCAATCGTAACAGTAGCATTGTAACAACAAAGACAGAAGCAGTGGTATCATCAGCAACAGCTGCACGTGCGCAGGGATCAAACACACACACACACACACACACACACACACACACACACACACACACATGTATATGTATATATATATACATACATTTCTTTTTTACACACACACACACACACACACACACACACACACACACACACACACATGTATATGTATATATATATACATACATTTCTTTTTTCTTTTTTACACACACACACACACACACACGCGCGCGCGCGCGCGCGAACACACACACACACACACATATATATATATATATGTGTGTGTGTGTGTACATACACGCACGCGCGCGCACACACACACACACACACACACATTCGCACACATACTCTCTCTATGTCTCTCTCTCTTCTCTCTCTCTCTTTCGCTGTCACGCTCACACACGTACGCACACACACATATACACACGCGCGCGCGCGAGAGAGAGAGAGAACACTGAACACTGAAATGTTAAATGTCATTAGCTGAAAAGCTCTGGTGACATAGTATGTACAAATCAGAACAAAATGGTGCAATATAGATGAAATGAAACAGAAAAGGAAAAACAACAAAACAACAAAAAACCCAAAACAACAACAACAAAACAAAAACAAAACAGTATTGAAACAACATAAACTAATAAGAGATTTGCGACACTTTGACACTTTGTCATTAGCTTAAAAGTACATGTGACAGGGGGTAATTTGCCTTTTTTTTCTTTTTTTAAGTCATTCGTCTCCACGGTTTGGACAGAATACAGAAAACAAGGTACAGGTAAGTCATAAATTATAATAAATATTTACGCATGTACCATCGATGCACATCTTATCAATACAAACACATACTAAATTACATATAAATCATATAATAAATATTTACGCTTGTAACATCAAAACCCGTCGTATCAATGCGCGCGCGCGAGAGAGAGAGAGAGAGAGAGAGAGAGGGGGGGGGACTGCAGGGTGGGGTGGTGGGAGGGGCGGAAGGCACACAAAACAATCCACACCGCAGCAACGTATAACCCAGACATCTGTACAGAAGAAAAACAAGCTCTGGTGAAAAAAAAATTAATGAAACGCGAAGCAAAAAGTCAAGGATTGAAATAACACGGAGACAAGTGATACTGATTGAGTTAACTTCTTTTTTTTTTTTTTTTTTTGTCTGTCTGCGGGTTTTTTGGATCCAAATGGGGAAGGACACACAGAAAAGTGAATTTCATATATAACAACACATGCAATAAAGAAATAAATAATCTAATAATAATAATAAAAAGTAAGGAAGAGCGGGGGGGAGGGGGGGGGGGACAGGCAAACAGACATTATTAGGAGAAAAAAAAAAAATCTAGCAAATCAAAGTTTCAGTAGCTCAAGGAGGCGTCACTGCGTTCGGACAAATCCATATACGCTACACCACATCTGCCAAGCAGATGCCTGACCAGCAGTGTAACCCAACGCGCTTAGTCAGGCCTTGAGGGAAAGAAATATATATATAAGCTTACATAAATAAATAAATAAATAATAATTATGATATAAAAAAAGGTAGTAGTAATGAAAATAATAATAAAAATAATAATAAATAAATAGCAAATCAAAGAAATGACGCTGTTTACTACGCAGTCATTACGAAATGAATCCTTTTTTTTTTTCTTCTTGGTTTTTTTGTTTTTTGTGTGTGTTTTTTTATAAAGAACACGTGTCAAAATATAGTAGGACAAAATGAATTCTAATTAAACAAATACGAACCGCTTACGTGGAATCGTACTTTGGTACGGCAATACGTTCTATTGTGAGATGAATCGTGATAACATGTTGTGGGAAGCCATTCATTTTCAGGTATGGTTGTGGGAAGCCATTACAACCATTTCACGTATGGTTGTGGGAAGCCATTACAACCATTTCACGTATGGTTGTGGGAAGCCATTTCACGTATGGTTGTGGGAAGCCATTACAACCATTTCACGTATGGTTGTGGGAAGCCATTACAACCATTTCACGTATGGTTGTGGGAAGCCATTTCACGTATGGTTGTGGGAAGCCATTACAACCATTTCACGTATGGTTGTGGGAAGCCATTTCACGTATGATTGTGGGAAGCCATTTCAGGTATGGATGAAAATATAGCAGGGCGAAATGACTCTCTCAACGAACAACAACGAATTGCTCATGTTGAATCGTTATCTGACACGCCAATGTGACACGTATCGTGATAACATGTTGCTAGGAAGCATGATCATCAGCACGTACACTTAAAGCCTGCTATACGTGTTGGGTTTACGCGAAGGCGAGCCATTCGCTGCCTTTACTTAACTTTTTATTTTATTTTTATCTACAGATCTTTTTTTTAATATATGTAGAGCAGGTGTGATATAGCGTATATTGATCTGTCTGCACGCTCTAACACTCCTTGAAACTAGAAAAAAACAACAACCAAAAACAGCAGCTGAAAACCCATTTAGCATGTATATTGGTATAGCGTACCGCACTCGCTCACACTTCCTTGAAACTGAAAAGTAAAGGAGCATATTTGTATGTGGCCTATGTCTGTGCTATGAAAGACCGAGTCAGATTTTAGAGAGGGTGGTCATTTGGTGAAAGAGCTTAGGGTTTGCTGAAAATGAGACAACTTGTGCTGAGGAGAAAATCGGCGTGTTTTTTCTTGTTTTTCATCCGACGGAAAGACCTGACCTTTTGGAGGCACTTTCCTAAGTTTTGTTTCATCCGGAAATGTCAGTTGCGTGTTATTTCACACCGAATAAACAAACAGCCATAAAGTCGAGCTGAGATGGATTTTTTTTTTTTTTTTCAAAATTCCCGTGAAGAATAACTTCTTTTTCTTTTTTCTTTTTTAATTTTGTCGACGGTTTCGCAAAGAACCTGCAAAATCGAAAAATGATAAGTTCACATTCACTCTGGTCAAACTCTTAAGCATGAATTCTGACAGCTTAGCAACTGTTTGCAGTCAATGCACATTTGACTTTTTCAATAAACGACGCTTCGGGTAACGTCTTTATTTTGTTTATTGTACTTTGTTTTGTTATATTTCATTTCATTTAATTTCACACACACACACACACACACACACACACACACACACACACACACACACACACTCAAACACACACACACACACACACACACACACACACACACACACACACACACACACACACACACACACACAAACACACACACACACAAACACACACACACACACACACACAAACAAACAAACACACACACACACACAAACACACACACACACACACAAACACACACACACACACACACACTCAAACACACACACACACACACACACACACACACACACACACACACACACACACACACTTTACAGAAGTGACACACCATGGACGGCATCCGGTTTCCTTCAAGATGATTTTCTTTCTTTCTCTTTTGTTCTTTTTTTTTCTTTCATACCTTCTTTCTTTCTTTCGCTTTTTCTCTTTCTTTCTTTCTTTTTCCACATCTTAATTGGTTTTCTTTTATTTTGTCTTCTTCTGTTGTTCTCTTTTATTCATTCTTCCTTTTCTCCGAAAACGTTTTCTCTTTTTCTGTCTTTCTTTCTTAGAACGACAACAACAAGAAGAAACTCAACGGCAAACCCAATATGGGAAAACAACGTAGAAAGCGATAATTCAACACCAATGCTTTGTTGACCTGCCAGAATCCTTTAGTATAAAACCTTCACGAGCACGAGCAAAGAAGAGCAGTATCAATTGTATAGTAACAAAGACAGCAGCAGCAACAGTGTGTACGCAGGGTTGCCAAAACGTAAAAAAAAATAAAATAATAATAATCAATTTTGATAAAGACAACGATTTCATTGTGCAAGAACTTGTGCAGCAGCTTTAACGTTGAGAGAGAGAGAGACAGAGAAAGAGAGAAACAAATGCAAATTGTATTTTTTTTCCCGGTGCAGTCATCATGAAGACCATTTAGGAGAATCAAAACACGTTTAAAACACCACTCGACCTTTAAAAGAATATACAGAGATATTTCCAGAAAGAAAAGGAAAATAAAAGAAATGCTGTTTATACGAAAAAAAAACCTCGGTTTTTTTTGTTTGTTTTTTTTTTTGTTGTTTTTTTTTTTACTCTCACTTGTGTAAACAAAGTAATAACCCGGTATTTTGTTCTCTTTGTGTCTGTGTCTGTCCGTGTGTTTTGTCAGCCAATACCAAATATGGAGTAAACATAGTGGAAAAAATATGTACAGTCATACCAATGATAGGTTCTAAGTCTGCCAGATTTGACCGTATTTCCGGATAATGAACGGTTTCGTTAAGGCTCCAGATCCAGAAGATTTCATTGGGCTCTTCCCAGTTAGTTTCCTGAACGTTTGTTTGGGTTTAAAACGGCATGGCATCGTTTTTCCTGTTCGCAGTAAAAAGAAAATGAATACAAATACTGGACAGAACACATAGAATGACGCAAACTACGCCATCGACGTGCTTACTGCAGATTAATATTTTAAAGCGGACATTGCATTAACTAGAATGAAGGGGAAAAAAAATCGACGACACCTCTCAGATATGGTGGTGTACACTGGTTTGCGCAGATCATGAGAAAGCGACAACTTGTTGCTGTGTGCCTGAGACGATGGCAAAGTATCTTTTATCGCAAACTAGAAGAGAGAAAAAAAACAGCAACAAAAAACCACTCACAACAAGAGAGGCAAGGCCTTCAAGACTCACGTGTGGCACGCGCTGTAATCAGTAAAGGAATCAATACGGAAAAGAAAAGATATTTTAAAAGAAATCGTTAAAATGGGCTCTGTGTTGAATATCAATATGCTTTGTGGAAAAAACACCAACAAAACAAGCACAAGAAACCAGGCATGCTAAGGGATCGAACCAAGGATGTTCTGTTCGGAAATAAGTAGTCTTGTCCACAACGCCAAGACGCATCTGACGTCATTCGACCAAATTTTATATCTAAAGCTATAGGTTTTTTTTTTTTAGCGCGATAAAAAATTGATTGTTCTATTTGAGGTAATAACACCATTTAAATCACGTTTTCTTGATATATCTCGATTATTTAAAAAGAAATTATTTTAATTCGGCGGTAAAGGAGTCGCTGACATCGCCTCGGGCACACTGCAACATCTAACTGCACGAACCAGCCTACAACAGGCTGACCGAAACTGATATAAACGACTGATTCAATTTTCCTTTTATTTTCATTTCAATTAATTCAGTGTCCACTTTAGAATATCCATATGCAGTAAACACGTTGATGGTGTAGTTAGCGTCACTGTATGTGTTCTGTCCAGAATTTGAATTACTTTTCCTTTAATTGCGAACAAGGTAAACGATGTTACGCCGTCTTCTGACCAAACATTGCCTACGTTCTGGAAACCGGGAAGCGGGAATATGGAATATCTGCATCCGGATCCTCCAAGAAACAAATCGTTAATGATCCGGAAATACGGCTTTATTCGGAAGACTTACAACTTATTATTGGTATGACTGTGAAGGTTTTTTCCTACTGTCCAGATTTGGTATTCCCGGACAAAGTATTTCCAGAGAAAATGAATTTGTTAATATTTACCACGGACACACACACACACACACACACACACACACACACACACACACACACACACACACACACACACACACACACACACACACACACGTAGACTCACTTTGTTTACACAAGTGAGTAACAAATGAGATCCATCAAAACAATATGATTTATGCGGTGTTATTACATGAAATACAGTAATCAATTTATCGTACTATATCAAAGGTTTAATTTCAACAGACGAACGAAGTTGTCCATACCTAAAGTTCGCAAGCTTTATACTGAGTTCAAACATTTTGGGGTCAGCAAGACAGTTACATTTTTGGTGGATTAGGAGAAAAAACGCATGAGAACAAATGGAAGGACGGCAGTCACATTTGTTCCTTTAAAGAGAGCCAATGACACACAACAACAAACAAACAAAAAAAAGTTGTTTTTACTCTTTCTTGCAGCTTGTTGCACACACAGGAGAATAATCGGTAGAGGAAAAAGAGAGGAAAAACAACATCAAAACACAACAAAACCAACAGCAAAAAAAACAACAACAAAAAAACAAAACATTCAAACAAACTTTCCAGTAAAAAAAAGTACGTTTCCATCACTTCTTACGTTTGCTTTAATTTGTTTACAAGTTCGTGGAAGCGGCGAGTAGCTTTTTGCATGTGTTGTGTACAGAAGCGAACGTTTCTGTATTGCGTGTTGTCGTTGTTGTTGAAAATTTACCAGCTTTGTTGTTTTCTTTTGTCATATTTTTGTTACTAATTGATTGCCGTGCATCTCGGGGATCAGCTGCATAGCACGAGACATAAATTCAGATCCCCCAAACCCCAAAACAGGCGTGGCAAAAGAGGTGGGAAAAGATTGTGCTCAGGTAGCAGAATGACAAAAGCAGATCGGCTGTCAAAGAAATTCTTTAGAATCGGCAGTTGGAATTGTTCCAGCGCGAGAATGAGAATCTCAACAATTGAGAAATTGGCATATGATTTTGACATTCTATGTCTCCAAGAGACCAGGACAAGTGCAGACAGACCAATACATTTTGAGAATTTCACAGTCTTTCAAAGGAATGAAGGAAGAGGGGTAGCAATCATACTGAACAAAAACCTAAAAAACAAAGTTTCCACCATAAATCTAGAGAAATGGTGTAGCAACTCATGTGAATTAGTGGGGGTGCGTCTTGAAAAACCTGACGGAATTCACAAAAGCATCGTGCTCATCAGTGCCTATGTTCACCCAGGAACCTGCACAACAAAAGAGGATTGGGCCTTTTTAGAGGAAATAGAGAACGAACTTGGAGGCTCAGTCATTATCTGTGGAGACCTTAATGCAGGATCGAAGTTATGGGACCAGCGGAACACCAACCCACAAGGACTCGCACTTGAAGGAATGATAGGGGAAATTCTTCTTAGCTCATTAACAACCACATCCCCAACTCGCCTTGGAACAAGACAAGGGGACAGTGACAGTGTGATCGACATCGCTCTAACATCTCCAAAATTCAGAGCAGAAATGAATGCAGAGACGCTTCCACACCAAGGCAGCGACTCTGTGAAACTGCATGTTTGGTGCATATCTGTTATGCATGTGTGGGTGTATGTGTGAATGTGTGTCTTCATGTTTTAAATTTATTTGCTTATTTATCATCATTGTTGTCTTATTTATTTATTTATTCATTATTATTATTATTATTATTATTACTACTACTACTACCTTTTTTTATATTGTAATTATTTATTTATTTACTTATTTATGCACGCTTATCTATTATTTATTCACCTTTTTTTTCTCTCTTTTTTTTTCTCAAGGCCTGACTAAGCGCGTTGGGTTACGCTGCTGATCAGGCATCTGCTTGGCAGATGTGGTGTAGCGTATATGGATTTGTCCGAACGCAGTGACGCCTCCTTGAGCTACTGAAACTGAAACTGCAACTGCCATGTCTTCAGTTAGACTGTGGGCATCGCAGGGTGGGCGGGGGTGTAGAGGTGGGTGGATGGCCTATAGGTTTACACATACCCTTCTGCGCGAGAGATGTCTTCTTTTCCATCACTCTGGGTGTATCTGCTTCCTCGAACACACTCCCCTCCACCCCCACACCCTCTCCCTGTCAGCCTCGCCTTCCTATCTCCTCCCCTCACCAGTTTTGTGTCCATTTTACATTTCAGTCGTATCCTCTTCCCCAGTTATCCGATCATGTTGGGGAAAAATATATAAATCACCGTAAAAGCCGTCTTTTAAAACGCGACTCAAAGACATATTCGTTTCGAAAGATCCTCTTCTGTTTTTTTGTGGGGTTTTTGTTTTGTTTGTGTGTGTGTGTGTGTGTGTGTGTGTGTGTGTGTGTGTGTTTCCTGGTGGATGGTTTTATGATATTGGGCCACCGACCTCATAAATAGGGTACACGCTATAAAACCTCCTCTCTCTCTGTGTCTCTCTGTCTCTGTCTGTCTCTGTCTCTCTGTCTCTGTCTCTCTCTCTCTCTCTCTCTGTAAGATGTATGGAGGTGGGGTTGGTGGAATGGCGCATCAGATGGCGTTCAATTGTTTTGTTTTGTTGGGTAGGTATGTTGCCATTTGTTTGCTCTGTGGATAGAAAGAGGCAGAGGTACGAGTGCGGGTACACGGAGAAGAGAATGTGTACGGGTAACTTGGTAACTTGTATCGTGGTCACTTTCGCAGGGTTTCTATTTCATTTGTTATTGCAGATGTTTGTTGTTGTTTTCTTCCTTTCCTTTTTTATTTTTTTTTTTTTTCCTTTACTCCCAGAAGCTCCATTTTATGATAATCATCCGTTGTTATGATAATAATAATAATAATAACCAGTAGTAGTAGTAGTACTTACACGTGTATTTTCAAGAACGTATTTCACCCTGTTTCTTTTCCACCCGTATGCAACTTACGATATGCTTGCAAAGCTGCTATATTCTGACAGTCATGTAGTGTGATGGTATAATTAATATTGGGCCGGCCGTGAGCTGTCCGCGAATTGTAACCTACGGTCTGTTTGTACTATTCATCTACCTATCAACACTTATTCTTTAATATGACTGACTTGAATTATATGCCTCTTGACTTCTTGTGTAGCACAGGGCTGCAACAGCACTTCTCCCGCGGACTCGAGTCTCGGGCTTTCCATCCAGCTGCCTTCATCTCATCCTCCGTGCTTCTTCTCCGGGTCTGCTTTGGTCTGCCCACTCTCCTTTTTTTTTTACTTGGGGGTTCTTCTTCTTCTTCTTCTGCGTTCACTCGTATGCACACGAGTGGGCCTTTACGTGCATGACCGTTCTTTACCCCGCCATGTAGGCAGCCATACTCCGTTTTCGGGGGTGTGCATGCTGGGTATGTTCTTGTTTCCATAACCCACCGAACGCTGACATGGATTGCAGGATCTTTAACGTGCGTATTTGATCTTCTGCTTGCATATACACACGAAGGGGGTTCAGGCACTAGCAGGTCTGCACATATGTTGACCTGGGAAATCGTAAAAATCTCCACCCTTTACCCACCAGGCGCCGTCACCCTGATTCGAACCCGGGACCCTCAGATTGACAGTCCAACGCTTTAACCACTCGGCTATTGCGTCCGTCTACTTGGGGGTTCCATTCAAGTGCCTGTCTTGTGATGTCGTCTGGAGGCTTTCGCTGGGTGTGGCCTATCCAGCCCCATTTCCTCCTCCTGATCTCCTCACTGATGGGCACCGGATTGGTTCTTCTCTTTTTTGTAAACTCGATTCTCGCTAGGCAGATTAACTAATTCGTTTAAAGGTTTGCTGAAGAACTTCCAGAACTACAGGTAACGAAATCAACGCAGTTTTTGTTTGGATTGCTGTTTTTGTTGTTGGAAACGTTGTTCTTTACTTTGATTTTTAAAGCCGGACGACGGTGTTTGGGATTACCTGAATCAGCATTGATGACTTTTTGAACAGCGGGTTAAACACTTTGTTTCTTTCTTTCTTCTTCCTTTGTTTTCCATATGTAAAACTAATGCGGGATGCGGCTTTTTTTTTTCTTGACTCCAGCGCATGAAACGGAATGGAAAAGGAAACCGTGCAATTAACTTTGAAGAGAACCGAAACAGGCCCAACATCCAGATTGATTGGATTTGTCATTGTTCTTCTTTTCTTTCTCTCTCTCTCTCTCTCTCTCTCTCTCTCTCTCTTTAGTCTGCAATTAGTCTTCGAGACATTGGACGGACGTTGCGTGGCACAGTAAAATTCGGTAGAACTTTAGCGTAGAAATCAGCTTTTATTCAAAACCAAGCAAACAAACAAGACAGCAACAACAACAACAAACCGTTATACACGCGTGCGTGCTCAGGCGCGCGCGCACACTCACACACACCGACAGACAGACAGACACACATACACACACACACACACACACACACACACACACACACACACACACACACACACACACACACACACACACACACACACACACACACACACACACACACACACACACACACACAACATGGGCTTACGCACACACACACGTCCCCTCATGAAGTCGGTGTCTGTCTGCCTGTCTCCGCCTCTGTCTCTTTCTCGTTTTCTCTTACCTTGCGGGGGTTCATGTCAGGACCAAAACAACTGATGCTTGATGCTGATTTCCTTTCAGCATGTGCCCCATCCAACCCACCCACCTTCTTCGTCCAGTTTCGCGTTCAGCTGGCACAGCCGATGTGTCAAATGAAACGCGTCATAACAGGAACTATTAGTTATTTTCATTTATTTGCACAATTACACACGCCGCACGAACGGGGGAGTAGGGGGGCGGGGGGGTGCATCAATCGAAACCTGCATGTTCATATACTTATTTTTCATAGAAGGGAAGGATTTTATTGGATACTTGTGTGGTGTCGTGAGCATTTGATGTATTCCACCATTGTCTCCCCCATCCCCTGCCCCGCACTAGGCTTCTTGGTGATACAAAACTAACCAGTAAAATAAGAGAAGCAAGGTCTTGAAGACTCACTTGTGACACACGCTGTATCCAGTAAAGTAATCATGAGAAAAACATAGAGATTAAAAATAATTTAAATGGGTCCTGTATTAGATATCAATAAGCTTTGGAGAAAAAAAAAAAGAAAGAAAAAAAAGGTCTGCTAGGCGGATGGAACCACGGATGTTCTGTTCAGAAGCAAGCAGTCTTATCCCTGAAGCTATGCCGCATCTGATGTCACTCCTAGAGTATGGATGCATCATCTGGTCCCCATACCTACAGCAAGATACAAACCAACTAGAAAAAATCCAACGCCTCTCATCTAGGTTTATTACTGGCGATTACACCACAAGAACCCCCACCAATATGTTACAGAGACAGAGGTAGAGACAGAGAGGTAGAGAGAGACAGACAGACAGACAGACAGAGAGAGGTTTATTGATTGATTGATTGATTCTTAGTGCGTCATGTCACTTGTGAATCGATCCGTTAGAAGTCGCCCCACACGGATGCCCCGGCACACACTGCGTTGGCAGATAACTTCGTTTCAGCCTGAGATGAGAAATCGCCGCAAAATACTGTCCATTGTTGACCTTACAACGCACTAAAAGACTCGAACGTCAGTGCATCAGACAGAACGTTTGACACATGCAGGGGTGTTTAGGGGAATGGGCGAGCTCACTGACTTGCTGACTGCGCAACAGGAACAAGAAACGACCAAACCAGGAAAGGCTATCAAGCCCTGACAAGCAGATTGTGTTAATGCATTTTCATTCACCTTTTTTTCTTCTTTTTTTTCCAAAAGCAGTTGAGGTGTTGCGTATTTGATTAGTCTGCACGCTTTGACGCCCCCTTCAAACTGAAATGGACTGTGCTGCAGTTTGAAAAAGCAATCAGTCAGTCTCACGTCAGTTTCGTCTGGTGAGGGGAGTTTGGGTGTGAGGTGGGTAAAACGGTAAAGGCTCGGTGCTCCAACACGGGGAGCTAAACGCGTATCGTCGACTGAGCAGGCTGTTTGGGGGGTTTTCTCCCTTGAATGGGTTGATAGTGGGCCGGCTTGCTTGAGCGTGTGTGTGCGTGTGTTTGTGTGTATGCGCGCGCGCACGTGTGTGTGTGTGTGTGTGTGTGTGTGAATTCAATAATTAATAAATAAGCGATTCCTTGACTGTCTCTCACTAATTAATTCCTTTGTAACCGCAGTCAGTATTGATTTTTCTGGGGTCCAATCAGGGGAAAACACTCGTTCCACGCTGACGGCATTTTTCCTGCAAAAGTTACTTCTCTTCGATTAGGCTTGCGCTTTCATTCATCTGACATCCTAAAAATTATTTGGGACAATCACCACGAGCAATTCGATACCGCACTGTATGGTATGGTACAGTACGGTTCGGTACGCTGTGCTATGCTGTACTACACTACACTACACTACACTACATTGCACTACACTGCACTACATTGTACTACACAACACTACATTGTACTACACCACGCTACACTGCACTGCACTACACCACATTACACTACACCACATTACACTACACTACACTACACCGCACAGCACAATACTGTACTGCATTGCACTTCACTGCACAGCACTATTTAGTATCATTATTGTCTCTTTTTTCCTTTTTTTTAATAATATATTTATCAGTAGTAGTAGTATCTTTTTCTTATCTTTTTTTTCTGTTTTTTCTTTCTTTCTTTTTTCATACTGAAATATTCATTTACTTCTTTCTTTGTTTAATTGATTTGTTATTCATTTATCTTTTTATTTTTATTTTCATTTTTTTTTCTCAAGGCCTGACTAAGCGCGTTGGGTTACGCTGCTGGTCAGGCATCTGCTTGGCAGATGTGGTATAGCGTATATGGATTTGTCCGAACGCAGTGACGCCTCCTTGAGCTGCTGATACTGATACTCCACAACACTACACCAGGCCATGTCACAACATGCCATACCACGCCATTCTGTTAATGCAGTGCGTTAGGCTAAGTAAAAACTAAATCCCGTTATGTA
>NC_134877.1:33808013-33810513 GCF_041734735.1 Babylonia areolata | reverse complement strand
AAAACAGAGGTAGGGAGAAATGTGATCAGTACGTGAGACACTGAGAGTGAGACAGGCAGCATCGTTTTGAAGTTTTTGAATTCGTTGAAAGATTATGTGGATAGTACACGAGAGGAAAATTATAGTAATCGATTCGTGACAGCACACAAGCAGAAATCAGAGGGTTTTTTTGTTTGTTTGTTTGTTGTTGTTTTTTTGTTTTGTTTTTTTGTAATTTAAACAGAAAGGTATTGACGGACGGAGCTAATCCGACAAAGTTCACAATTGTACACAACAGATTGATTGCCTGAGCGTGCATGCTGGGGTTCCTGTCTGATTTAGAAAACTGAAATGTGACATCACTAACCACAATAGAGGCAGGGAAAGAGACATTCTTACAATTTGTTGGGTGTCATCCAGGATTTAACACCAGGAATGCAATCTTGCATTGATTGAATCAAACTTTCTATTTGGTGAGGTTCTGCAGAATTTTGTAGCTGAGTATCATCAGCAAAAGAGTGACACAGTACAGCATGAACAGAAATGGCATCAGAAAGAGGAGCAGTGTTCAGAACGAATAGAGCGTGGCCCAGGACAGTCTTGTGACACACCACAGGAGATCAGGGTTGGATCAGACAAAGTTGTTAACAATAGGTGCATTTGAGGAGGAGGATGTTACCTTCAAGTGATTAACTCGTAGGAATGTTCCCCCATAGGCTTTCCCGAATATTTAGATCTGGTTCTCTTTCCTTCACTGTTTAACTTTCATTTCTCACGTCTTCAGTTATTGATTCTTTTTATCGTGTCACGTCTCCTTTGAGCGAAGAACACGAGCGTATTGACAGCGTGTGTATGCGCCTTACCTCTTTCATTATCTGCTTTCTCTCATTTCTCAGTTGTGTCTCTTCTCTTAACTCGAATGCTTCCTACCTCTTTTATTAGCTGCTTTCTCTCATTTCTCAGTTCTGTCTCATAAGCGCGTTGGGCTACACTGCTGGTCAGGCATCTGCTTGGCAGATGTGGTGTAGCGTGTATGGATTTGTCCGAACGCAGTGACGCCTCCTTGAGCTACTGAAACTGAACTGTCTCTTCTCTTCACTCGAATGCTTCCTACCTCTTTTATTAGTTGCTTTCTCTCATTTCTCAGTTCTGCCCCTTTTCTTAACTGCTTTTTTCTCATTTCTCAGTTCTGTCTCTTCTCGTAACTTGAATGCTTCCTTCTCATTTCTCAGTTCTGTGCTAAAAAAAAATGTCAAGTTTTTTTAATTGAAAACTTGGTTTCATACTTTTGTTTTCTTCTGTTATTTTGCTGGGTAACTGAAGGATATCTAGAAGACGTCAGATAGAGATACAGAGATGTATGGAGGTTTCCCCTCCATAAAATCAGTAATGTCACCGTCGGTTTTTGGAGGAGTGACAGCATGCGTGATCTTTAAACAGGGAGCCAGTGGAGTTGTCTCTTAAAAATGTAGCAGTGTCCGAGTGGTTCTAATAGGGGATGGACGGTACAAAAGAACTACCTAAATGATGATTGACTGTATTAAAGGATATACAAGAATTCCCGCGCACAGGCCAGGAACATATAGAGGCCGGTCACAAATGGGTTTTTCTATTGTTTTATTTACAATAGTTATTAGATGAGAAGAAGAGCTAAGAAGAAGATATGAGAAGAGAAGATAAAAAGAGAAGACATAAAAAGAGAAGACCTAAGAGAAGAAGATATAAAAAGAGAACATAAAAAGAGAAGAAGACATAAAAAGAGAAGACAGTGCCTGGAATGACACAAACAAATGTCATTACACAACATGTCAGCACAAGTGAATAATAAAGCACATGTATACATATTACATGGAAAGACTACCTCTTGGTAATGCATATGTGTGAAGACCAAACACTGACATCAAATGACACTGCTAATACATTTAAACAGTGCAGTTAAAGTGATTTAAGTTATGCTGATTTAGTGAAAGTACACTGACGGTACAGATTAGGTAAAGCTTATACTGTGTCAAAGTGACTCAAATGACTCAGTTATCATGTTGCACTATACTGAAGTAAGCCGTATAGGAGAGAGCATGATAACTAAATCGCAATTAACAGACTGATACATATCAGGTGGTTTTAACCAATAACTGATATTAATCCAACACTATCTTGTAATCATGACAGAATACTACACACATCTTAGAGTACTGAGAACCAGTGAAACACTAACCTTCATCAGTGACAGCAAATGAGAAAGAACGCATCATATGCACTAACTAGAATATTCTGGAACAAACTATCTGTGTCCCGAGACGTCATTGACTGTGACGTTAAGAAGAATCAAATGGAATACTGCTACGAGCATATGACGACATGGCGATTTTCTATATCAATCATAGCTGTGTTGTGACTACATGTCAAAGCAATAACTGAACCAAGAATTAACTGAACAAAGCAATAGCTGAACATACTCATATGAACACAAGTACTGTGTCGAAGAATACAATTTACAAATCAACACATTCCACACACTAGT
>NC_134877.1:33760513-33803013 GCF_041734735.1 Babylonia areolata | reverse complement strand
GAGAGAGAACGGTCTATCAAACTATTGTTCCCATTGACCAGTCTACCAAAATATTCTGACCAGTCTACCAAAATATTCTTCCTATTGACCAGTCTGCTCCGGGAAGCTAAAGTCGAGAAAGTCTTGTATGAAAAATTGTAATCTTTCACCGTGTATGAACGGGGCGATGAAAGAGAGAGAGAGAGTGAGAGAAACAGAAGCAAAAAGAAGTTGTTTGGGTCCCCTGTCAGTTTTAAGACGCCAGGGTCGGACAACTTTTGATCTGTCTTATTACCGCACCACTTTCGGAACGGTGTTTTCGGTACCAAAGCTTTTAGCTCGAGTGGCTCCAACGTCGATATCCTTGCCTGGCCTTTTGCCATCCTGATCGTCTGTCATTTTGCCTGTCATCTGCAATTTGCAGTATTGTATTGGTGCATATAGATTTTTTTTTTTCCATTTCTGTATCCTCATATGTTCTTGTGTGGTGTAGTGGTATAGTGCACAATTGTATATGTATTGTCTCATGTGAGGCGCTTCGAGCCCATTATATGGGGAGTTTTCTGCAAGGCTTATTTTCGGAGGGAAACATAGTGCTACTGATCAAGTCACGTATTTGTGCGAGTGTGGATACATGTATGAGTGCGAATGTAACCGAAACACACTTGCATGTGTTGCGTGTGTGCTCGCGCGCGAATGTTTGTGTGCGTGCTTGCTTCCGTGCGTACGTGTACGTGTTTGTGTGTGTGTGTGTGTGTGTGTGTGTTTGCATGCGCACGTATGGGGCTGTGTGTGTGTGTGTGTGTGTGTTTACAATTTTTTGTATACACGGTTGCGTGACTGCTGATGTTCGTATTAATGTCTCCTTTGAATACCTCTTTCGAAAGTGCAGAGCGTATCAAAAGTGTTTGTTTTTTTTACCTCCCCCATGTGTTGATGATATGTACTTGTGAAGTTTCATGCATCGTTCAACGCATTGTGACAATGAATGCAAGCATGGAGTGATTCGCTTTTTTTTTCTTTTTTTTTTTTTTTTTTTTTTTTTTTTCGTTTGTCTGTTTTTTGTTACTCACTGGCAGATTCATGCTGTAATTGCTAGGAGTGTTGCTTATCAAGTTTCGTTTTTTGTTGTTGTTTTTTGGGGGGGTGGGGTGGGGGGGGGTTGTTGGTTTTTTTTTGTTTGTTTTTTTTTCTGGGTTTTTTTTTTTTTTGCTATTGTTGTTTTTTGTGGGGTTTTTTGTTTGTTTGTTTTTTTGTGTGTTTTTTTCTTTTTCTCGATTGTGCATGCAAGATCTCTTCCACAATTACGTTGTCGTCTGTACATGTGAGTGAGTTGTACTTGGTATGTTGTTGGTGGTGTGGTGAGATGTGGTATGGTGTTTGAGTGAGTGAGTGTGTGTGTCTTTGCGTGCGTGCGCGCGCGCGCGCGGATAGTATATACGTGTGTGTGTCTGTGGTTGCGTGTGTCTTTCAACTAACTCACAATGCATAATCCTTCTTCAATTTTTTTCTTCTCGTTCGTCAGATGGATACCCCAGTCTCCGCGATGAAGGCAGCTGTACGCTGCAGGTGCTCTACACAGCCGTTGGGATTCCGGATCACTGGAATTGGGCCGGGCCAGTACGCTGCAGGTGCTCTGCAGAGCCGTTGGGCTTCCGGATCACTGGAATCGGGCCGGGCCAGTACGCTGCAGGTGCTCTACACAGCCGTTGGGCTTCCGGATCACTGGAATCGGGCCGGGCCAGTACGCTGCAGGTGCTCTACACAGCCGTTGGGCTTCCGGATCACTGGAATTGGGCCGGGCCAGTGCGCTGCAGGTCCCCCACACAGCCGGTGAGCTTCCGGATCACTGGAATTGGGCCGGGCCAGTACGCTGCAGGTCCTCCACACAGCCGGTGGGCTTCCGGATCACTGGAATTGGGCCGGGCCAGTACCTCTTCCTGACCACCTTAGAGCGGAGTCAGGACTGGAGCAGGCGATCCGTTGTCTGGCCGTCAATCCCACAGGTGCACCTTGATGAGTGACAAAAGTATTTCATACCTACAGATACTGATACAGATACAGAATGGTTTATTATCTGAACAAGAGAAATTCACGCGAGAAATTCATCATTACTGCTAGTAAAACTAAAATATTCGTGTCTCTCAGTTGAAATGCTCCATAAAGATGCAAAGCCAAAGTACGTATAGTGTATCCATCATTCAGTATTTCCAATAAACATAGCTATGGTAGTTTTGAAGAAACTGCACTCGAAGGTCAGCCAGGACAGGACATTTCAAAACATAATGAACATCATCCTGTTTGGATTCTTCACACGCAGGGCACAGTAACTCAGAATAACACAGGGTTTTATGACGATATCCGTGTTTCTCTCTCTCTCTCTCTCTCTCTCTCTCTCTCTCTCTCTCTCTCTCTCTTTCACTCTGTCTCTCTCAAACTCTCTGTCTCTGTCTGTCTGTATCTCTCTCTCTCTCTCTCTCTCTCTCTCCCTCTCTCTCTCTCTCTCTCTCTCTCTCTCTCTCTCTCTCTCTCTCTCTCTCTCTCTCTCTCTCTCTCTCTCTCTCTCTCTCAATTTCTCTCAAACGAAGAGGCAAAACAAAACAGTTTCCTTTTACACCCTCTCTCTCTCCACCCAATGCCTTCTCTCTCTCTCTCTCTCTGTCTCTCTCTCTCTCTCTCTCTCTCTCGGGGGGGTCAAAGGTGAGCCGTGACAGTGAGGACGCGTGTTTGTGAGCTCCTGCTATTTTTGTCAAATTTACACACCTGTGTGATTTCCTAGTTCTGAGAGTTTGTACAAAGGTTGGTGATGCATTATGCCTGTCTCTCCTTTACAATTCAGGGGCGTGTGTGGCAGTTTTCTGTCAGTATTTATTGCTTTCATGTTCAGCCGAGCAAAATTTAAGGCCGCCATGTATCTGCGAGTGTTGACCTTGCGAAGCAGAACGGACGGTGTCATGGCAGGTATGCTCCTCTTTCTGTTATACATGGGAAATTTGATCCATCAGTGTGGTGACATTGAACTGAACCCCGGACCTCCAAAACAAGACTCTTTGAGACAGACACGACTGATGAGTAACAGTGGACAAAGACGAGCTAGCACTGACCATGTGTCTGAAAAACCGAATGATGACCCCACTATGAAAGATGTTATGTCAATGCTGTTGGGCTTCAATGCAAGATTTGATGACCTGAAAAATGACATGACAGACTTGAAGGAATCGTATTCTGACCTTAAACAAGAAGTGCACGATATAGCAAATAATGTTAAAAGCTTGAGGGAAGAAAACGAGGCCTTGAAAGAAGAAAACTGTGTTTTGAAAAAGAAAGTAGAAGGTTTAGAGAAAAAGGTTGATGATTTGGAAGGTCGATCAAAGCGTAATAATTTGATTATCCATGGTATATCAAGACATAAAAACGAAACATGGCAAGACTGTGAGGAATTGGTAAATGAGATGCTAGTGGATAAGTTAGAGATGTCAGACACAGTAGAATTTGACAGAGTACATCGTGTGAATGCCAGTCCTAATTCCCCCATCGTTGCATGCTGTACGTTTTACAAAGACAAGGTAAAGGTTCTTAAAGAAAAGAGCAAGTTAAAGGGAAGTACTGTCTTCATTGGTGAGGATCTCTCTGCTAAAGTCAGAGAAATCAGGAAGAAACTTACCCCTAATCTTAAGGCAGCCAGAGATCAAGGAAAGAAAGCTACCATGGTGTACGATCACTTAGTGATCGAGGGGAAAAAGTTCTACCTAGACACTGATGACAGACTGAAAGAAGCAGCATAGGATTCCGGCCGGCCCGTCAAATCACTGGATTTGTCATTTTCTAACAATGTAAACATTTTAGTGAAGGTGTCAGTTTCTAATTATGACATATATGCAAAGGGGACAAATTTAAACTCAGCACCGGGTACAGACTGTGTGTGTGAAACTGGGGGCCGAGCGGTGGCTGGCAACAAGCCAACCAGACCTGTGTCAGATGAAAGTGAATTTGTTGCCAACAGGGAGGATGGAGAGTGTGGTGACCTGGTCACTGACAGTCCGATGTGTGCTGAACATTACGTGCACGGGAATCACAACAGGCCAAATAACTTTCCACGGCGTGATGAACGCTTTCCGGGATTTCCCGTTGATGTCAGCATATGTGGTTTGAAATCGTGTGATGTATGTGTTGTGAATGAAAAAAAAGTGTGTAGATTTGATAATAAATATAAATGTCTTGCTACTGATGTTGACACGTTGTCTTTTCCAAATTCAGTTTTTTCTTTTTCTAATACATTTGATCATGGTTGTGAAAGTAACGTAACTAGTGATCAATGTGTGAGAGGTTCTGTTGATTGCAATGACGAGTGTGTGATTGCGGGTGAAGACACAGTGAAAAAATGTGCCAGTGAATCTCGCACAGCTGGGGAAGACGTGAGAGAGTGTGAGGGAGGGAGCAGCAATGAGAGAATGAATAACAGTGGTGATGAGAGTTCTGATTGTTACGTGAATGAGAGTGGGGTGGGGGGTGAGGACAGTTTGAGCTCTGTTGCAGGAAAATCGGACTTTTTGTTGAATAAACTGTCTTTCCTTCACTGGAACATATGTGGCATAATGTCAAAACTTGATGATGTGGATTTTGTTAAGTTTGTTTCATCATTTGATTTTGTTTGTCTTGTTGAGACTTTTGTTGATAAGTTTGAATCCAGTCTATTTAAAGAACAAACATTGTTTGTGAAACCAGCAGTCAAGTTGACGCACCATGGACGGCGTTCAGGGGGAATAATTTGCCTTGTGCGGAATGAATTAGTTCCTTATGTTCGTCATCTGAATGATGACAATGAGTTTTGCATGTATTTCGTGTTGGATAAAGAATTCTTCCATTTTTGTAAAGACGTATTACTCATATGTGCGTATATACAACCAGAAAACTCACCGTACTATGCTACTTGTGACATTGATAATGGAATCAGTATTCTTGAGGATAGTATTGTAGACAAGTTGTGTGTGTTTGATGATATTGATATGTTACTTTGTGGTGACTTCAATGCAAGGACTTCTGATCATTCCCCCAAATTTCTTGATGAAAACAGATTACATGAAAATTATAGTAAGGATGATGAAGACCAGATGAAACGATGTTCTCATGATACAGTGTTGAATTCTTATGGTAAGAAATTATTAGATATGACCACTGCATTGGGACTGTATATTTTAAATGGTCTATGTAATGGCGACCGACATGGTCGTTACACATACATATCTGATCAAGGTAGCAGTGTGAATGACTATTACATGATTTCTGCAACGTTTTTTGAATATGTCCGTGATATTTTGACACTTGATATACTAGACAGAATAGAATCAGATCATCTCCCTCTTTTGTTGTGCTTTGATAGACAGATAAATTGCACGCCAAGCAGACACCCATTCAATGTAAACGAGTCGCAGTTCATTGAGAAATATAGGTGGAATATGTCACATGCGCTAAACTTTACTAACTCAATGAGATCAAGAAAAGTAAAAGAAGAAATAGACATGGCATCAGACTTGATTAATATAGATGTCAATTTAGCATTGGATAAGTTTAACCAAATTGTTAAAGACCAGGCAACGTGCATGAAGAAAAGGGTTCCTGTTACAAAAGAGGTACGTAAAGAATGGTTTGATCAAGAATGCAGAGTAACTAGACGTAACGTGCGTAGACTTCTTAGAAAATTTAAACATACATCAGATAAAGATGATAGAGTAACATTTTGCATTGCAAGAAGAGAATATAAAAATATGATTGTAAGGAAAAAGAAAGAATATAATGAATTAATTCTAAAGGAACTGTTAGATTCAATTAAGTGTCAGAAGCTATTTTGGGAAACTGTAAACAAAGTTGTACGCAAAAAATTTCAACCACAAAATAGTATATCTATTGATCAGTGGTTTGATCACTTTAAAAATGTCCTTGAAAAGGAAGCAGAGGAGTACAGTGAAGATGATATTTTAGATGAAGATGTCGTAGATGAAGGAGATGAAGGAATAAACAGACCAATATCAAGAGAAGAAGTATTGTTAGCAGTAAGAAAATTGAAGACTGGGAAATCAGCTGGACCTGACGAATTAATTGGTGAGTTTTTCAAAAATGCGGGGGATTCTACAATAACGTTTTTAGTTAGACTATTTAATCATTTATTTGATAATGGCATATATCCACAAAGTTGGTCTGAATCGATTATTCTACCATTGTTCAAGAAAGGTAAAGTCAATAACACGAACAATTACAGAGGAATATCATTATGTAACATAAGTAGCAAATTGTATAGTTCTGTTATTAATTACAGATTACAGGAATGGGTTAATTTGAATAACATAACAGGTGAACATCAAGCTGGTTTTAAGAAAGATTACTGTACTATCGATCACATGTTTACTTTATTAGCTGCTGTTCAAAAACAATTTGCCAATAATCAAAAATTGTATGTTGCATTTGTTGATTTTGAAAAAGCTTTTGATTCGATTTCTAGGAAGTTACTATGGCCGGTTTTGTTAAAAAATGGAATTAGAGGTAAACTGTATAGATGTGTTAAAAGTATGTACAGAGAAGTTAAAGCTAGGATAAGAAGTGGAGCGAAATTATCAGATTTTGTGAATTGTACAAGAGGCGTGAAACAAGGTGATGTGTGCAGTCCTGTTCTATTTTCGTTGTTTGTGAATGAGATTGCCCTTGAAATTGTTGAAAATGGACGACATGGAGTGACTTTTGATTTGATAGAGTTGTTTATGCTGCTTTTTGCTGATGATATGATCTTGTTATCAATATCAGTTGTAGGTTTGCAAAGACAGCTGAATAGTTTATATGAAGCAGCAATGAAATTGGACTTAAAAGTAAACATGGAAAAAACAAATATCATTGTGTTTCGTAGGGGTGGTTATCTAGGTAGACGTGAACAATGGTCATATGGAAATGAAACTGTAAGAGTGGTAAATGTGTATAAATATCTTGGGATCTTTTTTTCAACCAGACTCAGTTTTACTTATGCCTGTCAAGATTTAGTAAACAGGGCAAAGAGAGCTGTTATGGTTATACTTCATGTTATATACAGATTAGATTGTAGCTCATACACAGTATTTGCTAAGTTGTTTGATTCTCAGGTACAGCCTATTTTACAGTACGGTGCAGAAATCTGGGCTTTTGAGAATGATGTTGAAATAGAAAGATTGCACATGTTTGCCATGAAACGCTTCTTAAATGTTGATAGGCGAACACCCAACGATTTAATTTATGGTGAACTTGGTAGATATCCAATATATATAAACTCATATGTAAAGTGTATTAGATACTGGCTAAAGATAACTAGAATGAATAATTATAGATTACCATACAAGGCTTACATGATGCTGTATAACTTAGACAATAACGGAAAAAAGACTTGGGTTACAGGTATTCGAAAATGTTTGTGCTCTTATGGATTTTCTTATGTCTGGGATAACCAGGGGGTTGAAAATGTTTCATGGTTCATAAAATATTTCAAACAAAGAATTGTTGATTGTAGATGGCAGGACTGGCATAACCACATTCAGAGTAGTGACAGATTTGCTGAATATAAGATGTTTAAGTTGACAAATAATGTGGAGCCATACATTGAAATGAAAATGAATAGATATGTGAAATGTGCTTTGACCAAAGTTAGGCTTGGTGTATCAGATATTGCCTGTCATCGTTTAAGATACAGTGAAAAAAGAGCTGAGAAAGTGTTGTGTCGTTTATGCCATCAATCAGAAGAAGATGAAATTCATTTTATGTTTTGTTGTCCTTGTTTACTTGACTTAAGGTTGAAACATATCCAGCCTAAGTTTTATAATAACCCATGCCGCTTTAGATTCAATTTGCTAATGTCATCCAGAAATGAAACTGTATTGTGCAATGTGGCGTTATACATTTACAATGCCTTAAAGCGTTTGCGTATTGCTATAACTTAGATCATAATATCAACATAGATTGTCAAACATAACAAGCATCTGAAGTGTAAATGTTAAACAATGTGTTTTTGAAAAGTGTTTGTGTGATTGATATAATTGTGACTTACCCCTTCAGTAAGGGGCTTAGGCCTAAATCTGAATAAAAATTTCGTATTCGTATTCGTATTCTCTCTCTCTCTCTCTCAATTTCTCTCAAACGAAGAGGCAAAACAAAACAGTTTCCTTTTACACCCTCTCTCTCTCCACCCAATGCCTTCTCTCTCTCTCTCTCTCTCTCTCTCACGGACACACACACACACACACGCACGCACGCACGCACGCACGCAACACACACAAACGAAGAATGAAAACCAACAATTCCTTTTGAGCACCCTCGATAGGTTCGGACAGAAGAATACGATCACACCAGGGGGACCCGACGTGGCAGAATCTTTTCTTTCTCCCCAAAAATAGTACCATGGATGGGTACCATTGCAGGTGTCCAGGGAAGAAAAAAAGAAAAGAAATAAGTCAGTCAACTACAAGAAATGGAACCCTGCTTTCTTGGCCCCCGCTGGCCAATCTGGGACGGAGGGGGGAAATGGAACCCTGGGGCCTTTGATGTGGCGTGTGCTAGCCTGGCTTCGTCTGATTGCCTTGGTGACAGCAAGCGTCTTCTTGAGCCGTCCAGCTGGCACGGGGATTTCTTTGTAGAATACGGAAAGGGTGTTGTGAGAGAGAGTTTTTTTCCTTTGATAGTAGTTTTAGAATACGGAAAGGCTGTTGTGAGAGAGAGTTTTTTTTCCTTTGATAGTAGTTTTAGAATACGGAAAGGCTATTGTGAGAGATAGTTTTTCCTTTGATAGTAGTTTTAGAATACGGAAAGGCTGTTGTGAGAGATAGTTTTTCCTTTGATAGTAGTTTTAGAATACGGAGAGGCTGTTGTGAGAGAGAGTTTTTCCTTTGATAATAGTTTATTTAGTAGTTTTCCTTTGATGTCCGTTTTCCTTTGATGGACTGGTGAAATAGCGAATTAGGTGGATTTATTTGACTGGTTTGTTGTGATGCGTAGGTTGGTTTTGTTTTGATTTACAGGAGATTATCACTTGATATCGTTTCATTGTGTGTGTGTGTGTGTGTGTGTGTGTGTTTGCAAGCATGTGTGCTTACGCACGCGCGCGCGCTCGTTGTCTTGTCTTGTTTATAAGCCTGTGGTAATCCCAATACAGGGCAACATCTCTCACTCGTGTGAGTGTGTGTGTGTGTGAGCGTGTGTTTCTGAATGCATCAGATATAACACCCGGGAATGATGGAATTTACAACAACAAACTTTTTTGTTTAATTCCAAAATGTATTTTTTGATATGCTGACATAGTTTTGGTTTCTTTAATTGTGTTTGATAACTACTGCATGACTTGCTACATCACTTTAGTGATTTATAGAAACAACAGAAATACCCAGCAAACACCAAGTACCAAAAGCAAATCCTCAACAATGTGATAGTTGCCGTGCAAAATGAAGCGAACTTTCTTTCTTTCTTTCTTTCTTTCTTTTTCTTTCTATTCGTTCGTTGTCGGAGTGCATCTGGGGCTGCCAGATGCCATATAAGCTCGGAAAATTCGCAAATAGAACTAGGTTCTATCGTTCCCTTTGATAGACTGGGGGTATGTATCAGTGTGCATGTGTGCGTGGGAGTGTGCATGCACGAGTTCTTATATTGATATGCATATGTGTGTGTCGTGTTTGTATATGATTTTCGATTTATGTTTGTTACCCTTTTCATGTTCTACACCCCCTCCCCCTCCTTCCCCAATATTCCTTGTGATGGTAACAAAGACATATTCTAATCTATTTTATTCTATGGTGTCTGTGGTGTTCAGGATTCTTTTGGCTGTACTGTTATATTGTTGGGTTCTTTCCATTTTCATGTCATAGTCTGGGATCGTTAATGTTGATGTCTTATGATGGCTCGTGGAGGGAGGGAGGCGGGGGGGGGGGTGAGGGTGGGGGTCTTCTATCATTGTGTGTGATTTTTGTTTCTTTTTCTTCCCTTCTTGGGATAGTTCCCAGTTTCTTTGAATTGCACGTGATGACTTGAGTTTGCCCGATTCTTCTGTGACGACAAGGGTTCTTCGACTTCTTGTGCTGTTTTATTTCATTCCGTTATTTTCTTTTCTGATATATTGTGTGTGTGTATGTGTGTGTGTCTGTCTGTCTGTCTGTGTGTCTGTGTCTGTGTGCGTTTTCGTGTGTGTGCGAGCGCGCGGGTATATATCCGTACACGATATGCGCCAGAGTATATATATATATATATTTGCGAATGTGTAATCATACAGTCGTGTCATGTATCACTCGTTATTTTCTGTCTGGATATCTGGCGTTATTATCTGTGTTTTTGCTGAACGGAGGGTTTGCAGCTGGTGGTGCAGAGGCCTAAACCATGTCCACTTTCACTCTGTAGATGGAGGAAGAAGAGGAGGAGGAACAGCAGTAGGGGAAGAAGCAGGGGTGAGAGGAGTAGAGGAAGAAGTAGGGGTAAGAGGAGTAGGGGAAGAAGCAGAGGAGTAGGGGAAGAAGCAGGAGTAAGAGTAGAGGAAGAAGTAGGAGTAAGAGGAGTAGAGGAAGAAGCAGAAGTAAGAGGAGGAGTAGAGGAAGAAGCAGAAGCAAGAGGAGTAGAGGAAGAAGCAGGAGAAAGAGGAGTAGAGGAAGAAGCAGGAGTAAGAGGAGAAGGGGAAGAAGTAAGAGGAGTAGAGGAAGAAGTAGGAGTAAGAGGAGGAGTAGGGGTAGAACCAGAAGTAAGAGGAGTAGAGAAAGAAGCAGGAGTAAGAGGAGGAGTAGAGGGAGAAGCAGGAGTAAGAGGAGTAGAGGAAGAATCAGACGTAAGAGGAGAAGGAGATGGGGAAGAAGCAGGAGTAAGAGGAGTAGAGGAAGAAGCAGGAGTAAGAGGAGGAGTAGAGAAAGAAGCAGGAGTAAGAGGAGGAGTAGAGGAAGAAGCAGGAGTAAAAGGAGTAGAGGAAGAAGCAGGAGTAAGAGGAGTAGAGGAAGAAGCAGACGTAAGAGGAGAAGGAAATGGGGAAGAAGGAGGAGTAGAGGAAGAAGCAGGAGGAACATGAGTGGGGGCGGGGGGAATGCAGGAGAAACAGGGGTGGGGGGGAACAAGCAGGTGTAAGAGTAGGAGAAGAAACAGGAACGATAGTAGTAGGGGGAAAGCGCAAGTGGGGAGGGGGAGGGGGCGGAGTATGGCATGATGCAGGTAATAACAGAAGTTGGAGAAGATGCAGCATAGACAGGAGAAGAAGAAGAAGAAGAACACGGAGAGGAAGAAGAAGAAAAAAAAATGAGAAGAAGACGGAGGAGGAGAAGGAGGAAGAAGAAGGGGGAGGAGGGTGGGACGCATAAGGAGAAGAAAGGAGTGGAGGAGGAGGAGGAGAGAACAAAGGAAAAGAAGAAACAGAAGAGGAAGATGAACTACAGCAAGCAATTTAACACAACAACGGCAACGACAAGGAGAGAAGAAAGAAGGAATGCGCAAATATAGCACATTGCTGTTAATGAACACGCTTTGAGGAGTACAGATTGCTGAGATTAGTAGAGAGGAGTGTTCAGGGGAAGAAAAAGCAAACAAACAACAAAAAAAAACGAGCAAACAAGCAAACTTTTTTCCCCCTGTTATTGTAATTTGATTGTTGTTATTATTAGTAGTAGCAGTAGTAGTTGTCTTCTTGCTTTGATGTTGTTGTTTTTTGTTGTGTTATTATCATCATTGCGGCCCAACGCTCTGTTTGCATCACAGATTGACATAAGTTTACACCTGGGCCAACAACATAGTGAGAGCTGTAACATCAATGGGTTTTTTTTCCATTGCGATGGGAAGTCATTTACAGCTTTGTCTTTTGTGAAGGACTGTGACTCTCAAACCAGGAGGCAAGATTGCACTGGCTCTTAGTGCTGCAGCCTCTGGGGGGCTAGTTGGCCTTTGGGAACCATCCCAACGCCGACGGTCCTAAAACCGTCTGGTACCGAAGGGTGGGAATGTATCTTGGGCAAGACACTCTCCACTGTTATCGAATTTTGTCCCAGATAGTAGGGACAGCAGTTACCTGCTCTGCTGTTCTGATGATTATAATCGGACACGACTGACTATCATACATATCATCATAATTGTTGTTGTTGTTATCATTGTTGTCATCATTGCAATATTTCTTTTACATTACGTTCAGTGTGTGTGTGTGTGTGTGTGTGTCTTTTATCGTTCATTTAACCTACGTGATGCCCCTCTTCCCCACCCCCTTTGTTTTTTTTTAATATCGATAAACTTGTACCCACTAATAGCATACAAATGTTGCTGAGTATTACATTTGTATACACTGTGGAATAGGCTGTTTACAGACTACATAAAAAACACCCTTTTTCAAGGAAAAAAAAGAAAAAGAACAAAAAAGAACACGTTATCCAATAAACACCTCAATAAGCGATAGCGAAGGGAAAATTACTGTTATGTGCAGCTTCGAAGATGCTTAAGGATCCTTACATCACAACTACATGTTGCGGTAAGAGCAGCTGCCGTGGTGATGACAAGTGGTGTTGGTCTGAGAATAGTCATGTTGGTTCACATGGCTCCTGTGTATTTGTTTTGGCTTGGGTCGAAGATAATCATATTTAGATTGGAGTGCAGCCTGCATCTCAGACAGGCACGTTTGACAACATGTGCAGACAGCACGAGCAAGCACACCCTCCTTCGGATTAGGTAAGCACACAAACACCTTAACTCACTTAGTACGGCCAGTCCTCTCTTCTCCTCTAGCACAGACCCCTCGGATGTCCAGTGGGTGTCTGAATGACCCAACATTTAGCTTCCGTCGTCAGAATTGTGGTATTCTTTGTCAACATTCACGTCTTCAGTGTAAGAGCCTTCCGCTTGCAATATTTTGATGGTGGTAATTGGGGTGAAACGCTGTTAACGTCGTCTCTTTCGCCGTTCGTATGGAGAGAGTTAACACTGCGTTGCTTTGGTTTTTTGTTTGTTTGTTTGTTTCTAGACTGTTTTTTAAGATTTACTTTTCATCTGGGCTTACTTTGTGAACAGATATACACCGTGACGATTACGTTTCTAAGCGACATCGCAGCCATGCACGTGCACACGCACGCAGCGGACACACGCCTCATGCACACAGACACATGCGCGCAAATTATGCATACATGCTACTCGAATGGTGTTGCGTGTACACGTATACGAGGGAGAGAGAGAGGTTTGGGGTTGGGCGGGAGAATAGGGGAGGGGGGTTAGGGGGGGGAGGGGGTCAGGCCAAGGAGACAGAGAGATACTGTGGTATGTGCATCCGTGTTTGCTGTGCATGTACGATTTATGTAAGTCCCAAATCAGACCTTGTTGTTTTTTTTTAAGGGGGCTATGGGGTACCTGATCCCAGCTAAGATATGACAAAACGAAAAAAAAAGAAAGAAAGAAAAAAGAAAGCAGCAACATATATCTCAGCAAGCTACGTTTCGAGTTACAGATGATAACATGCACAGACAACGTCAGCAAGCGTAACTTACTTGGGATCTTCTGTGGTGCTGCTAACACGTTTAAACTGCGTTATTTTATTTATTACACCTGGCTCGTATGGGGCCTTGTTTTGTGAAATAACATAGGCTGTGATAAGTTACGTTTCTAAGTGACACTACCACAGCCATGCCCGCAATATCTGCTTCTGCATCTGGGCCTCTTCGTATCATTTCTTTACTTGATAATCTTCTCTGTTTCTCCGTGACGTTAACTTCTGTTTGTATTTCTACCAAGCGGGGTGTTTAACTCACACCTAGTGGCGAAAGCAGCAGAATGAACATCTTTTTTCTGTCTGTAGGAGAACAAGAAGGAGTAGAAGTATTAGCAGAACAGTTGTGAAACAGCCGAAATAGTAAAAGAAGGGGGAGTATAAACCAGAACAGGATGACAGACAAGACCGAGGTGAGAAGAGTAGAGAGTGAGGGAGGAGAGAGAAAGAAGACTAGGAGAAGGAGGGATAGGGAGAGAAGGAGAAGACGACGAAGAAGAAAGAAACAAGTAGAAATATTAGGAGAAGAACTGTGTACCATTCGGATAAGCAAAAAGGAATATATATATATATGTGTGTGTGTGTGTGTGTGTGTCAACATTAGTAGGCTCTGCATGTCTTTAAAACTTACTTGCCTGAAACAGCGAAAATTTGCTGCTTTTAAAATTACAAGTTCCAAAGACATGCAGAGCCTACTGTTGTTGATATTTTCATATTTTACCGGTCTCGGTATTTACCTCAGTGCTTTCTGCAAGGAGTGGAGCCCAGGACACGAAGAGAGTGTGAAACTATTTGTGTATATATATATCGTATTGTATTTCTCTTTTGGTCACACCAGATTTCTCTGTGTGAAATTCGGGCTCTCCTCAGGGAGAGCGCGTCGCTGCACTACAGCGCCACCCCCTTTTTTCCCCCATGCGTGCAGTTTTATTTGTTTTTTCCTATCCAAGTAGATTTTTCTACAGAATTTTGCCAAGAACAACCCTTTTGTTGCCGTGGGTTCTTTTACGTGCGCTAAGTGCATGCTGCATACGGGACCTCGGTTTATCGTCACAACCGAATGACTAGCATCCAGACCACTACTCAAGGTCTAGTGGAGGGGGAGAAAATGTCGGCGGCTGAGCCGTGATTCGAAACAGCGCGCTCAGATTCTCTTGCTTCCTAGGCGGACGCGTTGCCTCTAGGTTACCTCCACCTCTGCGAACGCGTTACCTCTACCACTCCATATATATATATATATATATATATAAACTCCACTGTAAAATTTGCAAGTACAGGCGACTGACATAGTGAAAAGATCCCTTGATCATTTCTTGGTGGTGATAGCGTCGGCTGTGGTGGTGGTAATGATGGTGGAGGTGGTTGTGGAAAGACTGGTTTATTGCTCCTGGCTCTGGTAGATATGATTTTGGTACCCTGCCAAGAAAACAACTAAAAGAATTTTTAAAATAAATATATATATAAATTAACGCAGTTCGTATTAGCAAGGGTCTTCGTGTTAAAGATGACAAAACGCAGATTGCATCCCACAAGCGCACCCGTCCACCGTTAAAATCACACAGACAGGCTTGCCCTGCGAGTTTATTCTTGGACTACTTAATGGGGGCTATCTTTTGTGAACGTTTTTAGACTGGAATATGTTTCTGAGAAGACACAGCCTCGTGTGTATTGTGCACGCACAGACTCACATACACACGCAGGCACAATCATTAGCGTCCACGCGCGCGCGCACAAACACACACACACACACACACACACACACACACACACACACACACACACACACACACACACACACACCACGCACACATACACACACAAGCGCGCGTGAGTTATACAAATATACGAGCGCCGGCATTCTCGCATGGACTCGTGAACAAGAAAGAGAGAGAGAGGCACAGAACGAGAAAGAGAGGGGGAGACACAGACAGACAGACAGTGACATAATAAGACACATAGACAGAGAACGCAATGTGTTTTTCCGTGCATGTGAGCGGGCGCAAATTAATCCTAAGGAATCGAGATACAAACACGTGCCATAGAACATTTCTTCATCAGTCTCCGTTTGTACAATGCAGTAATTCGTCACAGACCAGAACTCTGTATATTTTCACTCCGGAAAAGAAAAGCAAAAGAAAGAAGAACACATGAAAGATGAGAAGGAAGAAGAAAGAAAAGGACAAAAAGAAGAAGAAGAGAAAATGAAGGACGGAAAACAAAAGCGGAGAAGGCGAAGGTGGAGAAAAAGAAGAAGAAGAAAAAAAAAGAAGGATGGGGAGAAGAAGAATGAAGAGGAATGAGAACCTGATGACAACAATCTAAGACGAATAGCAAGAAGGAGGAGCAGCAGAGGAATAGCAAGGAATAAAAAGGAGGAGGAGAAAAAGAAAGGCCTCGGGGAGAAAAGAAAGAACAGAATGCAACAAGGACAAGAATGAGAAGAACACAACAACACGGATTCCGACGAACACTCAAAGCGACGAGAAGGGAAATTTGCAATTTATTTATTTGCAAACATAATATTTGGCGTAGCGTACATGGAATCATCCCAACGTACTGACGCCTTCTTGAGAAACAGAAACTGGTGGCAATTATGTAAAAAAAAATTATTAAATTAACGGAACCCCATCACTTTTTTTTGTTATATAGTTTTGTTTAATGATAGCAGTGATGGTGGAGGAAGGTGGCAGAGTGGTTAAGACGCATATTTACCCGTGAAGGTCTGGGTTCGAATCCCTATCATGCCCTTTCTTTCTCCCAAGTTTTGACTGGGAAATCAGAACTGAGTGTCTAGTCATTCGGATGAGATGATAAACCGAGGTCCCGTGTGCAGCATGCCACTGGCGCTCTGAAAAAAGAACACACGACAACATAAGTGTTGTCCCATGGCAAAATTATGTAGGATGAATCCACTCTTGATAGGTACACAAATGTGTGTCTGGTATAATATTTGGCGTAGTGTACATGGAAACAGGCCCAACACTCGGCTTGTATCACAGATTGACATAAGTTTACATTTGGGCCAACAGCAAAGTGAGAGCTGTATTATCAATGGTTTCTCCAGTCAATGGGAAACCATTTACAGTTTCGTCTTTTGTGAAGGACAATGACTCTCAAACTAAGAGGCAAAATTGCACTGGCTCTTAGTGCTGCAGCCTTGTGAGCTAGTTGGCCTTTGGGAACCATCCCGACGCCGACTGTCCTAAAACCCTCTTGGCCGAGAGAGTGGGGATGTACTTGGGCAAGACACTCTCCGCTATAATCAAATTCTAGCCCAAATAGTCGGAACAGCAGTTGCCTCCTCTGCTGTTCTGATGGTCATAGTCGGACACGACTGACTATCATAAAAAAAACAACAACAACATGGAATCATCCCAACGTACTGACGCCTTCTTGAGAAACAGTGTCTGTCTGTCTGTCTCTTTCTCTCTCTCTCTCTCTTTCTTTCTTTCTTTCTCTCACACTCACACCCCCTGAAAGCGGCATCAAAGCGTGTGAACTCATCCAACACAAAAAAGGCCTACACACTGAATTAAAATCATATAGAATTAGATAAATCAAATATATAAATGTGTATTTAAAAAAAAAAGAATATGAAAGTAAATACAGATTGAGAGAAATAAAAAAAGAAATGTATATCCAAAAGAGTTTATTTAAAATCATCTTCTTCTTTTTTCTTCTTTCTTTCTAGCAGAAATGTAGTAAACACGTTTGGATTATCGCTTCGTGTTGAATTTTTTTTTGTAGGCGTCCGAGACCGGAGAAGATATAATTGTTAAGATATGCATTACCGAGCACATGATAAACAACATGCGAAGAAAGCATTACCGATCACACCTGCTTTCAGTTACCCAGGGACACACACACACACGCTTGCAATGCGCGTGTGTTGCTGATATATTTCATTTATTTATTTATTGCTATATTTGTTTGTTTATTCAATTTAATTTGATTCTTATTTCTTTTGGGTCGGGGATGTGCTGTTGACTTTTCTATACCCTGTCATTTATTTTCAAGAAACATAACCATGCACATGGGCATTCATGGACGTACATTCGCACAGAATGCGCGCGTGCACTCACACACACACACACACACACACACACGCACGCGTACATACACAGACACACGCGCGCACACATACTGGCACGTGCGCGAACACACACAAACACAATTATGTACAAACACACACACACACACACACACACACGCACACACACACACACACACACACACACACACATGCATTTTCGTTGGGATCTGGCTATGACGTGTGAAGATAAGAAGGTCCATTTACCTTGAGGAAATGGAAGTCCAGTTTCAGCTGAGACCCATGCATGTATATACCTCTATTTCTTTGTCTCTGTCTCCTCTTTCTCTGTCTTATTTTCTCTCTGTCTGTGTATTCGTCCTGTTCCGCTCTCTCTCTCTCTGTCTCTTTGTCTGTCTCTTTGTCTCTCTCTCCTCTGAGTTCTCTCTCTCTCTCTCTGTCTGTGTCTTTTTCTGTCTGTGTCTCTCTCTCCTCTGAGTTCTCTCTCTCTCTCTCTCTCTCTCTCTCTCTCTCTCTCTCTCTCTCTCTCTCTCTCTCTCTCTCTCCTGTGAGTTCCGAGTTCTCTCTCTTCTGAGTTCTGAGTTGAGTTCTCTCTCTCTCTCTCTCTCTCTCTCTCTCTCTCTCTCTCTCTCTCTCTCTCTCTCTCCTGTGAGTTCTGATTTCTCTCTCTCTCTCTCTCCTCAGAGTTCTGAGTTCACACACACACACACACACACACACACACACACACACACACACACACACACACACACACACACACACACACACACACACACACACACACACAAAGGTGCGGTCGAATTATTGCCAGACATGCAAGGAAATGAAGTTAAGGAATGCGTTTATCACTTTTTGTGTGTGATGGTAGCTGCGACGGCTGTGGTGGTGGTGGTGGTGGTGGTGGGCGATGTCGGTGTTGGTGGTGGCAGTGGTGGGTGATGACAGTGGTGGTGGTGGTGGTGGCAGTGGTGGGTGATGTCGGTGAAACGATATGGTTTATGGTGTAGGGCTCCTGTGATGATTATGTTCTTCTTTTCGTTTTGGTTTGTGCCCAGCAAAAAGAAAAAGATATTATTCGATGATAAAACGCAACATATACCTTTTAGATGATATACTGCACAGACAGCATCAGCAGGCGCACCCGTCCTAGTCTGTAAAGCGAAGCACACTGACACGCGCTTATTCCGGATTCTGGAGGGGATTGTTTTATAAGCGTTCCTGTTTTCTGTATTATGTTACTAAGAATAATAGCTGGCGAAATGCGTGGGCATTTACGGACGCCCATTTGCACACACGCACAGGCGCACACACACACACACACACACACGCACGCACGCACGCACGCACATACACAAAAACGTGCGCGCGCGCACACGCACACACACACACATAACACATACACAAACACAAGCACTGTAACGTACACACGCGGGCACGCACGTGTACCTACGCATCATGCTTGTGAGCACGCACACACACACACACACACACACACACACGCACGCACACACGACCTCAAAAATTATATTGACATGCCAGCTTGTGCTCGCATATAAATCTCTCTCTATATATCTGTCTATTTACATAAATAGATGAAACAGTCAGACTGACAGATAAACAGACAGGAAATTTGGTCTGTCTGTCTAGATTTGTGTACGCACTCACACTCGCGATTGTGTACGCTTGTGTGTGTTCCAGAGTAGCTTACTGTACATGTGTGTGACCATAATTATGTATCTTCATTCCGGAGATGAAGGCGGGTGTAGGGGGAGGGGTGGGCGGGGGGTGGGGAGTAAAGTAGAAGTAACAACACCAGTAAAAAAATGAAATGACGAAGAAGAAGAAGAAAATGAAGCGAGAGGGAAGTAGAGAAACAACAACAGTAACAAGACGTTGGTAAAACCGAAGAAACAACGAGTGATGGAAAAATGTTAACAACGTACGTGCGAATAGTGAAGATAAGAGGAAGAACTATCGTTCACTGTTGGCGATCATAGCAAATGATGGATGGAGGTCTATTGCGAATGGCGCTCCAGTTTATTACAAAACAAACAAACAAACAAACAAAACAACAACAACAACAACCAAAAAACAAGAGGCAAGGCCTTCAAGACTCACTTGTGATACGCTTAAAAAAAATTTTTTGATCCAAGCTTTTTATGTATTGAGTATAATTTCAAAATGTAATGTTTAAGATAAGAAAGATCAGTTTAAAGCAAATTAAGTCCCCTAGCATTAATTACAGAGTAATTTCCCTTTTTTACTATCTGCATCAAAACGTTTGCAAAATAAATATAACTTCCATGCTTAGCAAAAGAAGTTCCTGTTTGAACAAAAAATGATGATAATGACTGCTCTTGTTGCTGGGTCAGAATATCAGATCAAAGTGCCAAGTTTAGAGGATACAAAAAAATATAAATATAACAGTAAATGCAGTTTGCATATCATTAGGCTTCATTTCTTTTTTTTTTTTTTGGTGCCCATCCCAGAGGTGCAATATTGTTTTAAACAAGATGACTGGAAAGAACTGAATTGTTCCTATTTTTATGCCTAATTTGGTGTCAACTGATAAAGTATTTGCAGAGAAAATGTCAATGTTAAAGTTTACCACGGACACACACACACACACACACACACACACACAGACAACCGAACACCGGGTTAAAACATAGACTCACTTTGTTTACACAAGTGAGTCAACAACAACAACAACAAAAACTACCAAAAGAATATTTGCCGTTCCCACGGCAGGACGTAATGAGATGATAAAGAGCAGCATGCACCAGCAATGGCCGTTCGCGTTAAAGATGATAAAATGCACAGACGGCATCTGCAGGCGCACCTTTAAAACTTCAGTAGCCGAAGAAGCAAACATGTTTGCACTGCCCGTTTTACTCTTGGTTTGGTTCACTGGTGTTGGTGGGGATGGGTGTTTTGTGATTTTTTTTTTTCACTGTATTGTATATGTTTTTTACAGACGGCAGAGCCGCGTGTGTGTCTATTGATGCAAGCACACACACATACCCACATCCCAGCATACACACAAACGCACACACCTGCATATACACGCGTGCAGACGTGCTCCGCGTGTGTTATAAATATACATCGTCTGTCTGTTTGTCCGTCTCTTTCTCCACTACCCGCCACACCCTCTGTTCTCTCTCACACTCGCTGTTTCCATCCCTTTCCCCCCTCCACCCCTAATCTCCCCTGTCCCAACTTCCCCTCCATTCACCCTCCTACGACACCACTATAAACTTCTTAATTAACTCAGAGCAAACTCTGTCTCCGCCTCCCTCCACACACACACACACACACAAAGACAGCCAATCAACCAGCCAAACAGTTCACCTAAGTCACAACAGCGCTCCAACGACACTGCACAGAGGGCCTGAGAACAAGAAGTCAGTGCACACACGCGCGGAGAGAGCTGCCAGCAGATCGGGCCAAAGGACTGAAGCCTAAAACGATTTCTCGATTCGTTTCTATTTATAAATGGATTCTTTCAAGCGTGTCTATTCCCCTTCGCCAAGCGTCACAACAACAACAGACAACAACAGGAACAACATCAACTCCTACGACTGATCCAGAATGACGCTTACCAGCGCTCACTAATTAGGATAGAAGGTAAGGGGGTGGGGGGTGGGGTTATTAACAGACGGAACGAGGCTGTCCTTTGTGCCACAGACTGATCTTGAAAAGCTACGCGATGAGCATGCATGCGTCTGTGTGGTCCGATTTGTCAAAGCATGAAGCGGACAGTCGTTTTGTTTTCCCGCGACACCGTGTGTGGTAGTTGTGCGTCAGTGTGTGAGTGAGCTCGCGAGATGTGTCTGGCATGTTCAGTTGGATGGTTCCAAACAGGTATTTTCATTTATTTGAATCCGTCAACACTATAAACATTGCGTCGGTTGCGACGAAACTTCGGTTCCAGCTGAAAAAAAAAGAAAAAGAAAAAAAGAAAGTGTAATGATCATGATGGAGCTGGTGAAACTATTGATGTCGAAGGAAGTGGGTTTTCTTTTCAGCAAGGTTAGTTGTGGTCGTTGTTGTTGTTGCTGCTGTTGCTACCCTTTTTCTCTTTCTTCTGATTTTTCTTATTGGTGTGGTGATGTCATCAGTTGGGATTCGAAAGTGCCTTTGTCATCATCACCATTACTGTCAATGGTATTGCTGTTAATGATAATGATAACAAAAAACAGCGAAATACTGTTATTAATAATACTTTTTTTTTTCAAAATGAAATTATCTTATGTGCTGTTGTGTGTTTTGTTGTTGTTTTTTGTTTGTTTGTTTTTGTGGTTTTTTGGTGTTTTTTTTTCCGAGAATATAGCAGAATTATTTTTTTTAAAATTCCAGATTAGGTGCTTTGAATTACGTCAATTTAGACACTATGTAGGTGTTAGTCATTAGACAGAACAGCCACATACAGATGTTCGCGAAACATCAAAGAAAAAAAAACAGACAGCGAATTTCAATTAATTAGGATACTCTGGTCCATCGATTCCTTATTTGTCATGATCGCAATGACAGATGTAACTTATTCGATAATGACTTATTTTAGGGTCAAATCCACCAAAGTGTGAGAAACTTACTATAGATAAATCAGAATAAATCAACTAATCAATCAGCTGGTTAATTACAACGCACGCATTGTGTGTGAACGCACACGCATACCCTCACAATTGTGTATCCTTGTCATAAGTATTAACATCATTAATGATTATTGTTATCGATACTAATATGTGTCACTTTCAGTTTTTAGGAGCAGTTAAACGTTCCACTAACACACACACACGCGCGCGTATGTGCAAAACATTGCTCTTCCTTGTAAAACACTTGAGTGCGTATGTTGATCAACGCGCTCGTGCGCGCGTGTGTGTGCATGAAATGTATCGGCCAAGAAGGAGCACAACACAGTCAGGTTTACAGGCGTCACAGAATGCACACACTTTAAGTTGCACGTGAAGCACATACCACGGATCCGTACACACAGGAATTGAAAACACATACGTGTGTGGAGTCAGGGTTACACATGCAACACGGATTTTCACAAAACGCTGAACTCACTCACTCACTCTCTCATTGGAAACGGCTGAGGTCTGGTGTAAGGAGTTGAAGGTGTGGCTGTGTATGACATCATTCATCGAGACCCATCACTTTTGAAACCAACAGTAGAAAACGAAAGCAACCGATTGGGACGAACACGGTAAGAAGACAATCATTGCGACCTCCTGTTTTCCGGTATATTGTATTTTATTGACCAGGCCATATCGAGCGTGCGTAAACGGAGAGAAGTAGTGTGTGTGTGTGTGTGTGTGTGTTGGAATGAATTTCTGACTGCTCATCTTCGTCGATGTGGGTTCGTGTTAAGTTGGTGATACCACACTTCCGGTGAAGTCCTATTTTAGCGTCCTGAATTCAAAGGCCTTATTTCAAATCCTCATTTTTGCAATTTTTCGTTCGGAGATGAAACGATATTACCCCGCTGGTAGGTAAAAGTCCAAGTTTAGCATCTTGAATTACCACATGTATTCTACCGGTAATTTGTGCGCGTGTATGAAACGATATTACCGTTAGTAGATGTGAAACACGGTTAGCAGACGCTGCAAGTTCAGCACCCAGGGGCGGTTACTCTCACTAGCAAAAGAGGGGCGCTGCAAACAACTCACTGGTGTTTTGGTCACCCTGCAGCACCAGCTAACCTGTGCAGTGTGCACTCGACCTTTGAGGAGGAAGCATCTCGCACCACGGAAGTTCTGAGAAGATTCCCAGCCACGATTTCCCGCCAGTACCGGACGACTGACCCGACGGCGGCAGCCATCTTGGACTTGACTACCCAGACTGACTTGAACACCAACACTTTAGATGTTGTAACCCGTTTCAAGTGGATTTCAGCTCTAATGTTGTACGTTACTGTACTCAGTTTTGACGCGGATTCAGTCGCTAAACTAACGTGCCACCATCTTGCTTTTCCGTTTTTTGTCCCACAGACCATGGAAATACAGCCAATAGGTGCAATGATTTCGGATGCTAAAATTGGACATTACCCTGTTAGTAGATGTTGATACCCATTCGAGTGGTTTTTCGACTTTTCTTCTTTTTTTTTTAACTTAGTTTTAATGCGGATTCAATCGTTGAATTAACGTGCTCTTTTTCCGTTTTTGGCCTTTGTCACAAAGAAAAGCTTCCTAGACAAAACATGGCGACTGAGACAAGTGGTCTGTTCGGGTTCATGTTCGCGTGGTGTTATGCCTAATTCTTGATTAGAAGAGTCGATAACACGCAACATATCGTTTGTCACCTGCCTCCATTGGAAAACATGAAAATTACAATAGGACGTTACCTGGGCCTCCCTTGGTGCACTTATCTGTCAGCAAGGCAAGGCAAGGCAAAAAGCTTATTTCTTGTGCCCCCTGGGGAAACGTTACATACATATTTTTGATATACCATACAAACAGGCCCAACACTCGGCTTATATCACAGATTGACATAAGTTTACATTTGGGGCCAACAGCAAAGTGAGCTGTATTATCAATGGTTTCTCCAGTCAGTGGGAAACCATTTACAGCTTAGTCTTTTGTGAAGGACTATGACTCTCAAACTAGGAGGCAAAATTGCACTGGCTCTTGGTGCTGCAGCCTTGTGGGCTAGTTGGCCTCTTGGCCGAGAGTGGGGATGTACTTGGGAAAGACACTCTCCACTATAATCAAATTTTAGCCCAAATAGTCGGAACAGCAGTTGCCTCTCTGCTTTAATGATGGTCATAGTCGGACACGACTGTCATATATATAATATACCATACAAATAATGAGTGATGTCAAAAACATTTTCCCACCTTTCCTCTGCCTGGTGTGTTTTTGCCTGTCAGTGTCTTTCTGCTTTGCTTGTCTCTCTGTGAGTCCTCTCTGTTTCACTCTCTCGCTTCCTTCCTCCTTCCCTTCTCCTCCTCTCCTCTCTCTCTCTCTCTCTCTCACTGTCTTAGACAGCATTTTTTGTTCACCGACGCCTCTGTTTTCAACACCAAACATCCACAAAGTAGGTCTGTTTTTTTGTGTGTTTTTTTAAAGTCTGTAGTTTAATTTTGAAACTTATTCAGGTGGCAAAATATGTCAGAGAACGTCAGCTTCAAACTGCTTCATTAAAACGGTACACCGACATAAGATTACATCGTTTTTTTCTTGGTAAAATTCCAAGGTAATTATAAACATTTTTATATGCTTTCTGTGAAATGAGCGGGTGTACTGTTCAGTTATTTATAAAACATGTATTAAATGTGTTCAAGTGAGTGTTGCGACGCAGTTCATTATTTTTTAGTTGCTTTTCGTGTTTGTTATATTTATGTTCCAGTTTGTAATCCACCATACCCAGACTGGTGTGTGAAGGACAAAGTGAACTTCAGCATGTGTCCAATGCTTTTCATTTCATTTAATTCGATTCATTTGTCTATTTTATTGTTGTGACAAGTTTATGTTAAACATAAAGTCGGAATTTTTCAGCCGGTATGTTTATAACCATATAAGGCAAGTTTCACAACATTCAAATGACTATTCATCTGGTAACCCTTTTACGGAAAAGCCGTGACTTGTATCTTTGTGAAAAACATATACGGTACATTTAACGACCACAGTCAAAAATGGAATCATTTGATAATCCTTTGGGGGTGGGGGGCGGGAGGAGGAGGGGGAGGGCGTGGCAGACTAAAATGGAAATTTAACTCGCGTCAACAATTGCGTAGTTACATAACGCTTCGGTAGGAAAATAAACCGAACAGTCGACGGAAATAACATTTTCAAGATTCAGCCAGCCATGGTTTAAGAATGGACAAAAATTAACGACTTTGACAGAGGAATGTAAGTCGATGAGAAATGTTATTATGGCTAAGCTTTGAGCGATTTGTCTGGTTACACACTACTCTTAAATACGATACGTTCCTTTACCTCATTAACGGGTTTGTCAGAATATACCCCCCATTCCCCCCACACCTTTTTGAACTGCGTTTACCTGATTATAAGGCAAATTTACTCCATGATTAGACGAACAAATATGTTTCAAACCAAGGACGCTTCTGATGTCACTGGAATTTTCACAACGGCGATTGTTTTTTGTGAGTTTGTTTTCCGAGACGTCTGTCAAATGGGATGAAGGCAAATTGCTGTGGTATTTGAGGGAAGTTGTCATTTGGTTAATGTTTTGTGAAAATTATAAATGCAACACAATACAATGCACTGTAGAACAAAAAGTACAGTGCTGTGGATTCAGTGTTGTGCAGTGCTGTTCTGTACAGTGCGGCGTAGATGATACAATACAGTACATTACAGCAGAGCTCAGCAGCGTAGGCAACGTATTGCAAGACGGGACGATGGCGGTATATGTATGATAAAACGCACGCACGCACACACACACACACATACACACACACACACACACGCACACACACACACTGTCACCCTCAAGGCAAGGCAGGAAGGAACATTTCATGCAGCTCCAGGGGGCATAGAAACATTACACGTTGGAAGTCTTTAACACACACCATAAACAGACAGTTCACTCAATCGAAAGTCCACTGACCGGCAGTACTATAGCTTTTCTCTTTCCAGTTCCTTGTCATCACTGTTGCCTCACCACAAATGGCCTCGGTGACAACATAACATCATCATCCGAAGAACCAATGACAGACAACCCCCTCGCGAGACAGGCAACGTTGTGAAGCAGACTTCATCAATCAAGGGTGAAAAAAAAACAATATTCGTTTAATATCGGTTTCTCCATCAGTCCTCGTCTTTTTGAGCTGGGGTGGCGCTATGCTTAGTTCGTTTTTTCTGGATGCAAGACACAAAGACATCAACAAGCAGGACCATGTACAGCGATGTGATCACCACGCACGAGCAAGTGTTCCTCCGTACGTTTCGGGGTGGATCCACCCAGATCTCGTACCGGGAGGGCCGGTGCGGGTGCTCGTGCGTGCTGTGCGTGGTGGTGACGACCTTCGTGCTCCTCTCCGTGGGCTGCGTCCTTACCCTGCCCCTCGTGCACGCTGGCAGCTGGAGCTTGAAGAAGCAGGACGTGAGTAGATGCTGGCTCTGTGTGTGTGTGTGTGTGTGTGTGTGTGTGTGTGTCTGTCTGTCTGCGTGTGTGTGGAGAGGGGGTGGCTGGGGTTGTATGGGGGGAGGAGTTCGGTTGTGTTTGTGGGTGGCTTGGGGGGGGGGGTGGAGGAGTTCGGTTGTATGTATGTGGAGATGGGAAGGGGTGGCTGGAGGGGGATTTGTGGGGGGGGGGGGGGGTGTTGGGGGGGGAGAGGTCGGTTGTGTGTATGTGGAGAGGGGAGGGGGTGGCTGGAGGGAGGGTTGTGGGGGGCGGGGGGGAGTTCGGTTGTGTGTATGTGGAGAGGGGAGGGGGTGGCTGGAGGGAGGGTTGTGGGGGGCGGGGGGAGTTCGGTTGTGTGTATGTGGAGAGGGGAGGGGTGGCTGGGGCGGGGGTTCGTGTGTGTGTGTGTGTGTGCTGCTTTGCTTTCTTTTGGTATGTATATCTGTTACAGTCTGTTTCTCTGTCTCATTTTCTCTCTTTCCGTTTGGTGTGTGTGTGTGAGTGTATCATTGTTTGCTTTGTTCTTTTCTTTTTTTCTTTTTTTCTCTTTTTTCGATCTGCCTCTCTGTATCTCGCATTCCTTTTTCTTTTATCACTGGCGTTTCGTCTGATTGTATAACACCGTGAACATATCACTTGTGTTGGTGTTTGTCGTGACTGTCCGTCTTCCCGCTTGAACTCTCTCGAGCTCCTCCTCTGTCTCACTTCGACGTTTGGCTCTGTCTCTCCCCACCCCGACCCCTTCCCCGTTCTTTCAGTCACGTCATGTCTTGACACCATGAATCTGAATTGATTCCCAAATCACGGTCAATACAAGACGTCAAGGTCTTTCGGATTTCAGGGGCAGGGGTGGGAGAGTGAGATGAGGTAGGGGTGGGGATGGGGGAAGGGACAGGTCTCAGCAAGGCAGGCCATTCGTTTCTGGTGCTGTGTGGACAGTGCTGTATAGACCACCACCCCCCCTCCCTCCCCCAGCCCCCTTCCCCCTCCTCCCCGCTCCTCCCTCCGAAATCTCTTAAGGGTATTACAGGAGACCCGGCATCGATTGCAGTGTTGATGGCTGTTCAGCTAGTTTGAATAATTCATGACTGACCAATCAAACGGCCATATTGCGATGGATCACAGTTGCCGTGGAAGCTGTGACTTGACACTCAACGTTTGTCGTGGGCAAAGGGGCAAAAATGTTGGCTCCAGACACTGTGTCGGAACCTGCGATTCTTAGTGTTCAGTGTGTGTGACTTTCTTTGTCAGTGTCTGTCTGTGTTTGTCTCTTTCTCTGCGTGCATTTATGTGCGTGTGCGCGCGCGCATAACCGTACGTGTGTGTGTGTGGCAGTGGTTGGGTGGGTGTGAATGGGTGGGGGTGTACGCGCGTGCGCTTTAGGGCCCGTGTGAGTGTACATGTGTGTACGACCGTTGTCCGAGTAGTTGGATAGTTACCTAAAATGGCCTATACTGAACGGAAGAAGAAATCCTCCGACAACAGACCGAACCCTGTTCCTTTTCCTTTGGTGGAAGCGTATTATCGTTTGGCTCAAAGTGTGTGTGTGTGTGTGTGTGTGTGTGTGTGTGTGTGTGTGTGTGTGTGTGTGTGTGTGTGTGTTCTTTGATTGAGCGTCTTTTCACTATTAGTGATATTAGACGATAAAAAAACGGGGAAGGGGGGTGGGGAGGGGAGACGTGGGAGGGGAGAGGGATGAATAAAACAGAAAAGGTAGAAAGCTACCAAAATTGCATAACATGCAATTACAAATAAACAATAGCAATTCAATAATATTGTAACAATAATCAGAAATCATTAACACAATTCTTCGTTGGGTTACGCTGCTGGTCAGGCATCTGCTTGGCAGATGTGGTGTAGCGTATATGGATTTGTCCGAACGCAGTGACGCCTCCTTGAGCTACTGAAACTGAAACTGAAGTACATTAAAGTAATGTAGAAATAGGGCTATGAACTAATGCCTGTGAAAGTTCGACAATAAGAACCTCATCAGAAATAACTTCCCAAAAATCATCTGCAGAATAGTTATTCTCTTTGAAATACTTGGGCAAGAAGGTACGTAACTGCTGACAGTGAAACAATGATGCAAGCTGAACTGCTTACCACAGATGCATGTAACATTGTTACTATACTTTGTCTTCGGCGCATCAAGTTTTATACGGAAGAAAGTAGGTTATTAATCTTGTATAGCAAGCTGATGGATTCGGTATCTTTTCTTTAATAATATTTTCGGGGAATAATGTCCCTGTATGTTTTAAAAACTTTTCTTCCATCGGTTATGAAATCGACCCCATGCTGATTTTTCTACAAAGTGTATGCCTCTTTTACGGAAAGACGGACATGCACTTCTGTCGATTTTTCTGAATCTTGTGCTCCTCTTTTAGCTGCTTTATCAGCAGTTTCATTGCCATGAATGCCCACATGAGAAGGCACCCAACAAAAACTGACCTCAGTCACTTTAATCCTCAAACAATGTACCAAATGATTTGCCTCAATAACTAAGTCGGGTCTTGTTTCAAGGCTAAATAATTCTAGAGCATAAAGTACTGATTTGGAATCAACAAATAATGCTATTTTCAAGAAAACTATTTGATGGCTCATTAAGTAGTTCAGAGCTTGTATAATAGCAATTAGCTCAGCCGTGAATATGGAATGATGTTTTCCAATAAAGTAAGATTTTTCAACTTTAAAGGCAGGAATATAGGCCGCACCAGCATTTTTGTCATCAAGAACAGATCCATCTGTAAATACATGGAGATGGTTCTGATATTTTTTCTGCTATATGAATTCTGGCAGAACTTGTGATATTGATGTTTTCTTCCTTTGTTTCAGAATAACTATCAAAATCTGCTTTCAACATTTCCCAAAAAGGAACAGGAGTATGATGTGGGTTTGCAGCTAATTCTTTCATGTTAACATCAGATATTTTTAACAAATTTGAAACGTAAGTTGCAACTGTTTCTTGATGAAATGGCTTTAGCTCATTTAGGAAAATCAATGTCAGGTCTTACTATCAGTTCCTCAGCTATGAAATTTTATCATTGAAGTGTATCTCACAGCGAATTTTGTTGTTGCTAACTCACGATGTTCATTTAAGGGAAGAATTCCGGCTGTTTTGTATGTTTCCTGGTTGGATGAATGAGAGGGCACTCCGAGGGCAATTTTGATAGCCTTACAATCTACACTTTGAATCTTTTGTAATATATATTTAGGTGCACTGAAAAATATTTCTTGTGCATAGGCTGTCTTAGATCTTACAAGGGGCCATGGAAAGATGAATCAGTGTTTTTGTATCCATTCCCCAGGGTAAGCGGCTTATAATTTTCATAAAAATTGATACTACCTTGCCTTTAAGATGTAATCAAAGTGAATGTTCCATGTCAGCTTTGAAGTAAGATAAACACCTAAAACCTTCACCACCTGTTTATAATCAATTACGTCACCAAGTAATCTAAAAATGGGTATGCTAGATGGATTACCACCTGAATTAAACATCATACATGTTTTTTTTCAGTCGACAAAGCTAGACTATTTTCAGACATATAGTTATCAAGGTTATTGTCACGACCCCCCTAAGGAAGAGGTCGAGAACTGTTTTAAAACCTAACACCCAACCCAGTTCACCCGACAACACAAACACAGAATACAGATATTTCTCGTCCACACAAAATTTATTCTCTTCCGCTCTGTCTATCCCACTCACGCAACCTTACTCAGCCTGTGCTTGCAAAATAAACAAAAAACAACCGTATACCATAGCTACAAAAAAAAGAAGAAACGAACAGAAGTCGCATACAAAACTACCGATTCTCTCAAATGTTCTCAAAAGCGATTTTACACACACACACACACACACACACTCTCTCTCTCTCTCTCTCTCTCAGGGAGAAGACAATCCACCCCAAAACCAGGACTGGTACACAGATGTTCGTGCTTTAGTCTTTGGCGGGTTCAGGAAGTTTTCCTCTTAAAAAAGGAAAGAAGAAAAAAAAAAACGGGGGGGGGGGGGCGGGGGGGGGGGGGGGGGGAGGGAGGGGGGGGGGGGGGACATTAACACACGGCTCCAGACGGACACGTGGCGCAGAAGTCCGACCAAAGGCAAGAACCCTCAACCAACAGGCACAGGTGCCAGAACACAGCATACAGCGCCAGGTAAAGGCCCAGGCTGCACGTCAAAAGGCCTGGAGCCCAGGACACCAGTCACAGGGCAGGAGGGGGCGAAGACCCAGGACACCAGTCACAGAGCAGGAGGGGACGAAGACCCAGGACACCAGTCACAGGGCAGGAAGGGTTGAAGATCTGGGTCACCAGACGAAAGGCCCGGGACACCCAGCACACAGCGAGAGCTAGAACATTACGGAATGTTTCCCCCATACTGAGCAATATTAATTCTAACGATAATTAGCAAAAACAACAAATGTACCGCACATAATACAAAGCTGGAATATAACTTTGACAAGACGAATTACAGAACTCATGTACGGCACTCGCACTCTCTACACCTAACATACAGAGCCAACGACCAGCTTTACACAACAGTGAACTAAGGTAAAATTGTATCGTTTTAAAACAATAAAATTGGCAAAAATATTAACCGACACAAGAAAAAGTACATATTCACGCAGTGGTAGCACAAGTAATTAACGAAATAGATCATTGTGTCAAAACCTAACGTACACCTTTCTTTCTTGTCGAACCTCTACCTCTTCACACGTATATCCCTGATAGAAATACAACTAAGCTAAGTAGACAAGTGGCTTCTTACCTGCCACAGGTAGCGTACACCAACGACCACCACAAAGACACGACGGCGACAAGACACACGAAGAAACACCGAAGTGGCTCCAACGGAGGACAGGCGGCCCTCACTTCAACTGGTGCCAAGACGTCGGGGTAGCTACCCCACCAACAACGAAGACGACCCGTACACTACGGCAGTCGGGCTGCAAAAGCCTCGAATATTATTGCTGCCCAACAATATTTCATATTAGCTCAGTTGAGCTGAGTAACATGCATGCACGTGGTTCGTGCGCAATTCGAGACTTTTACCCGAACTGAAGGATGGGAGAAGGAGGGAAAGTGAAAGAAGAGGGTGGAGAAAAACGAAGACGGGCCACACGCCCTAACTGTCGTCACAAGTTGTGACAGTTATCAAGATCAGATTGACACAATCGACGTATGTAATTCTGTGCTCTTTGTGGGGTTGACTTTTTTTTTTTAGATTGACACCCATCCACATACATATATCATCAGCATACTGTACTAAAACTACACGATTTGACGATGCCTTTGGGAGATCCTGAATAAGAATATTAAAGAGAATAGGGGGGCTATAACTGAGCCCTGTGGAATTCCCATGTCGAGTTAATGTGGCAAAGAATGTGTTCCCACCCTTGCTTGAATAATTCTATTAGATAAAAAGCCTTTTATATACCCATAGAGATTACCAGATATTCCAACTGATTTCAGTTTGTATAACAGACGTTTGTGCCAAACCTGATCGTAGACTTTTTTTTTTTTTTACATCAAAAAACGCGCGTGTGTGTGTGCGTGTGTGTGCGCGCTGTCACAGGCTGCATTCACACTGACCAGCACGTTGGGTTTAAGCGTGGGTCAGGCGCTTGTCTCCCACACCACTACCACCACTTTCCTCCCTCTCACGTCACTCCTCCCCCCCCTCCCCCACCACGCCCCCTTCCTCCACCTTTTTAAGAGACTGCTGTGTAGTCGTGTACGGATCAGTCCGGATGTCTCCTTGAAACTGAAACCCTGTCTCTGTCCCTCTGCCTCTGTCTGTCTCACGCACGCGCGCACACACACACACACACGCACACACACACATGCATACACATACGCGCGCGCAGGCCACAATCAGACACGCACTCGCGCCTGTGTATGGTTGTGACGCTCAATCAAACTTCCACAAGTGGGAACAGAAAACATAAATCATTAAACAGGAAACTGTCAACCCTGATTTGTTGGTCGGTCTCGCTCGGTCCGAGTGTACCATCATCCTCTGTCTCTCTCTGTCATTGTCTTCCTCTTTTTCTGACACTCTTTGTACCCCTGTCTCTTTCTCTCTCTCTCTCTGACATTTGGATATCGTGACACGAAATGTTTTGCCGACAAAGAAAGAACTGGAGAAGAAAATGTTGGAATGGTTGTGGTGGTGGGAAGTAGGAAAAGGATGGGAACAGGAACAGCGGTGTTGGAATCGACGCTGCAGGCCATTTCGTTTCTCTCCTCCTGTCCCTTGAAAGTACTCGCCAAGCGGAAAGATAGCCTGGAGGGTGTACTTTCTCTCGCGTTTGTTTGAGTTGTGTGTGGTTTGAGTGGAAGTAGATTGCCGCCATTATTGACCGAAACCGGGAGGAAGCGCAATCCGTTCCAGGAGCCGGTAAACCACCGTTTGTGTGTGTGTGTGTGTGTGTGTGTGTGTGTGTGTGTTCGTTCGTTGGAATCCCAAGCCTGTCAACAGCATCTAGTGCCAAACAGGATTGGCACATATATTTTTATGACATACTAAAACTTGCTTTGTAAGAACGAGTCTCTTTCTCTCTCTCTCTCCTCTCTCTCTCCTCTCTCTCTCTCTGTGTTTATATATATATATATATATATATATATATATATATATATAGTGTGTGTGTGTGTGTGTGTGTGTGTGTGTAAGTATCGTTGGCAAAGAAAAAGGGAAAGTACTGCCTTGTTACTTCCCGGATAGTTTCGAAAGTTGACCCAACAACACTGGGGAATATTCTTGGCTAGAATGAACTGTCTGCTTGTGTCTGCCTGTCTGGTCTGTCCGTATACCCATCTGTCTGTCTCTCTCTCTGTCATCGGTTCTGTCTGTCCCTCCAGCTCTGTATCCCCTCCCCTACCCCCCACCCTTCTGTTTCTCTGCCCTTTTCTTTTTTTCTTTTTTCTTTCTCTTTCCTTATTCCTGTCTGTCTCCGTCACTCTGTCTCATAAGTTTTAGGGATCTAGGAGAAACATCTTCTGAACATAATCAAGTAGCCGAGGTGTTGGGAAGGGTTTGAGTGGAAGAATATGAGTCAGAGTCATGGCAGAAGTTAAGGAGGATCGAGTAATCGACTACAGTCCAGAATGAAACCCCTTCAGCTTGGGGTGATTAGAATGTGTGTGTGTGTGTGTGTGTGTGTGTGTGTGTGTGTGTGTGAATCAGCCGGCCACACGCCAGTCATCATGGGACGTGAGGATCCTAACGCTGCGTGACCCTCCTCACTGAACCGACAGCTATTGGGAAGAGGTAAAAAAAAAAGTCCAGCCACTCACTACCAGAATCCCATCTGTTTCGGGACCTCAGTTCGTCCGTTCTTTACTTTAGCGTCTTTTTACGATCAGTGATATTAGATGATTAAAAAAAATTTAAAAAAGGGTGGGAGAGTGAGAGACAGGGTGGGAGAGAGAGGGTGTGTGTGTGAGAGAGAAGAGAGGGGGAGTGGGGGAGAGTGAGAGAGGGAAAGAGAGAATGGTTAAGTGTAAGTGTGTGTGTGTGTGTTTCTAAATGTTCGTATTTATCGTGAATACATATGGATTTGACCAAAGACAGCAAAAAGCCACAGAGGATAATGAAAAGTAAATGTCACAAGAAAACGTTGTTACGAAATGAATATTTTTCAGGGGCAAAAAGAAAAAAAACAAAAAAAAAAACAAAAAAAAACAAGCAAAACAATTATCTGAATTCACGAATGATAGCCCCCCACACACACACACACATACCCCACCCAGTATCCATCGAATGAATGGTCCACGTTCCTCCCTTCTTTCCGTATAGTGACCATAATCACATTTTGATTATTCTGTCACTGTATGGGGGATCTGCAGGAAAAGTCACTAACTAAAAAAAAAAAAAAAAAAAAAGACCTATATTTCGCAGTATCCAGGCTGGACACCTCCGGGTAGCGAGGCACTCCCCCTGGGACAAACCCCGACCGGCACAGCTCCAGCCCGTCACTTACTGCTACTTTGACCCATGATCCCTACACTAAGAATTTTGAAATATTACCTGAATTTTCTTTCTTTTGGTGGTGGTTCACGGGAGAAACAGCCGAACGGGACTGCTTACTCGCGCAGCATTGCTGTCCCTCTTAACTGACACGTTGAGAATGGTTGGTGTTCATATCGTAGCATTTGTGCCCGTGATCCTCGAAGTGTCCTTGAAGGCAGGGTTTTTTCGCTCGCAATTTTTTTTTTTTTTTTTTTTTTGGGGGGGGGGGGGGGGGGGGGGGGGGGGGAGGGGTGCGGGGTGGGAGTTATCAATTGACATAATTACGATAAACAGTCTCAACAGTCTCAAAGTCTGTGGCCTTTCATGCACTGCTGTCATGGTGACCTCAGTTTCGATACCCCTCCACTTCCGTGCTTGGGGTGAGTCCTGTCAATATTGTCAGTGTCGGCAGATTTATGGGGGGCTGTTTGAGGGACGTGGTGGCAGTCTCCACTCTGGGTGGGACGCTCACTCAGTCTGGCTCCGCGACTAAGCCTTTATTGTCGTTAGTAGGGGGCTTAGTAGGTGGTGTCAAGTACGTTAAATCAGAACATGCACCACTGGACACCACCGAAGTGACTCAGCAGCAGTGCAGGGTCTCCTCTTGTGAGTGGCCTCCTGGCGACCTAACATCGATGGCTGTCTGTGGACTGCGGAGGCTGGAACTGCGGACGAACCCGGGTGTGGCCGTGTATGGGGGAATCTAAATGAGCGGCGTGAGAGTAGTGCCACTGAAACGGTGCAGATGATGGGGCAGAACAAAAAGACATAATTACGATAAGCAAGACGTCGGTATGTTGACGAATAGACAGACACACACACACACACACTGACACACATAGTGACATGCGTGAAGTACAAATTTTCTTGACGGTAATCCTGCAAACTGTTATATAAACTAACATGATAAATATCCCTGTATTTACGACATTGAAATCCACTTTGCAGAAAAAAATGAGCTCACAACCAGGTGGGCAGATGCTCGTATTCTAGATTGCTGCTGTATACACATGTCAAATGATTGATACAAGGACAAACCCTGCGCTTCCTTATTTGAGGAAGTGTCTGGGTTTGTTCCGGTGTACCTTTTATTTACCTGTGTGCTAGCTGATTCGGTAGCATAAGCAGCATTGACTTGAAGTTATATGTTTTGTAACTGGAGAGAGTTGCCACTCTTTAATATTTATCATGTATTCCAAAGCCTCAGTGGTCATGGATCATTTACACGTATTTATTGTCAATCACAGGCTGTGTAGTTTGTTCCAGGTAAGTCAAGATATGGGGGGAGTCATCACTCACTCACTCACTCATTCCCTCGACCGCTGGGGTCGTTGTGGGGACATGAGGAAGATGTCATAGCTCGCCACGCCGTTCTGTTGGCAGCTGTCGTGAGATCTGGCATCGTCATTTTGGTCCATTCTTTGACGTTGTCGGACCTGCTCTTTCTCTGCCGCCCCCGTCTGCGCCCTCCCTCTACAGACCCTTGCAGAGAGTCAGTGCGTATTAAGTTTAGTGTCAAACCAACTGCCATATGCGAGGATCAAATTGCGAGTCTAGCTGTAAATGTACTGTCGTGTGTGCGTGTGTGTGTGTGTGTGTGTGTGTGTGTGTGCGTGTGTGTGTGTGTGCGTGTGGGTAGGTGGGTGGGTGGGGTGGTAGGCGCTGGGTACTTTGTGTGCACAAAAAAGCAAAGGTTGGATCCACAGGCTGTTGGAAATTGTGGCTGTCTTTGTGTAATTCACGGATCCCGTTTGGGCTTTTTTCCACTATCTTCTTGAATACAAATATTCACGAATACACAAACAAGACGTCTTGCTGCTAAAACACAGAAAATACCGTAGGGTAGTGGACTTGGGGTCAGGATTGCCTTCGCTGGGATTTCATTATCTGCCATAGCAGCTTTTGACTTCCCGAATTAATCACGATCGATTGCCGTCAAAAGTGGTTCAGCTTATGAATAATATGAGTAAGCAATCAAACCTCGGTGTACGAGGATCAAATTGATGGTGTAGCTCTTAGTATACGCGCGCGCGCGCGCGCGTGTGTGTGTGTGTGTGTGCGCGCGCGCGCACGCGTGCAAAGGGACAAATATTTGTTTTAACAGGTTATAAATAGTAAAGGTCTCTATATATTCAGGATGTGAATGTGTACTGTGCACGCGGCGCATGCCTGAAATTATACGTGTATGGGTATGTGTAACCTTGTGGATACACACTGACTGCGCAAGATAAAAGCGGTAGCAATCATTCTTGACCAAAGAAACAGGTGGAGTAAATATTGATATCACCTGACGGTGGAACGGACGGAACCAGAAACTGTCCTTCACACTCTTTATACTGTTATGAGCATATCACTCCTCTTTTGCAACATCTCCACTGGCTCCCTGTCTCACACCGAATAGAATACAAGATCAGCACTCTATGTTATAGATGTATTCACAAAACTGCCTCTTCCTATCTCTGTGGCTGCCTTCACCTCTACACTCCGTCTCGCTCACTACGATCGGCTTCGGATCCACTCTGTTTACGCATACCCAGATTCAAACACTCGACTGTTGGCCGCCGTTCTTTCTCTGTCTCTGGACCTTGCGATTGGAATGAACTTCCTCTTTCGCTTCAAGTCTCCACACTCAGCTCTTTCAAGTCTGGCCTTAAAACCCACCTCTTCCCAAAATAGCCTCCCTTGCCTGCCCTTCCTTGTCTTTAGTTTCTACAGTTTTAGAGTTATGCATGCGTGTGAATGACTGGTGCGAAAGCGCTTTGAGTTGTCTCTGGACAAGATTCAGCGCTGCATAAATACTATTATTATTATTATGAACAGTGCATGTTAATAGAAGAAAAAATGACAACCCGGACGCTAACAAGATATCGTGGAGCCAGGCCTAGTTTTACATATTTGTATTTTGGCCTTTTCACTCCTCCCGGGCTAAATGTTGTTCAGCAAAAGATCCATAGTCCCTAAATCCAGTGTCTTTGCCTCAGACTGGCTCCAGTTTTAAGGATTATCTTCATGGCGTCTGCCCGGAGCTTGGTCTCTTCGCCAGGTGTTTCTCGGTCGGCTCTTTCTCTCTTCCCTTGGGGGTTCAGTGCCAAGGCCAGTCATTTCCTGGAAACCCCAAGCCTATCCACAGTGTTTAGTGACATTTGAATCAACATTTTGAGAGGGAGAGAGTGCGTAAGTGTGTTCGCGCATGTGTGTGTGTGTGTGTGTGTGTGTGTGTGTGTGTGTTTGTGTGTGTTCAGCATGTGCGTTCCTTGTGCATGTGAACGTGTAGATGTATTATTGGGGAGAGAGGGGCATATATGCATGTGATGAAACAATTTGAGTTTATTCGAATTGTTATACATCTTAGTTGCTGTTGACTATGTTCACACTAAACCTAGCCAGTTGCCGTCAGCCTGACACAGCAGTATACACACACACGCAATAATACACACACACACAAACACAAACACACACACACACACACACACACACACACACAGAGAGTTGCTGTCAGCTAGAAACAATACGATGCTCTCCAGACGGAAGAACCGCACATTATTGCACAACGTAATTTCCATGTGGATTAATAAAGCGTTTTTGATTTGATTTGACGGGCGCAATAGCCGAGTGGTTAAAGCGTTGGACTTTCAATCTGAGGGTCCCGGGTTCGAATCTCGGTAACGGCGCCTGGTGGGTAAAGGGTGGAGATTTTTACGATCTCCCAGGTCAACATATGTGCAGACCTGCTAGTGCCTGAACCCCCTTCGTGTGTATATGCAAGCAGAAGATCAAATACGCACGTTAAAGATCCTGTAATCCATGTCAGCGTTCGGTGGGTTATGGAAACAAGAACATACCCAGCATGCACGCCCCCGAAAGCGGAGTATGGCTGCCTACATGGCGGGGTAAAAACGGTCATACACGTAAAAGCCCACTCGTGTACATACGAGTGAACGTGGGAGTTGCAGCCCACGAACGCAGAAGAAGAAGAAGAAGATGATTTGATTTGATTTGGTATCAAGAGTTCCGCCCTTTGGCCCAGCCGTCCGTCTGTCTGTCGACACGAGTGTGAATATTCAGTGTGAATACTTACCGCCGGCATACATGGCGGGAAATGTGTTCTTCGGTTTAACGTCTATCCACATAATGATTTTAGAGAGAATGCGAATGCGAATGCGAATGTTTTATTCATAATAGGCCATAGCCCCTCATGAAGGGGGTGGTGTGAAAACATTGAATCAATCGTACATCACATTTAACACTGAATTCAACAAACAGAATTACAATACGCGTTACTCACTACAGATAGAACGAATCTGAAACGCCTTATACAAATATATTGCAAAACGTTTGACAACATTCTCATTCACCGATGCTAATAGCAGTGCAAGTTTGAAAACAGAAGGTTGTCTGTAAAACTTTTTAGGAATCAATTGTTCTCTGAGATCATCCAAGGCGGAACAGCAAAATACAAAATGAACTTCACTTTCCCGTGCATCATTACATAATGGACACACAAGTTCACTTTCATTATGTGTTCTATAACGAAAACGATGAACAGTTATATCAGATACCCCAAATCTAAATCTTGTCATAATAATTTTTAAGTGCTTATCCATTTTCATTAACATATATGTCGGCATGCAGTGCAGTGAGTTGAAATGTCGATACAAATCAAACCTGTTACTGTCCTGAATGTGGGCACCCCACTCTTGCCATCTACAATCAATAAGTCTTTCTCGAAACATATTTAAAAATGCACTTACATTCCCAACGCCTTGGTTGATCCACGCATACCTGAAACCTAATTCGCATAATTTTACTTTTACTTTAGTTGCCCAGTTTACCTTGCCTCTAGCATCTAGGTCATATAACATTTTATATGCTTTCTTTGGTAGTCTTGTATCTTCCATTTCAATCAATTTTAACCAATATTTTATACATCTTACTGCTGAGTTTATATATATTGGATACCTACATGTTTCACCATAAACTAAGTCATTTGGCGTTTGTATCGATACATCTAAGAATTTCTTCAGGGCAAATAAGTGGACTTTTTCACAATGTATTGAAGCGTTATCTAAGCCCCATACCTCAGCACCATATTGAACAATCGTTTGTACTTGTGAATCAAAAAGTTTGATAAACACTTGGAAAGACTGATTCCCTAAATTTGACAATTTCTGCATTATACATAACATAGCATGCTTTGCTCTGCTCGCTAGATCTTTACAAGTTACTGAGAAGCTTAATCGTGTTGAAAAATATATTCCTAAGTATTTGTATACATTTACAACAGGTAGAATAACTCCATTATAAAACCATCGTTCCCTGGCTCCTAAATATCCACCTTTTCTAAACACAATTATATTACTTTTAGTCATATTTACTTTTAACTGAAGTGAGGAAGCAGCCCGATGTAAACTATTTAACTGTGTTTGAAGGCCAATAACCGTTTCAGACAACAAAACATCATCATCTGCCAAAAGTAAAATAAACAACTGTAAGAACTCTGTTGTGAATTGTGCACCATGTCTTCCATTATCGATAACCTCAGATGTCAGCTCATTGATAAACAAAGAAAAAAGAATGGGACTACATACATCGCCTTGTTTCACTCCACTTGTACACTGAATATAATCTGTCATGTTTCCGCCGCTTCGAACCCTAGCTTTCACACTGCCATACATACTCATTACACATCTAAATAATTTACCCCTAATCCCATTTTTTAACATAATAGGCCACAGAATACTTCTATTTACAGAATCAAAGGCTTTTTCGAAATCGATAAACGCAACATATAATTTATGGTTCAGAGAAAACTGTTTTTGCACAAAGGCCATCAGAGTAAAAATGTGATCTACCGTAGAGTAATTCCGTTTGAATCCTGCCTGATATTCACCAGTAATATTGTTTTCTTCCACCCATTCCTGTAGTCTGCAGTTTATGACAGTACTATAAACTTTACTAGCTGCGTCACTAAGGGATATGCCTCGATAATTATTCGGATCATTTACGTTACCTTTTTTATAAAGCGGCAGAACGATTGATTCAGTCCATTTTTCAGGATAAATTCCATGATCAAAAAGAGAGTTGAAAAAAACTACAAAGAAATCTAGCACAATATCTGTTTTACAACCATATTTTAAAAGTTCACCAATAATACCATCCGGTCCAGCAGCCTTACGATTTTTTTATCTTCCTAATAGCAAATAACACTTCCTCCTTAGAAATCGGACGGTTTAAATTACTCTCTTCGTCGTCTTCCTCACCTCCCTCATGCATTATTTTGTCAAAAGTAGTGTCTTTTGTAAGAAGTGCTTGAAAGTGTTCGAACCAGGTATCAATACTAATATTATTTACCGGTTGCTTTCTTTTCATTGAAATCTTGTGTACAGTATCCCAAAACCGTTTCTGACTCTTAATCGATACTATCAATTCATTAAGAAGAGCATCATTGAATCGTTTCTTTTTCAGCTTTAGCATATTTTTGTATTCACGTCTTGCCCTACAGTAACAATCACGATCTTTGGCATCTAACGTACGTTTGAATTTATTCAATAGTCTACGAACTTGCTTTTTATGAGAACGACACTCTGCATCAAACCAGTCTTGATTTTTATACTGTTTCTTACAATTTACCTGTTTTTTCATGCACAGTGCAGCATCTTTCAGACACACATTAAAAGCATCTAATGCATCGTTCACATCAACTTCAATCAGACTAATCGCTAAGGCCATTTTCTCCTCAAATTCTTTAGACAATAAATTTACATGATACACATTGGCGGAATCATCACACCATACAAACTTTTCAACAACATAATCAGTTTTGCTTTGCTTATCATTTTCATCAGCGTCTAGATAATTCAAACAAAACTTAACAGGCATGTGGTCAGATTCAAACCGCTCACACACAGTCAACTCACAGCAGTCACACAGAAACGAAAATAGGTCACAAGACATCAGAAAATAATCATTAACACTGCATCCACTGTCTGACACGAAAGTGTAGCAGCCTTGACGGTCGCCATAACACATTCCATTAAGAATACACAAATCGAAAGCAGTGCACAAGTTCACCAACTGTTTTCCGTAATTATTCAATGACATATCTTGAGAACATCTACCTGTGCTTACTGGATGGCTTGCGTACTGGAAATCTAAAACATCACAACACCCTTGACAATGATGAGAAACATTTGAAACCCTACTGTTCAGATCACCACACAACAGTATATGAAGATCGCCATAAGCCAGCAAACAATCGGTTAAATATTCTTCTAATAACGCAATGCCGTTTACACAATCAAAATATGAATAAAACGGAGAACCCTCAGGTGGTACATAACAAAATACATACAATACATCTTTCCCAATTCCAAACAACGTTTTGTTAATCACAAAGGCGCCAAAATTACAAGCCTTAATTTTTACTTCTTCAACATAAACCATTAAATCATTTTTAATTAAACATACCAGACCCCCAGATCGTCTCCCTTGTGTTGTGAATTTTACTGCAGGGATACACACACTTTCGTATCCGGAAAAAATATTGGTAAATTCATCGACAAAAGTTTCAGCTAAACATATAAAATCGAAAGAACAGACAAATGAAGTGAAATCTGTATCAGATAACTTGGACAATAGTCCATTTACATTCCAATGTAAAAAAGAAAGAAACTTTGCTTTATTATTCAAAGTATTATTGTTTTCATTGCCATCGGAACTGGGATGGCTGGCTGTACACGAATCATTGAACACATCTGTGTCACACCCATGCTCACACACTGACCTGTTTGCACAAGGCAAATCACAACACACACTGCTCTGTGCAGCACTCTCAACGTTCACGCACATGTTTACACTTTCACGTGCAGCATCAGTGTCGGTGACACTGG
>NC_134877.1:33735513-33755513 GCF_041734735.1 Babylonia areolata | reverse complement strand
TACGGCTGTTTGCACCTGGCTGAAAATTGTACTCATTGGCTATTCAGAGAGAGAGAAAGAGAGAGAAGAGAAAGAGATGTTCATGTCTCTTTGTCAGTGTCTGTGTGTGCTAGCATGTCTGTGTGTGCGTGCATTTGTTTGTAGCGCATGCTGTAATGCTTTTATTTTCCAAGAGGTGGTGAGACAAGTCATGGAGATGTTTCGTGGCATATTTTAATTACTTCAAATCAGTGAGTGTATGAGAGTGAGTGAGAATGTGTGTGTGACAAAGAGGAGCAAAACGAAGCCTATAAATTCCCACATGCATTCTGGACGTCATGTTTTTTTATTCAAAGGGGAAAGCAAAACATATACAGCAGCCTCTAGCAACAGATGATGCGTTTTATGTGTTCATTAAGCTTGTCTACGGCTAAAGAGAAGCGCTTCTATAAATAGCAGTTACTGCTAATGGGGCAGGACAGGACATTTAGCTTATCAGGAATGCGCGGAGGAGGGGGAGGGGTGAGGTGGGGAGTTGGGGGGGAGGAGATGACTAGTTGGTGGGCCAGATGGGAGCCCTTTGCCCCACCTAAACCAGTCCTGGAAAGTAGAGTAGATCTTGAGAATGCCGGATGCGAAAAAAAACCTCCCAGGCCAAAACCTGAGCCCTGAAAGCGAAGCTTTTTCAGACTGGATGAAAACACACACACACACACACACACACACACACACACACACACACACACACACACACACACACATATATATATATATATATATATATATATATATATACATACATCCTTTAACGTCATGGGTTCTCCTGGACTGATTTTAAGAACTGATGGGTAGGGTAGGTATGGGTAGTTGCGAACAGCATGTAATTGCGAACGATTCGTATGCCGCCCCATTTGAAGCGTTCTTTAACGGTTGCATTTCACGGTTCAACGTCAGCTTCGACCATTTTCTAATACCTTTATGAATACCCATTTCCAAGAACCAAACATCAGTTATTTCTGGATATATCCGCACTCTTTCTTCTCTTCACACACCATTGCCGACCAGGTTACAAACGTGCTCTCAAAATCCTAAAATCGAGGGAAGCAAGTTGTAGGACTTGGAACTTCGGCACAGTTTGAAATAGTTGATTTGATCGGATATGTTGAACGCGCATTACCAGTGTTGGGAAAACATTAGAAAGCATGTTGGTGACAGACCAGAACGTCAGTTTTGACAGGAATCTGCAAAATAGTGTCGTTTGCAATCAGACCATAGGATACTTTGACGTGGAGTTTATTCATTTTGCGAACGATGCTGCAGTTATTGAGCGCTCTCAAAAAGGGTGTTTGTGTGTGATGTGGCGTGTGTGTGTTTAAACGTCTGTGTGTTATGTGCATGTGTAATCAAACCCAGCAATACAACAGTCTAGTGCGATTTTGCAATGAGTTTTAGACCTGCATCTGTTTTGTCTACATGTACCTAAAGCCATCGTTCGCAATTATACTGACCTGTGCGCGTTTACCCTCAGGCACGCTTCGACACGTCGACAAACGTTGAAAGAATGAGCAGATGAACTTTTCCTGGTGCCAACCAGTCGGAGAAAGCCTTCAAAAACAAAAGTACTACGTTTGCCTGTCATGCGACATGTTATCTCTACAGTACACACGTTGATCTGGTCGCTTCGACTGAATCGTTCGCAGTTAGGTATACCTACCCTGATCTGCCCTGAAATGATCCGTTTGTGGTCGGCTGGACTTTAAACAACCTGGTTTGATTTGGTTACATTATTTCATTCATTTACGGTACCTGTCTAGCAATCGATGTGAGTTAAGCCTGTCCATCCATCCATCCATCCATCCATTCATCTTCTCATGCGCTATTATCTTTTTACTGATCCGAAATGAAAATCGCGCCAAAACGTGTCTTCGAATACATTTCGCCCTTTCGCAGGACATCATTATGAAGGATGAAATTGTTGGCTTCGACCCTCCCCCCTTACTCCCCCCACACCCCACCCCCACACAGACACACAGACACACACACAGAAATTTGGCTTTGACGTGTGGCGATAAGAAGTTCCATTTACCTTGAGGAACTGGAAGTCCGGTTTCAGCTGAGACCCTCTATTTCTTTGTCGCTGTCTCTTTCTTTGAATCTGAGTATCTTTTCTCCCTGTCTCTGTATTCTTCCTGTTTTGCTCTCTCTCTCTCTCTGTGGCTAGCTCGCTCGCTCTCGTGCATGTCACTCTTTCTGTCGATCATCAAATTTATTTATTCATTTACTTATTTGATAATTATGTTTTTATTATTGTTATCATCATCATTATCATTATTAGTATTGTTTATTTAATTTTCGTTCATTTATTTTTTAATGTACATCCCGTGAAGAATCCAAGGAACGAAATAGACCAGAATTAAGGACATAAAAGGAAAGAGTGAACGATCAGACAACGTGCAGCTAGGATACTTCCAGAAAATTATCATGTTTTGTCTGCCAAGTCGTACTTTACTGATGCCAAATATGCTTTTTCGGAGAAGAAAACGACGGTCATTAGAGAGAGATCGAGGGGATGGGGGTGGGATGCTTGGATGGTGAGGGGTAGGAGGGGGCGGGGGGGGGGGGGGGGGGGGGGGGGCACAGACAAGAAATACACAGACGGAGAGAAGAGAAGAGACGACGCGACATAACAGACAAATTGGAAAAGAAACAACCAATGGAACGGGGGGGAAAAAAGAGGAGGAAAAAAAAACCAAAAAAAGCCTGCCAAACGACAACCCGACCTCCAGACGCTGTGGCTCGGGGTTCAGACATCAGAACACGGTGCCAGTGTTCCGTCTGACAGTTCTGGCACCCAAGCGTCAACTTACACCACCACATTTTGCTAAAGGCTTTGCGAAAGAAATTGGCTTCAGAACTTCGGTCTTCTTCTTCGTCGTCGTCTTTTTCTTCTTCGTCTTCATATTCTTCTTCTTTCCCTGGTCCTCCTCCTGCTCCTATCCATCTTTTTTCATGGATTGGAGATGAGTGGGATGGGGTATGAGGCGGCCACAAATCAATAAGCACCCACCAGGGAACGGCAAAGGTCTTTGACTAAGTTTATTCAGAAGAGGCAGGTCCAAAGTCTTTTATCAGTTCCAGACTTTTAAAACCGAGACGGGCACTTGGCAGAAACCTGTCTTGCGATTATAATGGATGGGTGTTCTCTTCCTGGCCCATTTCGTTCCGGCGAATGGTAGGTGAACGTTGCAAGACGCCGTGTATTCTGTGCAGTTGCTTACTGTAATAAGATTGTCCGTCTGGAACCCTTGCCGCCTCCCTCCCCGACCAGCTTCTTCCCTCACCCCCTTGCCCCACCTCCACGCTCTTCCAGCCCTCTCCACCACCTCTGCCGTCCTCTGTAAGGGAACGTCATTCCCAGGGAGCCTTTCGGTTACTTTTCAGTCCAGGCTTTCTGGAGTGGGGTTGGGGTGGGTGTGTGTGTGGGGGAGGGGGGGCGGGGGGGGGGGGGGGGGAGCGCCGGAAGTTTCCTCCCTTCTTTTGCTCCCTTATTATATTCTGCCTCTGTCACCACCACCCACACCCCATCCCCAACCCCCGTTTCTTCGGTTTTTATTTATTTATTCATTTATTTATCTGTTTTATAATCTTTTTTTTTTTTTTTTTTGCCCGTGAATTCTCCCTTTCTCTATCTTATTTGATTTAGTGAATCTAATCCTTTTTGCGTTCAAAGTCAATTTCCAGAAACCTTTCTGCCTCCTTATATATATATATATATATATATATATATATATATATATATATATATATATATATATATATATATATATTGTCTTCCTGTTTACGATATGTTTGCAAAATAACTGGTCTCAGACGGCTAGGCTGTGATTGTAAACACTGGGCCCCAGACATCAAGGGAACTATTTATAGTTTTTTACTTGTTTTATTTTCTTTTGTTGTTGTTGCTCGATTGTACGATCGTATTTCTGTCTATATGTGTGTTTCTCTTTCTCTCCTTTTTTTTGTGGCTTGCAAGTTGAACAGCTGACGTCCGCACACTGTGTCTTGGTGTAGATCTCGTTGGTTGTTGTGGAGACTGAGAGAAAAAGAATATTGCTCAGGAAAATCGTGCAGTACCCGTGCATTGTGTACAGGACATCGTGCGGGCAGTGGCCAGCAAAACGAGCACGTGACAAACGTGGACACAATGCACACACACACACACACACACACACACAGTGACGTCAACTCGACGCTGCATTGACTGGAATGCATGTTTTGAGGCGCATTATTATTATTATTATTATTATTATTATTATATATATATATATATATATTACACACACACACACACACACACACACACACACACACACACACATATATATATATATATATATATATATATTAATATCCATCATCACGCTGCTTGACGAAAGGAAACCGTGGACCCGTACGTGGTAGACAAAGTACTGTACCCACAGCGAACTGTCTTCGGTGTTCATGCCAACAGGTCCTTCCCCTCAGCCGTATATCGGATAAACGGTCATTTTCTGCGTTAAGTAAACCTCTGGCAGACGGATAATGGATGGCAGCTCTTTAGCCCTGTCGTCTCTTCTTCTCTCTGTGTTATTCTGTGTCTGACAGGAAAATAAGCCTCTCCATCTACCTGTACATGCGTCCGTCGCCACGGCAACGGGTGAAAGATGGGCTGGAGAGGACGGACATAAGAGATGGTACTGTAACTGACGAGGGGAATGAGGATGTCGAGTGGTAAAATAGTTCATCACACTTTGCTGATTAGCAAGTCAAAATGCATCGTCAGTGTAGGCAGGCCTACGCTCGCTCATTCCTAAGAGGCAATGGTCACCCGTGGTTGGGCAAAACAAAACAGGAATTTGTGTTCGCGAGGTAATATGCTAAAAGCTTGAATTTGCAACAAAAAAAGAAAAAAAAGAAAAAAAGTGGGTTTCACGAACGCGTTGCTTTTGGGGAAAAAAGACACGTTGCTTGTTTTTAGCACTTGAAACGACCATGAGTTATGGTGGCGAAATGGCCGGGTTCACAACTTTGATAATTATATTGTCCGTAAGTACGGTACGGATCTGGTTCGCCTTCTGACGCAGATTTTTTTTTCCCCCGCACGTTGTCCGAACACGTGCCTGGCATGAAAGAAGAAACCTTACGAAACACAATTAAACCACTACCTACCTGCTACTGGTTCAGGCAGCAGGTGGAATGAGCATTACTGTGGTGACATCGGAAAAAAGGGTGGGGGTGGTGGTGGGTGGTTAATGAACCTTACACAGTAAACAACTTTCTTCTACAAACAAAAGTGCACACACACACACACACACACACACACACACACACACACACACACACACCGAAACGAAAGCTTTGTGAAGCATAAAAAAAACCACAAGCGCTGAACACCCGATTTTTGTGGGTAGAAAAAAGAATATAAAGTATATGGGTGTCACTGTAAATGTGACCAACGGCTGGAGGGCGTGCGGAGGAGGGGGAGAAAAGCCGACTGAGAGACATAGCTATAGGCAGATGCTGCAGTGAATAGGTTTCCAAACAAGCAAATGAAGAGAGAGAGAGAGAGAGAGAGAAAAAAGCAATGAACCAGTCACATAAAAACACCGAATATAAACACATCACCTAAAAAATATATATATATATAAAAAAGAAAGAAAAACAAAAGAAAGGATAGTAATAAGAGTACAAGTACGGAATGAGATGTGAAGGATCTGCGTGCTGATGGATCGAGAAGTGAGCCGCTCAGATGGGCGAGTTTGGCATCAGACATAACGCCAGCCATTAGTGGAAGCGAAATGGCCTGAAAAGGCCTCGCAGTCTTTCCTGTGTCCCCTCTGTTCCTGCCGCGCCATGGACCATTAGCACCAGCCAACAGTGCTGCCAGTCCCGAACAGTGTCACTGTGTGCAGATCACTTCCACACGCTCGGGGTGGCAGGGATATGGCTTTGGACAATGCGGCTGTGGTGGATGTGAATAAAATAATTATGGTCTGATCTGATCTGACGGGGTACGGTTGCGGCAGTGTGACTTTGAAGTAGTTCTGCCAAGTTGATTAATGGACGATACATCTTTGAGGGAGCCGTATATATATATACTTGTTTGTTTTTTGTTTTGTTCTTTTTTTCATTCTTTCGCTACTCGATATCATCACAAGTCGCTTTTGACTGCCTGGCGTGTGCGTCATGGCTTAATTTCCGACCCGTCATAGGCATGACTGTTCTGAGAGCCAGGTCTCGTTTTCAGTTAACTGTTTTTTCTTTGGCTTCCTTCAGTGTGTTTCTTTTTTTTTTTTTTTTAATTAATTATTTTAAATATTTTAATCATATATGTATATTTAATTTACTTTTTTTTCTGACTGAAGACTCAGTATATGTGAAACATTCCTTTAGTCCCTTTAGTTGTATTTATTCCAGTGAGGAATGCAACCCCTAGATGGCCCCCACTGCGGTCAGCTGGGCTAAGCAGCATGATATAGAATAGTGGGGGACAATTCTTATGTGAGCGAAAGTAATTAGTCTTCTAAGCTACACCATTTGGATTACTGATGTCATAGCCGTTGCCCAAAGCATTGAATCCATGTACACTGGAACTGTCAAGTATGAAAGAAAAAAATATACAAGTTTCAACGTTTCTCTCTGAAAGAAAAAAAAATCGAGTTAATGATTTTGTTCCAAAAAGTATATAAAAAAATTAGCCAACACTTTAATTTTCATGTTTAACATTTGCTGTCAGAATTGTCAAGACATGACAATGTGTTTATTTCAGGAAACCCCGTGTGGGGCATATGGAAATGTTACATACTTCATGTAATTAATACATATATTAATTACATTTGGTATTGTGTTCATTTTCTTTTTTTTTTAAGTGGCCACACCGTCTTTTGAGGAAGAAAAAAAGAAGAAAAAGTGACATACAAGAGATGAGCATCATACAATATATATGTCAGATTTGACGTCATGGTTAATGTGAATTCCATAAATAGACCAGAGAATGCAAAGTAGATTTGTCTAAAAGGTTAAAGACGCTTATACTCGTAAAACAAAAGTACTGTCGTAAATACAGCAGCTACGATGGGAAGTTCGGCGAACGATTTAATTTAGAGGGGGGCCATTAATAATGGCGTTTGTCCAGTACATCTAGGTACACATCTGGGTAAATTATCAATGTTTTGTACTTTTTATAAAAAAAAATCAAATCAAATATTCATCAGCAAGTCAAAGATGTGGCGTACAATGCATGTTGATACCCTCCTTCTGTTAATAACGACCACACCGATATTTTTTTTTTCCAAGTGAAATGGTCATAGATCTGGATTCCTTCGTTTTATGTTTTTCGCTCTTCCTCCCCTTCTGTTAATCATACGAAAAGTAGAATAATAAACGGAGAGGTGGCGTATGCACAAGCAAAACACATCCTCATGTCGGGTTTGCTACAATTCTGTTACCATCAACATAAGAAAGGAAACGCTGAGAAACGTAACGGAGAAAAAACGAAACCACGAACGATACCGATTTAGAATGCAGTGCATCTGACCTCACTCCTTGCCGCCGTTATTATTATTAGTTGCCTGTTTCCTTGCGCATCACCTTCGACCACGTGAATTATTGATCAGAGGCTGTTGATGGCCCCAATAACTGCGGACCTAACAGACTCGACCTTTTAGCGTTAAAACGCCCTCCACTAGTTGAATGTTTTTTGATCTGAACAGCTGGCGTGAATAGCCAATCACCGGGCATGTGTCAGTCAGAGAATGGAGTGGTGACTTGAAAGTCTGGCCAGGAAACGGATGATCCTGGGATCGTGTCGTGGAGAGGGAGGGATAGTTTCCCCCACCAATCCCCTCTCCCCCTCAACTGGACCTGGATAGGTGGTCTGTGCTAGTCTTTTTGATGAGACGAAAATCCTAGGTCTCATGGCTTTGAGCGTTATTTTGTGTTCTTTGTTTAGGAACTGTCGGGTATTCATCCCTGAAATGGCCCCTTTGAGGTCGGCTGGGCTATAAGCAACATGATTTGATTAGGTAACGTGTAGGCCTACATCAAGTGAGGTCGGCTATCACACTAACATCGCCATTTTCATGAAGGCAAGATTCTGTTATAAAAGGAATGTCAATGTTCTCATCACTTCTAACATCTTATCTCCACAGTTTTTGCTTTGCATGACTAGGCATTGCTCAGTGTTCAACAGACTGTCTGAATTATCTGTGGATGGAGGGGTGAGAGGAACGTAAAATTGCTGTTTGCAGGAAACTGTCTTGCCTGTGAGAGACGTGGTCGAAGAGATGATAGGAATACGGTGATTTTGCTTCCGTCTACCTCCTCTGTAAGGTGGGATCTTCTTGGGGCGAGCATAACCATCTGGTACGATGAGGCCATGTTCTGCAAGTTGGACGATATCTTGGGAAGGGGGATAACTGTGATTCTAATCCAGAAGCTCGGTCCACGTGTACTGACGTTGAAGGCAAGATGTACTGTTGTCTGGTGTGTCATAGGTATTCAGATTTGAGTGTATGCTGCTTGGCTTGTTGGCATGGAAGGGTAAAGCTGAGAGGGTGGTCAGATCAACAACACAGGGTGTCGACTGGCACAGGTGCCACGCACGTGTGGCTGTGACAGGAACACAGTGCGCAAACTGGAAAGACCTACGGACTGTGTCAGACGACAAAGAAAAAAATGTCAGTCAGTCAAAAATTCAGCGGGAACAGGTGGAATAATACACACCAAAGTGACGGCCACACCATGACGATAACGAAGACAGGAACAAACACAATGGATGAGACGGGTACCCAACGATAAAAAGAGAAAGTAGCAGAGCGGTCACTTCGAGCCTGTTAGGCGATTGTGAACACATGACTCCTGCATCACAAATTGATGAGAGGCGTATTTGATTCACCACAATCATACAACTGTTGAGTGGCTGCTGTTTTCTACATGCCTGCAGTGCAAGCGTGAAATGTGGTCGATTAATCATATTTCAGCAACATTGTGTTATCCATTTCCTTGCCGCCTTCGTTTTTCTCGCTCGTTCCTTGTGATTATTTGGCTTGGTTTTTTTTTTTCTTTCCGTCATTCATTCCTCGTCGTATGTGGTCCTGCCATCACTGAGCGTATTTGTCATAATACATTATCTTTTTTTGTTTTTCATGGGATGAGAATTATAGATTCGCACTCTTAGAAAAAAAAAAGAATAAACTTCACTGTGGGCTTGCTGCAGAAGGCACGAAGGAATAAAACCCACGCTTGAGCGCTGTATCCTCAGAATCTGTTGGCAAAATATTCCTTGTTAACACCACCTTCCCTTTCAAGGAATCGACAAAAATTTGAGTAGAGAAAGGACAATTCTTTTCTTTGGGTTATATATATATATATATACACGTATATATATGCATATATGTATGTATGTATATGTATATATATACACGCTTGGCAGATGTGGTGTAGCGTATATGGATTTGACCGAACGCAGTGACGCCTCCTTGAGCTACTGATACTATATATATATATATATATATATATATATATATATAGTATGTAATGTATGTATGTATATGTGTGTGTATGTATGTATGTATATATGTATATATATAATGTAGATAGGCCAAAAAATGGGTCAAACTGACCTGTAGGTGGTAGCTGATCTTTTTGGTGAAGAAATTTCCCTACGTTTCGGGCCCTAGGCTGCTCTTCTTGGTGAGAAAAGTAAAGAATGGAGAAGAAAAGAGGACAAAAACCAAGACATGTATATTTATATCGGCACACAGCACCACACGAAGCACAATACTGCAATAAATCGAACAGGCAATGCCGGGAGAGAGATCGGATTGGCGACACGGCGACGAAAGAGACGAATTTATTGTGTGCGGCGCCACACATTTCTCTGGGTGCATTTATAGATAGCACGGCTCGTTCGGACTGGGTTTGGGCTTTTCTGTGAAGGCCGTGGCTGTTTACTCTACCGATATTCATTTGTTATTGTATTTTATTATATATTTTTTCGGACTGATTTGAAATCCGATGTCCCTTGCTTTCTGTCGTTCTGTTGGGGTCTCTGAGTGGCAGTGTTTCTGCTTGTCAGTGTGTCTGTATCTTTCAGAATCTCTGTCTCTCTCTCTCTGTCTCTGTCTCTGTCTCTCTCTCTCTCTCTCTCTCTCTTTCTCTCCTCTCTCTCTACCCTCTCTTTTTCTCTTTCTCTCTTTTTTTCTCTCTCTCCTCTCTCCTGTCTCTCTCTCTCTCTCTTCTTCCTCTCTGTGTTTCACTCTTTCCTCTCTCTCCTCTCCCCCCCCACTCAGTCTCTCTCCACTCTCTCCTCTCTTGCTCCTCTCTCCTCTCTCACACTCTCCCCCCTCTCTCTCCCCACTCTCGCTCTCCTCTCGCTCTCCTCTCTTTCCTCTCTCTCCTCTCTCTCTCCTCTCGCTCTCCTCTCTTTCCTCTCCTCTCTCCTCTCTCTCTCCTCTCTCGCTCTCCCCTCTCTCACTCTCCCCTCTCTCTCGCTCCTCTCTCTCGCTCTAATCTCTCTCCTCTCTCTCCTCTCTGTCTCGCTCTCCTCTCTGTGTCTCTCTCTATCCATTCACTGTTTGCCTATCCCTCTGCTTTTCTCAGTTCGCTAGTCTATGTATGATACAGAATACTGTATTTTCTCAATAAGAGAAATGAATTTGTCGTGCAATGCACACATGCTTTCAGTACACGATGTGGGTGAGTCAGGAGGGAATAGCACACGTCTCAGTGCGTGTGCATGTGCGTCTGTGTATGTGAAAGTTTGTGTGCGCGCATGCATGCACATATTTGCGTGTGTGTGCGTGCGTGTGCGTGCGCGCGCGATCGCTCACGCTCGCCTTGAAATGGAAATTATGTCGCTTGGAGGATTTTTGGAGGGAAAATACTGGAGTGAGATACAGAGAGGGAGACAACTCGTACAAGATGTGCCATTTGCTCAGCGCTGTGGTCCGTAGAAAAATCGTTTCCCTTCGAATGCAAAAGACCTTTTTGCGCGTTGTCTGACTTAATGCTTCTCGTTTTCATTACGTTTTTATTATTGGGTGCACTGCACAAGAAAGCACGCACTTGCACACTTAACTTTTTTTATTTTTTTTTTTTAAATATATCTTATTTCAAAAGAAACTGATAATTGCATTTTCGGTGGAATGGGAACAGCTTTCATTGCTTTCAGTGTTGAACACCTTCCTTTCCAGTCTGAATCTTCTGTCTGGGTTTGCGGCATTGGAGGCGCTGTAGCTTTTGTCTCTTGGTTTTGTTCATTGGGTGGTACAAGTGCTGGTTTTCTACTTTTACTGTGTTGATGATGAATCTGCAAGTGTGATAGTCCACAATGCTACGAAGTTAACGATCTTTGAGTTTTATCTTTTGAGTGTTGGTTCCAGAAAGGTTTATATTACGGCGTGCAGTGCAACATAAATCACACACTTGCGCATTGATTTTCCCTCTGTTATTAGTTGGTGGTTGGTTTGTTGTTGTTTTTTTGATAATTTTTTTAATAAACTGATTGTATCACAAGATCACAACATAATTTATTGTCCTTAAATAGATATGCTTTGTGTGGTGGCACACAGTTAAATTCTGTAAACTACAAATATAGACATGCATAGGCCATTCAGCTGGTTTGCATACGCTCAGAAGCACACAATCTCAGCTGCATCAAATAGCCATGCGTCCGTCATCAGTCTCCATTTCACACTCGTCATAAACAAAGATACTAAAAACATGTAAAAGACCTTCAAATATAAACAAGTAGGTTACAAATCAATGAGAGTTTATAAGAATAATCAAATAATCAAATACATAAATAATGACAATAACAATATCAATAATAGTAACAATGATAGTAACAATAATAATACTACCACTGCCACTGCTACTACCACCACAGTCACCACCACCACTACAACTACCAATAATAATAAATGAAGACTTGTCCTATACTAAAAACTAGGCACACCCTGGGATTGAAATAAAACACTCAATACCTAAAAGATAACAGTAATACAACTGCAGTATTAAAGAACACACACACACACACACACACACACACACACACACACACACACACACACACACACACACACACACAAAACAACAACAACAAAAAATCATTATCTAAGCTCAAGATGAAGAAGAAGAAATCAATAATACACGATTAAAAATAAAATTTGCACAGTCGTAGACACACACATACATGTAGTATTTCCTAAACAAAGTAAGAATTAGTAATACATGATGAAAATATGAAAAATAAGCACAGTCAGTATAATGTCAGACTTACAGTTTGAAGAATATAGAAATAGAAATAAGCACAATCTAAAAACAAACATAATCAGCATCTAAGACTTATGGTTAACTCACTCAGTACGGCCAGTCCTCTCTTCTCCTCTACACAGACCCCTCGGATGTCCAGTGGGTGTCTGGATGACCCAACCTTTAGCTTCCGTCGTCAGAATTGTGGTATTCTGTGTCAACATTCACCTCTTCAGTATAAGAGCCTTCCGCTTGCAATATTTTGATAATGGTAATTGGGATGAAACGCTGTTAACGTCGTCTCTTTCGCCGTTCGTATGGAGAGAGTTAAAGACAAAACATGGTAAATAGAATTGCTCTGTGGTGAGTCACAGTTCAGTAAACCGGGCAAGTGGATAAGGGTAAGAGAACGGTGAAGGAGGGGTGGGGGAGTGCTGGGGGCGGGGGTACAGTTCAATAAACCGGGAAAGGGGATGGGGTAAGGAAACAGGGAAGGAGGGGAGGAAGGGGAGGTTGCGCTGGAAGGTGGTGGGGGTGGGGGGGTGGGGGGTAACTTATCTAAATAAGTACCGGAATGGCAGATGGTGGCACCAGTTCAGACCTCGTAGGTTCTTCCCCTGAACTCGTTCAGGCCTCTGATGGCGGACGGGTTGAACGAGGTTTTAAAATGCGTTGTCCTGCACCACATTGACAGCAAGCGACCAGTGTCCCGATGCGAGGTGCAGTCTGATAGGGCAGGGTGCAGTGGATGGTCAGGATCCTGTAGAATAGCGCAGGCTTTTTTCAGGCATGACTTGGTGCAGGTGTCAGCAAGGGGGGGTGAGGGGGCGGGGCGGGGCGGGGACGTCCTGGCCAATGACCTTGGCTGCGGCTGATTCAGTCCTGTCCAGTTTTTCCCTGTCAACTTTCTTAAGAGCTGAAACACAGCTGGTTGTACATGAGTACAGACTGGATTCTGGACTGGACGAACAGGTTGAGGATGGTGCTGCTCACTCTGAACTGTCTGAGTTTCCTCAGAAAGTACAGGCGTTGGCTGGCTTTCTTGCAGCATGCGTCGATGTTGGGGGTCCACTATAGCTTGTCAATGGAATGGGACTTGCTTTTATTGCTGTCAGTGCTTTTACCGTGAAGAAGGGAGGAAAGAGAAAATCTGATTACGTAAAATTTGTTTTTCTTTTTCAGATTATTTTTAATTGTTTATTTATTTATTTATTTGAAGCTCGAAACTTGTAGCAGAGAATGAATCTCAGCCGGGAATACCGTTTAAAAGTCTATATCGCACACGAGACTGAATCAGCGTTTGCAACAGAAAAAAAACAACAACAAAAAAAACCACCACCAAGAGAACACGTATAAATTTATTCTGCCAGCGAATGACAATACATGGCAGATCAGACCGGTGGCCTTGGACAACGAGAGCATCGTGGTTAGCTCACTGCCGCCCTACACAGCAGGCTTTTCTCTGGGACCGCTGGGCAGGGGAACCGGGAGGGGGGGCGGGGCAGGGTGGGGCGGGGTAGTGGCAGGGTGGTGGTGTGGGGTGCGCGGGGAAGTGGGGCTTGGGGGTGCGGGTGCCACTGGCAGAGGCATGGTGTCTGCCCGGCCCAGTACAGTCTCCTTGCCCTTCCGTCCCGTTGGCTGGCAGGCGAGATGAAACAACCTCCCTCATCCTCTCCCCCGCCAGGCCCCTCTTCCCCCACCCCCAACCCCCCTGCCCCCCCATCCCCCACCCCCACCCCACACACCTCCACTTCCACTTCTGTCACACAACTACGGAGGTTATATACTTTTTAACGCTGGAACTATTGAATGGAGTAATCACTTGATTTTTCTTTTCTTTTATGGTAATGCGTGAAGAAAAAAGTCTTGACAGTAGTTGTTTTTTTTCTCCAGCAGTGCTTGCACCACCAAGATTAATCTTCAAGGGGTTCACAGTCAGTTTGCGTGGGAGTGGCAGGGGTTCTTTTCTTTATTTTATTTTGATTATTATTATTTATTTTTTTCATTGAACTGCTTTTTCCCAGAGCTCTGAGTCTGGTCATTTGTTTTTCAGTGTCTGAGCTGTCTGAGCGGAGATGCCTTGCCTTGTGCATTCACTGCATCAGCGATTTCATGGCCAAGCTGCTCCTTTTGGCTGTTACCGTTGATTCTAGGCGATCAAACAGCTTTTCTGAGTGTTTGGACCCCTTTTTTTTCCAGCAACACTTTAATTTTCATAATCTTAAAACGCTGTTCTTGCGCGTTTCTGCTGTTGTTGCAATTAATCCAGTAGTCGTCTGCCATATTTCTGCAAGGACGACGACAAACTAACATGATATCTCATTGGTCCCTTGCTTTATATGTGATGGCTTATGCAAGAAACGTGTGTGACGTCTCCAGAAATTTGAAAAAAGAACATATCTGACCAATATCTTAAAATGCTCGCCGCTGTTTCGCTTGTACAATCCGATATCCGAAACGCAGCGAGGTGAACCTGAACCTTGCTGCATTTGTTTAGGCCCTGAGCAAACTTAGCTATGTTCACTTTTAAGGAACTTTCTTACAACACACCCCAAGGGCCTCGAGATCCACACGAACATCCACCCCCGCCACTCCCAAATAAGCGTTTAAGTGGTCTTTCGACATCATTTTGTTTCTCTTTATTCGGTTTGCAGAAGTGGCAGGTATTCAGCCCTGACATGACGCCCTTGAGGTCGGCTGGGCTATAATAAAAATCATTTTATTTGATTTGATCTGCGTGATATCAGGCATAAACGTTTTACAGCTAGCTGGATAAACACCTAGTTCTGATGGGTGCCCCTGGATAGTCTTCCACTACCAAAAGGAAATTTGTTATTTGGACTTTTTTAAATATAGATTTTACGAGACGTGGGTTACTTTAAAAAGAAATCAAGTTATCTCAGTAGAACATATAACATTCTTCGGTTTTTCTTTAACTGGTTTTAAGAAGTGACGGCATTCACATTATGTTTCTCTATGACTGCTTTGAAGAAGTGAAGGGCAGTCAGCACTGAATTGATCCCCTTAAGGTGGGCGGGGTTATCAGCAACATAATTAGTTTTAAATTGGAAACTTATCTCTCTTGTAAGGAATCTCCCCGCCGTCATGTGGATACTCTATGTGAACTGTTGTGTTTGGTGAACGGGAAATACGCTGGATGTTCTAAGAATTTTAGATTTTACGCGGACTGGGGCGAGGGGGAGGGGGATGGGGGGGTGGGGGAGACTGTGGTTGGAGGGACGTGTTGACTGTCCCAAGTCCTGCGAGGAAGTGCTGCTCTCCCCGGGAAGAGCGCGTCGCCGCAATGCAGCGCCACCCGGGACCTTGGCTTCTTAGCCGGGCGGGCACTATACCGCGAGGACACCACATCACACACACACACACACACACACACACACACACTATACATATATATATATATATATATATAATCGAGAGAGAAGGGGGATGAGAGAGGGAGAGATTGAGGGAGAGAACAAGAAAAACAATATAATTATTTTCAATAATATATAATATGCATACCCATTACATATGTACAGTTATGTATGCACCGTAGGAACAGGATGACCTAGACTTCGATTCCCCTTGCAACGCCCGTCCCCACCCACCCCACACAGTCCCACCACCCCCTCCCATCAGCTCCCAGTCGCCCCGTCACCCTGCCCATCCCCCTTCTCAAGCAATCACAAGACTTTCTTCAAGCTTCAGTCGTTGGCAAAGGTGCAAGCCTGGGGCAGGGGAGGGGAGGGGAGGGCAGGGCAGGGCAGGGGAGGGGAGGGGAGGGCAGAGGGGAGGGGAAAGAAGGATCGCTGGACAGTCTTTCTCATAAAACGATGAGAAACTGATTACCCCTGTGTCCATCTAGATATACACGGCTTCATCCGGTCTGGACAACACCAATCGGCTCCGATCTATATACCAAGGGAGGCTATATTGCACACACACACACACACACACACACTGTTTTTTGATGACTGCTGCTGCTCTCCCTTCCCCGATTCCCCTCCTCGTGCCGGGTAAATATTCCGGTCGCCAGTGTCATCCGTTTCAGCCGACGGGGAATTTTTTTTTTTTTTTTTTTTTTTTTTTTTTTTTTTGTTTTTTTTTTTTTTTGGGGGGGGGGTCCGATTTTGGGGGGCCCTTATACTCTCTGGTCTGTACTTGTTCGTGTTTTTCTCGATTTGTTTGTTGATTTACTTTGATGTCGATATCTTCACTGATTGTTTGCTTTTTCTTTTTTTTCTTTTTTTTTCTTTTTCGTGTTGCTTCTTGAGGGTAGTGTTACGCAGCTCTTGTCATCTTACAGCAATACTAAATGGTAAAAGTTCAAGGCTTCGTTTCAACAAAAAAAAGAGGCAAGGCCTTCAAGACTCACTTGTGATAAATTAAGTCCCCTAACATTAATTATAGATTAATTTCCCTTTTTTACTATCTGCACCAAAAACGTTTGCAAAAAAAAAAAAAAAAAAAAAAAAAAAAATTCTATGCTTAGCAAAAGAAGTTCCTGTTTGAACAAAAAATGATAACAATGACTCCTCTTGTTGTTGTGTCAGAGTAAGGGGTCAAAGTGCCAAGTTTAGAGAATGCAAAAAATATAAATATAACAGTAAATGCGGTTTGCATATAATTAGGCTTCTGTCTTATTTTTTTTGTGCCCATCCCTTTAGGTGCAATATTGTTTTAAACAAGCTGACTGGAAAGAATTGAATTTTTCCTATTTTCATGCCAAATTTGGTGTCAAATGACAAAGTATTTGCAGTGAAAATGTCAATGTTAAAGTTTATCACGGACACACAGACACACGGACACACACACACACAGACAACCAAACACCGGGTTAAACCATAGACTCACTTTGTTTGCACAAGTGAGTCAAAAAAAAAAGGGGGGGGGGATGGAAGCATAAAGAAATCCCACCTTCTTTCCATTTTATGGAAACTTAAAAGACAGACTGGACACGTTAACTAGGAAGGGGCGCCGAGTGTTAAGCTCTCTCCCGATGAGCGCTCTGTAAGGCCGTTGATCTCATCACTATCCTATAGAGGGTCAGCATGTCTGGAACAGCTTAGAGGCAGATGGTTTGCTCTGTGAAAAGCTCGTCAAGCCCACTGCTTGCTCCTGGAAATTCCAGATGATTATCATTTCTGTGTGTGTGTGTGTGTGTGTTGGGGGGAGGGGGGGGGTCTGGCTCGTGGTGCAGTGTCCAGTTGTTCAATGTCGGGTTTTTTGTTGTTGTTGTTTTGTTTGTTAATTTATGCATTAATTTATACATACACACACACATACACACAATCTTTATATATATATATATATATATATATATATATAATCTCCATACAGTCATATAGATATATATATATATATATAGTATATATAAAAGAAGCATGATAATACATCCACTCTTCCCAACTAACGCAGACACGCAATTACATACCAACACTTTTCTTCTCATAATCATGTTTTTCACTTGTACTGGGTCAAACCCACCCAATATTATATCATACTGACCTCCCCCCCATCCCTCCCCTTCCCCTTCACACCCCCCCCCCCCCCCCCCCCCACACACACACACACACACACACAAACACACACGCACCTACGAAGCAATCGAGATCCAGCCGTTTGCCAAGGTGTTGTAAGGGAAGGGGGGGGGGGGGGGGGGGGGGCAGTTCTCGTAAAACAATGGAAGATGAATTACCCCGTGTCCGTCTACACTGATTTCCCCAGACACGGCGATCTTCTCCAATGTGAACAGAGAGGGCAGTGTACTGCACACAGTGTGTGTCTGATCACCATTGCTGTCCCGATTAGTTAACAGTGACGAATGTTATCCGTTTCTGCGAATCGAAGTAAGGTCCGTAACTTCTCTGTGTAGAATGAATGTATTGATGCATTTGCACTGGCCTTGTACCCTGATCTTGGACCCTGTTTTTTCGCCGATTTAGTATTTTTCTCCCCCCCCCCCCCTCATCCCGGCCCCCTGCCCCCATGCCCCCGCCTTCCACTCATTTCTTTTTATGCTGTCTGGACGTCTTCATTGCTTGCCGTGTTAGGTATTCTTTTGGGGGTGAAGTGCTACACACGCCGCTCCGACAACAGTTGTCATCTCATGATTTTTCGGAATTAACATCAAATCAAGTTACATACGGAAATCTCAATTCCAACAATATGGACGTGTCTGTGATCAGTTTAACTTGACATTTCAAATGAAAAAAATAATCCGCTAAGGACACCAATAAAATTAACATTAAGAGCAGTCCACTGCAATGGTTGACAGCATTAAAACAAAACAAAACAAAACAAACAAAACGATAAAAACAAATTCATGAAAACCAAAAAAACAACGACACACACACACACACAAAACTACCACTCCGTAACGATAAAAACAAATTCATGAAAACCAAAAAAAGTCAACAACAACAACAACTAAAACACACAAAACTACCACTCCGTATCCTGCATATATATTACTGGCAGCGATTCCGACTTGGGAGTCGTACAGAGACACACAGGCCTGACGAGATGTTGAACTGTAGCGATGGGTATCTATCTGTTCCCACGGCTCCAGCGACAGATCAGCTGCTGCCTGTCGTTTTCTGGGGGAGGGTCAAGGACGATGCTTATCCACCCGAAGGAAGGCCTGTAACTGTTCGTCGCAGCTCATGTCAGGGTTCAAGGATGGAACACAGTGTGACACTATCGCGATTGTCATCAAGGAAACTGTGGTACAGGTTGCATGTTGCCAGGCCTCGTCCTGTCTTGCTGGAAGATGAGTGTGCAGTGGCCACCACGTAGTGTCTGAAGTCGAGTCGGATGACGGTTGTCGACGAAACCTGTGTTGTGACTGCAGTTGGTGGCGACCAGTGATGAGCTGTAGCTCTAGATTTATCGACGCCCCCCCCCCCCCCACACACACACACACACACCCTCCAACCCCCCGCCCCTCACCGCCTCCTTCCCCTTTCACCCCCTCCTGTCCCTCTTTCCATCGGTTTTTTTTTTGTTTTTGTTTTTGTTTACAGTACAGCACAGTAAGTACAGTACAGTACAGTGCAGTACAGTATCGAACAGTTGGCCTGCAGTACAGTGCGCTTTAACTTTTAGGAAAATCCTGTCTGAAAGTACGTGTGCATCCAAAGGCTTGAACAGTGGGCCTACAGTGAAGCCGGTCCAATGACATTTAAAAAAAAAAAAAAAATGAAAATCCAGTCCGAAATTACGTGTGCACCCAAAGGATTCGCCTCTCATACTAGATGCAGTCGCTCAGCTCACAGACTGACGCAAACATAAACATGACAGAGGTTAAAAGCTGTTTGGTTGTGTACGCAAAATGATTTGGTCTCTGCTAAAAAAAAAAAACAAAAAAACCCTGGCTCCCACAGCAAGCAGCTACATCCGGTTTGTGCCTGGATTGATTGAAGCCATCTGTGTGCTCCTCGGGAGCTGTTTTCAGGCAACCTTTTCAGTGCAACACGGGACCAATAAACGGCGTTTTATCAGGCCAGGTTGTATCCCACTTTAAAAGAGCGGGCACGGTTTTCAAGTGTTTACACATTACGCCAGAACATTCGCAGACAGGCCAGGAACTGGAGTGATACGCTTCAAAGGCAGGGTTTTTTTTTTTCTCCACAAAAGTTTTTGTGCAATATTCCATATAACATAATTCAGCATACATGGGATTCCATATAACATGATTCAGCATACATAAGATTACATTTCTCTCT
>NC_134877.1:33728013-33730513 GCF_041734735.1 Babylonia areolata | reverse complement strand
ATCTAAATCAGGATGGGATTGAAGACCAGTTCTTTCTCTTTTGGGGAATGAATTTTTGTCAGGATACATTCGCCATCTTGTTATTGTTGTGGAGGTTCAGTGTGTGAAAGAGACGGGGCAGAGTGGTCAGTGTCTCGCTCATCTAATCTGCTGATCCCCGATGTCCTGGATTGGAGCCTAGGCAGCGCCTGGTTGGAAAGGAAGCAGGAATTATCCTTATTTTTTTCCAGGTTTATTTCTTGCGTCCACCTATACTGTCCACCGCTGAAGAAGGAAATTATAGACCGCGCAGGTCTTGTTTTTCAACACCCCGTGTGTGACGTTCAGTGGCGTGCAGTCCTAAGAACCGTTGGGCATTCAGCAAGACTGCATTGTGGAAGATGGAGAGCATGTAATCACTTCCTCATTGGCCTTATCCACAGAGGCAATACAAGAAAAGAAGAAAGAAGGGGGAAAGCACATCGGATGCGTATCTATACCAGTCATCTTTTGGGAAAGAAAAAGCAAAGGAGACGAATGGTGGAGAGGGGGCTGGGGGGAGAAAACTAAACTAAGACACTGATGTATCAAATCACTTGAGCGCGAAATCTCAGAACATAGCAAAAATACATCAGAAACAAATCCAAATCAGCAATGGATTCAGTTCAGGTGTCTACCATTCAGCTGTTAGTTGTTAGTGTATTAGTTCGACGCATGGTAGAACAGTGTTGCAGCCGATGACCCTCATGGTGTCAGTTTATTCCACTCATCAGACGAATGTTCATGAACAAAACCACACCGTGACGCCTGGTGGGTGTCTGTCGTTTTCATTCTCAACGCCACGTCGAATTTTGTCGCTCTGTAGGGCTTTCCTGACAAGAGGTTTGAACTCATGAGACCACTGGGGCAGGTGTCTGGACCCGTGCATGCTTCAAGGTCTGAGGAGGGTGTTGCTGCATCTGCGTTCAGTCCTACTTTTTTTGACCAACCCTCAACGAAACACATTCTGTCCGACAGCTTAGTTTATACTGCGGACCTGACCGCACTAGTTCTGGTGCTGAAAATGTTTTTTCGAGCAAAACACAAGTGCTTTGTGATTTTTTTCGGACTCCATGTCGGCTCTGGAGGCAATTACCAGCAGGAGTTTGGCACAAACTGCTGGAATTTTATTAAAAACAAAAAACGTTAACACTTGACAAGCAAAGGCTATGACGTTTTGGCCTGGGTTCCTGGCCATGTTGGCATTCGAGGTAATGAGATGGCGGACCAGCTAGCCAAGAACGCCACAAAATTAGTTATCCATTTCCTGGGTTCCACACACAGACATGAAGCAGAAAGTGAACATTGACATTAAAGATCTGTGCCAAGAGGAGTGTAACACCCAAATGCACAACAAGCTGTTCCAAATTCGTCCGGACTTAAACGAGATCCTCCCATCGGCTGTGGGGAACCGCAAGGAAGAGTCTGTGTTGTGCAGACTGCGCACAGGGCACACTTTTCCTACTCATTCATTACTTGTCAAATTGGAGGAGGCCTCTCGCTGTTTATTTCCTAAGGCGAGCCCCTCAGTTTGAAACAAGTGCTCATTGACTGCTTGGGTCTGCATGACATCAGACGCAGACATTACATGGTATATACTCTGAAGACTTTGTTTCGTGATATCTTTCCGTGGGCGATGATGGACTTCTTGAAAAAAGTGAACATTTTTTAATCAGATTTGAATGTTTTAAACTCTAGAAGATTTTAAAACTTTTTGAGTGAAAAGATTGAAGCGGTTATTAGTTGATGGTTTGGTTTGGTTTGTTTTCTTTCGTTTCTTTTGAGGAGGGCGGGGCGGGGCGGGGAGAGGGGGGGCGGGGCACTATTTTACCCTTGATTTGAAGTAGATGCCAACGTGGTGATAGCCTTGAGATGGCCTTTGTGGTCCGGCGAGGCTCTAAGCACTATAAATTGTTTTGATTTGATCCGTGCATGCTTATGTACATACATACATACATACGTACACATACATACATACATACATCTTGCAATGAATATGTCTGCAAAAATAACAATAAGGTACCCGTGATTAATACTGTAATTGATTGGGCAAGTTTACGAACTGAGGTCAGAAACCACGAAAAGATGGTACAGAAGAGAGATTATATCATTGTCATACACGGTCTTGAAAAGAAAAAAAAAGAAAGAAAAAAAAAGAGAACATTTCTTTAGTTAACAGATGAATAGAATTTAAAAACAAACTAAAAGATTAACGACCCTCGTATATATGTAACACTTATAAATTTCGAACAAAATCTGGATGGAAAAAAAAAAAGAAAGAAAAAGAGGAAAAAAAATGTTGTGCGTGACGTTACGCAATTCAGAATGTAGATGGAAGCAATTTCGGGAAATGAAAGGTGTTTGGTGGGCTAAAGAAAAATCCGATGTCCACATGCATAGTGTGCATTGCAGGCATGTGGGAACATGCAGTATCTCTCTGATCTGGAGGACACTTTCTTGGCTTATTGCAGGTCAGCGTTGT
>NC_134877.1:33705513-33725513 GCF_041734735.1 Babylonia areolata | reverse complement strand
AGTGAGAGAGAGGGAGGAGGGATGTGGGGGAGGGAGGGAGAGTAGATAGCACCTGGCTTGCTGCTGGCACCAGGCCACAAGTGCTGGGTGCAGGAAGCAGCCTGACGTCAAGTGTCAGACTTCTCACGGTAAAGAGAACTGACCGTCCACACCCACCCCTGTGGGTCAGCAGGTAGATGGGTGGACGGGCCGATAGACAAACGAACGGACGGACGGACAGAGTGTGTGTGTGTGTGTGAGTGTGTGTGTGTGTGCGCGCGCACACACACACACACACACACACACACACACACAGGGGCACACACACAGGCACATACACACAGGCAAAACACACACACACACACACACAAAACACACAGACGCGCCCCCCACCCCCCCCCCATATATATATACACACACATATACACACATATATATATACACAGGCACACACACACACACACACGAGCACACACAGGGGTACAACACACATGCAAGCACACACACACACAGGGGCGCGCGCGCACGCACGCACACATACATACACACACACACACACACACACACACACACACACACAGGGGCACACGCACACAGGGGCACACACACACAGGCACACACACACACAGGGGCACACACACAGGCGCACACGCACACAGGGGCACACACACACACACACACACACACACAGAGGGGCACACACACACACACACAGGGTCACACACACACACACACACACACACACACACAGGGGCACACGCACACAGGGGCACACACACACAGGCACACACACACACAGGGGCACACACACAGGCACACACACACACACAGAGGGGCACACACACACACACACAGGGTCACACACACACACACACACACACACCCTCCATATATTTGACTTGTCAGTCAGCGGGTTTCCCCCCTCCCCACCACCGCCCGTCCCCCTTTCCCCAACACACTTGAACCTTACAAAACACCGGACTATTGCGTCACACCCGCACCCACTCTTGCATCCGTGTCAGTCTCCCTTAGCAGCCGATTCATACCGACATCCAGCCGCGCGCCTCGCAGAAGGTCTGGCACCGCGTGCCAGACACGTGCTGATCAAACGCTGCGCGTGGAGATTAGCCATCATGGATTCTTGTACGTGCTTCATGTAATTCGTATTTGTATTTGCTGAATGTTTTGTTTGTTTTTTTTTCTTCGAAAAAAACAACATATTTATCAACATATGTTTGACGAAGATACGTACGTTTTCAATGATGGGGTTTCTTCCGCCGAAGTGATTTGACGTATGAGGAGGATTTGGTGTGAAAAGAAAAGATTGTGAACCGAGTTCTTTTTTTTTCTTGTTATTCATTTTTTGTATTAAAAAAACCCAAAACTATTGTACACTAAGAAATGTTAACATAAAATGAATATATCCTGAACCTGAAACGAAAAATAAAAATAAAAAGCAAGAGAATATACAAACAAATAAATGCGAAGGAGAATATAATAAATGCCTCTCCAATCCAGTGCTTTTACAACAACAGCAACAACAAAAACCAACAGAACTCTCAGACCTTGTGATCAAGACAGTATGTTTCAGAAAACGAATCCTACGAAGAATAATTGTGTGAGGTCGTGTTGACGATTCGGGTCGGTGACATCAACCGACCAGGCGAAAAGTGTCGTCATCACCTATATCGGAGTATTATGTCCAAAGGCTCTCGCCCTGCCACCATGACGTCACAATCGGGGGTGAGTTCACCGTCAGTGAGTTTAATGTTTGACTTGTTTTTGGTATCGTTCTTCCTTTTCCTTTCTTTGCTTCCCTCTCCGAACCAGGGCCCGCTAATTCTGTCTTTGTGTGTGTGTGTGTGTGTGTGTGTGTGTGTGTGTGTGTGTGTGTGTCTTTTTAGGCTTTCTGTTTTGTGAAGACAGTTTCTAGTTTCACTGTTTTCGTAAGAGAGCTGTTTGGTTTCACTATTTTCGTGAGAGTTGATGATTTGATTTTTTTTTTTTTTTTTTTAAGTTTCGAACCTCCCATAAACTTCTTTTTTTTCAGTCCTGAATTGTCATGTCAAGTAACGTCACCCACTGACGTCTTTTCTCACAATGGTCACTGGTGATATAATGCAAAATGCATCATCATACTTCGGGTACTGTTCATCGCGAAAGCTTTTTAGCTTTCAGTTCGTGCCAGATTCCGACTTGTGCGATAATTACACATGGAAAGTATTCTGTGTCTGGAAAGTTATGCGTTACAATTGATGCCCCCCCACCCCCACCCTCTCTCTCTCTCTCTCTCTCCTTATTCAGGATTTCCAGTTGTCTTTAAAATCGTGGAATTTTGCGATCGTTTGCGTTTGGGTTTACAGTCTGCCGTGTCCTCCTGCTCTCTGTGCTCTTACGATGTCCTGCTCAGTCAATTTCCTCGGGCCTTTTGCACTGTTGAGAGCTTCTACAACAGCCTTTGCACATTGATAGTCCATAGTCCTCTCTTGGGCTACATTGCGGGTTGCCGTATAAACGGAAGTTGTCTCCACGGGACAATTTCTCCAGCCGATCAATGCCCGAGTTCATGTTTTGAATTTCTTCACGGGCAGTTTCTGTGTGTGGCCTCTTTCAGCTAGTTCATGTCCGTGTACAGGCGAGTGACGTCATTCATGACGTCCGACACGACGTTTGACAGCGACTGAAAGCGGCCGCTGTCATGGTTGATTAAAATGCAGATAGAAAATAGATCCAGCGTGGTTTAAGTCTCTTTGATAAACTTTCACGTAAACTTTATTTCATTTCTCTTTGTTGATTGCCAAAGGTGGTATGCAAACAAAATTTTACTGAAATTTTCATTTCATTTCGCTTTTCCAAAGGTGGTATGCTAATTATTATACCATCACCACATCTTTTTTTTTCTCCTCCACCCCACATTCTCCTCCTAAATCAATACGTAGTCCCACAGTTTGATGGGGTGTGGGTGGAGGGGGCAGGTTATTATTTTTCTTTTTTCTTTTTTTTTAAGATGATATATATAGATAGATAGATATAAGATATATATATATATATATATATATATATATATATATATGTATATATATATATATATATATATATATATATATATATATATATATATATATATATATATATACTTTTTTTAACCCTTGCAATGACGATTTGTTTTTCCGAAGGGCCATTTTACAATCAATCCACAGTTGACATAATACATCTTAACGGCATTTACTTTCCTATTCGCAAAACGCACAAAAAAAAAAAAAAAAAAAAAAAAAGGAAGTAGACTTTCGACCCAGAGTTCACTCCAACGGAAAATACTTCTGGCAGGAGGAACGGACCTTTCAGAGCAACAAGTTGGTCCAGATCTAACCTGACGAAAGTCCTGTTGCAGGAAAGAGGAAACTATCCTCTGAAGGTTCCATACACAACCTTCTCTTTACCGTCAAACCAGTGAATTTATTTTTACAAAGGCATGTAAGGCGAATGAAAACGATTGCGACAAGACGCTGCGTACAGACAGGAATCGCGTTCCAGTTCTGATACACAGCCACAGTTCACAGGCGATGTGAGAAGTCTGTTGCCATAGTGCTGGTTTGTAGGGGTGTCACAGTGACGGGTTGTGCGGTCAGTAGGGTCAGTCAGTGTCTCTGTCCACAGCCAGGTAGCGCCGCCGGATCCTGAGACAGTCGGTCATTGTGGTCGACACGAACTGGTCCAGGGACAGGTCCACAGTAGAGGAGGAAGGAAGGAAGGTGGCAGAATGGTTAAGACGCTCAGCTACCGATACAGAGTCCGTGAGAGTGTGGGTTCGAAAAAAACACAAACAAAACACACACACACAACATACGTAACTTTGGTACGGGAAAATGTAGTAGACAAATCGCGGTCAAAGAAGAAACAGCTGTCCACTGCAAAGATCGAGAGAAAAAACAAAGAAAACAAACAAAAACAAAACAAACAAAAACAAAAAACCGGCCAAGCTGGAACAAAAAATCGGACTCGGGGCTCACACAGCTGATGCGTGCGAAGAGCAATATAGCCGTGACCGCACGTCTCGACTGTCGGCGACCGAATCCAACAGATCAGTCCTATCAGACAAGTTATCTTATTCCAATAGATGATGAATTTCAAGGTGTGTGCCGTGCAAAACAGACTCCAAGTGTGAGACATCTTCTCATCGTCTGCTGGGGTGTGCATGGTATCAGGCGCAAACATTTTTCACGGCTAGCTCCATGAAGATCCTGTTCCGGGATGTACACCCGGACGCCCTTCAGTTTTCCCCAGATAAATTAATGTTTTTGCCTTGATTTGAATTCAACGTGATCTGAGACATATTGTATATTATATCATAGTATATTATATATTATATTGGTGATCCGATCTTTTTACGTTGTTTCCACTAATTTAAACTTTGAATTTTTCGTTGATTGAGTGATAAATTTCTTTCGGTTCATTAAATTTTATTTGGCCCCGTTGTGGTCGCCTGGGCTACTAGTATATATGTATATATATGAATGTCTGTATCTATCTATCTGCATATCTATATATATGTGTGTGTTGCATTTTGACACACCAGTAAACGCCCTTGATAAAGACCAGTTGTCGAAACCGGTTGGGCAGTTTGTTTGTCCGACCGGTTTCGACAACTGGTCTTTATCAAGGGCGTTTACTGGTGTGTCAAAATGCAACACACACACCAACATTTAGATATATATCTATATTATTATTTTTATTATTATTATTTTTTACGAAGACATGCATGCAAACAAAACAACCACGTCAACAGAACGTGAGACATTAGGACACATTCTTAAGAATTTCAGCTTTACACCAAGAGTTTGCTTTAACTCCCTACCATTTTGTTGTTTTATTTCTCATCAAATACAGATGTGGTGACATTTTTTTTTTTTTTTGGTAAAGCCCAGTGTACTCAGTGCTATCACTGCGCTGTACTTGAACCATTCGTTTTGATCTGTTTCCTTTGCTGCCCCCACCACTTCCTGCCCCCATCACTTCCTGCCCCCATCACTTCCTGCCCACACCACTCCCCATCACTTCCTGCCCCCATCACTTCCTGCCCTCACCACTTCCTGCCCCCACCACTTTCTGCCCCCATCACTTCCTGCCCACACCACTCCCCATCACTTCCTGCCCCCATCACTTCCTACCCTCACCACTTCCTGCCCCCACCACTTCCTGCCCCCATCACTTCCTGCCCACACCACTCCCCATCACTTCCTGCCCCCATCACTTCCTGCCCCCATCACTTCCTGCCCACACCACTCCCCATCACTTCCTGCCCTCACCACTTCCTGCCCCCATCACTTCCTGCCCACACCACTCCCCATCACTTCCTGCCCCCACCACTTCCTGCCCCCATCACTTCCTGCCCACACCTTTCCCCATCACTTCCTGCCCTCACCACTTCCTGCCCCCATCACTTCCTGCCCACACCACTCCCCATCACTTCCTGCCCCCACCACTTCCTGCCCCCATCACTTCCTGCCCTCACCACTTCCTGCCCCCATCACTTCCTGCCCACACCACTCCCCATCACTTCCTGCCCACACCACTTCCTGCGCACACTCTCCCAAATCCCAACCTCCCCCCCTCTCTCTCTCACTCACTCACTCACTCACACACACACACACACACACACACACACAGATATGTACACCAGCGTATATCATAAATCACCAAAAAAGAAATGTATTCTTTCCTTTAAACACGATGCTGCTCTCCGAGTCGTAAGAAGTCGGCGAAACCCCGAGCCTCCTTTACAAGTGACGCCATCCATAACACAGCGAGGAACCTGTCTCTTGCAAGTGCATGGCTTTATGGAGACAGGAGCGGCCATCGCACGTGCAGAGGGGAGATTGCTTCCCTATCGTCCTGCTGATATCCCCAGTGCCATTCTGTTGGGTTTCTAAAGGCGTGTGTCCACACAGAAGCCGAAGCGGTGCGGGGGGAGAAACCTCGGGACTGTGGAACTAAAGGGTGTTTGCGTTGATACATTAAGGGCCATCACTCTCGCCGTGGAAGAGAAGGCAGGAAATCACTCCGGGTTTTGATGCCTTTCGGGTGTAGAGAGCTCACTGCAGTCATGTGACGACTTTAGGGGAAGTCAGAAGGCGAAGGGTGAAGATTTGATCTCATTAAATTTTAGTTTATTATCTGTCTAACTTTGAAGGGTATGAAATTATGCACCAACCTTTCAAAGATTTCCAAGTTCACTATCAGGTATCGTGAATCGCTGAAAAGACAGTATATTATTTTAAATACAATAAGATATTAAGGGCAAACTCGGTCCGGATGATTAATTTTCACTGCATTCTCATCAGAACAATAATCGTGAGGGAAGGGTAGTTTTGAAGGTGATAGGCCTTAAATGCATGAAGTTATTTTCTTTGATTCTGCCACAAAAAAATATTCAATGTCCTGTGGAATTTTAGCTGTGGCAAGCTTCCCCGTCTCTTAAGATTTTCATCACGCCGTTTGAATGTGGTGGCTGTGATAAAACGTGGAAGAAGGGACGCCTCTTGTCAGTCGGTGAAGGAGTTGCTTGATACTTGGCTGATACATTGTGGCCAACCTTTGTTCTTGAAAATAGAATTTCTTTTTTAAGTATTATTTTCCCCCAGAGCTTCTCTGGTTGTTTCTGCTGGAGTTGCTTTCAAATAATAAATTGATTTTAATGTTTCGTGGATGAGCGAGACGTGAGTGATTTGGCCTTTGCAACGTTGGTTAAATCGGTCTTTTGACATCGTGTTCTTTTCGACTGATTTTAAGCCCTGAAATGACCTTTGTGGGCTGGGTTATAAGCATCGTGCTTTGATTTTCTTTTGGACGTGTTGGTTCCAGTGGTCACCAGTTTGATCGACGTTTTCAAAGGGATGCTTTGACCAGTGATTTCAATGCTAAGAGGCGCCATTTATGTTTACTTTTTTCTTTTATTTTGTGCCACAGCGAAAACCGCCGATTATGTTAACAGGTGAAAGGTGTGTGCGCGTGTGTTTGTTTGTGTGTGTGTGTGTGTGTGTGTGTGTGTGTGTGTTACTTGGTAGGTCTTTTTTCTTAAATACTGGAACATGCCAGACTGTCTACAACGTGCCACATGCGAACGACATGCTCCTTTCTCACAAATCATCCGCACTGGCACTCCTCCGTTCACACAGCCACGTCTATTCTATTTGTGAACAAACAAAAGTCCTTTGCAGAGATTTTTTTAACCTTAAAAAAAAAAAAACTCACCCAGTTTGTATACACACATCCATAAAAATCGCACGCACAAAATCAAGTCTGGTATCCACACACAGCAAAAAGATTCTTTCACGGAGGACGAAATGCCACAGTGAAAGGCAGGATCCCGTGCCCGGCAACGGCTGGAATCAGAGAAGTGAAAGGCGCGAAGGGCCTTTCCCATGGAAACCCTTCACACCTACTGACCTACAGATCCTGGTGGACTGAAGACCCTGAGATAATATGACACAAAGGGAAAAAGAAATTTCCGCACAATGACACATCGTCCCAAAACCCCAACACGCACACACACACCTCAATGCCACTTCAGACTGCACCGGAAATGTACACGAGTTGAATCACATGTATGTATGAATGGTGCCGAGTTCATCCCAAGTGTTGTCCCAGTTTGGTGAATTAAATATATGTATAAAAACAATAATCATAATAATAGATCACGTGCTGACGAATATTACAACATCATCTGATTTTCGACGGAACAAGGCAAGTCCCGACCCGGATAAGGACCAAAGTCACGTTGACGACATCGTAACTGGCTATGGGAGAACGCTGAAACTGATATCGCAGTTGCTCAAAGATGTTGGCACACTGTGTAAGTGAATGTGTTAAGTTTTGGTGGCTCCCCAGACAAAGACGAGTTGGTCACAACGGTTATCTCAGCACCCGTGTTCACTTCGGCCTCAACCGGTATTCCGCCAAACGTGTGAGCTGGATGAACTGTCATGCCCCCTTAGCTATCTATATTTGTATCTATTTATATCGTATAGATAATAATAATAATAATAATAATGGATACTTATGTAGCACACTATCCAGAAATCTGCTCTAGGTGCTTTACAAAAACGCTTTTGTTAACATAATACATCATATATTTGTTACATACACACACCAAAATGTGACTACACACACGCACACGCACACACACACACACTGCATACATACATTTTAACATACATGTGTATCTAACAGCTACCCTAACACATACGCACACATAGGCAGGCACAAACTTACATAGACACACGCAGATAGATAGACAAAAGTGATATACGGACCGGACAGTTTTTCTCATAAAAAACGATTGAACATCGGTGCAGCGATCCACGACAGGTAGAATAAAGAAAATGGGTGCCATGCGGTACTGACACCTCTCTATGCAGAAGAAAACTTTCCGTCTTCAGGCTTCTCTCGCGGCGCACGGTTGCGGGGCGGATTTCCCCCCCCTGTCTGTGATTCCTCGCCCTGTGTGCGACGTGCCTTAGCCGCGTTCGACTCTTACGTAACCCACTGTGCATTCAGCAAGACACGGGAGAGAGGATGGAGAGCAGGCAATCACTTCTATGTGATCTTCCAATCGTCGGAAAGAAGACGAGAAAACAACAGAAGCAGCAAAAGAAAACGGAGACTAGGAAAGGGTTTAGGAAAGTCTGTAATACTGATCATGGATAGCTGCGCATCTTCTGGGGAAATAAAAGGGAAGCTGTCAAAGGAGCACCGATGATTACGTCTTGGAAACACACACGCGCACGCACACGCACGCACACACACGCAAACGAACGCGCGCACGTGCGCATACGCGCGCGCGCACACACACACTCACACTATAGTGTACACACACGCACATACACATACACACACACTATAGTGTGTACGTACACACACACACACACACACGCACACGCACACACACACACACACACATATGGTGTGGGAGGGGTGGCCAGGTCATTCGTGAACATGTTTACAAATGTTAAAACAAAAAGGGAAGGGAGGGAGGAGATGCATAAGAAAGGGCATGCACACAGTCAGAAATGTTCTCATGTGATAGGAAATAAAACCATTTTCAGATAAAGGGAGTTTGGGTGGGGAAAGAGAGATGGGTAGAAGCAGAAAGATAACGAAATCATTACATATTACACTGTTGTTATGCACAGGTAAAAAAAAAAATACTGGAGAGGAAAGTCAAGTAAAAGAGGAAAAACAGGAAGAGGTAAACGCACAAAGTCACGCATTGCGAGTTTTTGTTTTCCCTCCAAAGAGTGAAAGAAGCAGTTTCATGAATTGGGAAAATGAAACTGAAGGCAGAAAGAAGCGAAACGAACTTTACAAAAGATAAATAAAAGGCCAAAGGGGTGAAACGGAAGTGGGCAACAATGTAATATAAGAATTATAACTAATACCACGGAAATGCATCAAACACATAAGCAAAGTACATCAGCAGGAACAAAAAGACATGATTTCATGACCATTCAGAATTTCAAAATGTACACATAAATGGCGAGCCCATAAAGGGTAAGCCTCATTTCCTGGACGACCGTTAACTCAGTACGGCCAGTCCTCTCTTCTCCTCTACACAGACCCCTCGGATGTCCAGTGGGTGTCTGAATGACCCAACCTTTAGCTTCCATCGTCAAAATTGTGGTATTTGTCAACATTCACCTCTTCAGTATAAGAGCCTTCCGCTTGCAATATTTTGATGATGGTAATTGGGGTGAAACGCTGTTGACGTCGTCTCTTTCGCCGTTCGTATGGAGAGAGTTAAACGATACAAAAGCTACAGGGAATGGCAGGAGACGGAAAGGGAGAGAAGAATATATAAATGACAAACTCCCATGTCTGCATGCAGACTTTAGGAAGCATGCGATGGTTCGTCAGATCGGTATGAAAACTGTCCATGCTTGGAGCAGCAGTTTAGAAGTGTTGGGAATTTTGTCTGTCTTTTTTTTCCCGCTTTTCTTTCGTGTTTTGCTAGTGTGAATATCTTTTCTTTTTTCTTTTTTTTTAAGTTTCTCTTCTGTTCTTAGTTCCTTTCCGTCCTTTTTGGTTGCTTTCTTTTTCGTTTTTTTTCCCTGTTCTTTCTTGCTTGCTTTCTTTTTGTCTGTTTCTTCTTTGCTTGTTTCTTTATTTCTTTGTTGTTCTGTTCCTTTTTTTTCCCCACGTTATCCTTTGAACTAGTTATCTTCTGCCTATCGTGTGGTTTGTTCGTTTTTCTTTACTTTCTTCTCCTTTTTGTCTATTTTTTCTTCTCTTTTCTTCCTTTCTTTCTGTTTAACATGTTACAGTCAAAGCTTTAACAGTTCTTCCGCTATTTTGATTTTAAAGTTCAGTTTGTGTATGAACGTTAAAGGCAGCGAAGAGAACGAGAAGAAATAAGAAATACGACAATAGTATGAAAAAAGTAAGACTGGGTGAAGGACTAGTGAAGGACTGAAGAAGGACTGAATATGGAAAATGACAGACCACCCTTCCCCAACCCCAGTAACAAATAAAATGAAGTATAGAATATCACCCTTCCCCAACCCCAGTAACAAATAAAATGAAGTATAGAATATAATCAAACAACCCCATCCTCACCCCCACCACACCCACACAGACACACACACACACACAAAACAACAAAAAACCCCAGAATGTAGCTACCTAAATGGTTGCGAAAAAATGGGCTCATACACTTAAAACTCCACTCGACCGTACTAATGAGCGTGCGTGCTGCAGCCCACGATAGAAGAATACGAAATGACAGGACAGAGAATTGCAGATAAACAAGTGGGGAGACAGAGAGCGTGAAAGAGCGGGTGGGGGGAGGAGGGGGCGGGAGGGGAGGGGGGGGGGACAAGGGAGCCTTGTAAAGTCGGATACGCCAACGGAATCTTCGTTTTCTAAACACACACAACACAAAAAGCAATAACCCTCCGACGTCGTTAACTGTCAGTGACGTTTCTTTTTTATGGAAGCGAACATCGAGGAGGGCAAGAAAGACTGCCAGAAATTTCCCACCGTCTTGCTATCCTTCCATCCACTACCGTACCCAGACACGCACGCAAGCACGCGCGCGCACGTGCACACACACACACACACACATACTCACACACTCACACTCACTTCTCCGCAGACTTGTCCAAACAAACCCATCTCTCGAACAAACACAGACATTCTGCAGACTTCGTGGACGGGGCAGAATTATGCCTTCATTGGTCACATCGGGTCGTATAGATGACGCTGATGGTCTATAATACGTCTGTGTTGCGCGATTTGTCAATTGTAGCGCAGACATTGCTTAAAGCTGTCTGGAGCGATGGCGTGTCTTAGGGCGAAAAGGACTTCCAAGGGAAGCGTTGTGATCCAATATATAAATGTCAAATGGCTACGTGATGCAATACATAGATGTCAGATGGCTACGTGATGCAATACATAGATGTCAAATGGCTACGTGATGCAATATATAAATGCCAGATGCCTTTTTGTGATCCGATATATGTCAAATGATCAAGTGATGTTCAAATAGGGCAAAGTTTTATTCGTGAACTCCGTCAGTAAGTTCCGATCTGTGTTGATTCCCTTTAAACTTGGGCAACAACGCTAAAGCTATTGTTAGTCGAAGTTTCGAGGCGTGAAGACTGCAAGTTAAGAGTAGTAGCCCTCCTTCGGTCATGGATGACCATGAATAGAGTATATCCGACCTAATGTCTAATTAGGCTGTCTGCTTGGACCAAGCAGCGTCGCCTGTGACTGTAGAGACCGATGCGAGAGAGAGAGTCTCTGTCGCAGCGGTCACATGTGTAAGCTGATGCTGGTCTGTTGGCTGCCGTCCCTTTTCTGCGAGCTCGCTTTTCTGCTGCAGCAGCTGACAGTTTGTCCTCACCAATCCGTAGCTGATTCTTGAGTGCTTCTCCAGCTGTTGCGGTCATGTGCAAGGTCCTCCCAGGACTCAGTGTTGATCTCAAGCGCCTTCATGTCACGTTTGCAAACGTCTTTGTATCTCGGCTGTGGGCGGCCGATGCTTCTCTGCCCCGTGTCGAGCTCTCCATGAAGGATGTCTTTTGGGATGCGACCATCTTCCATGCGGCGAACGTGGCCCAGCTAGCGCAGCCGACACTGTCTCAGCATAGTATACATGGTCGGGAGGCCAGCGCGAGTCAGGACTTCGGTGTTTGTCACCTTGTCTTGCCAGGAGATGCCGAGTATGCGCTGTAGGCTTCTCGGGTGGAAGGTATTGAGCCTTTTCTCCTGACGAGCATGTGTGGTCCATGCCTCACTGCCATACAGCACGGTGCTGAGGACGCAGGCATTGTATACAGCCATCCTTGTCTTCGTGGTCAGCTTGGGATTTGTCCACACTCTTTGTGTGAGGCGGGCTAGCGTTGTGACTGCCTTCCCGATCCTCTTGTCAATCTCGGTGTCAAGGGAGAGGTTGTCGGTGATGGTGGACCCAAGGTAAGTGAATTGATGGATGGCTTCAAGCTCGTAGTCATCAATGGTGATGGCTGGTGAAGATGGCGTGTCTTGGCCCAGGACGTTTGTCTTCTTGAGACTGATGGTCAGACCGAAATCTTTGCAGACCTGGGAGAAGCGGTCCATTAGTGACCGCAAGTCCTGCTGGGTGTGGGTCACAACTGCGGCATCGTCAGAAAGAGTATGTCTCTGATGAGGGCTTTAAGAGTAATGACTAAGTTAGAGTAATCAGTCAATTGATAATGACCCATTGCGGTTCCATACGATAAAACTCGCATGGATGTCTACGTTTTAAAGTCACCCCCTCCCTCCCTACCCCTGCAATTGGGAGGGTTGAAGGCTTCTGAAAAATCGCCACGTGAATGTTACCGCCAACGGGGGCGAATTTGGGTACAACGTGGTAGTGGAATCTGAAAGTAAGCGTGTCTGGTAAAGTGACGTCTTGGACTTATCATGTGTTGCTAGTGTGTCGCATTTTGTTCCTTGGGGAAATGAACAGGTAGCCGAGAGCGTACTTCTTGACAGAACAGGATGTGTTGTCCATGGTGATTTCATTCGTTTCTTTGAATGTTTATTTTCTGTCAGTTATGAGGGGCGATGGCCAGTAAATGGATGAACCAACCATCCATCTATCCATCTCTCTCTCCCTCCTCCTTCTCCTTCTTCCTCCTCCTTCTTCCTCTTCCTCTTCTTCCTCTTCCTTCTCCTCCTCCTACCTCTTCCTCCTTCGTCTTCCTCTTCTTCCTCCTCCTCTTCCTCCTCCTACTCCTCTTCCTCCTACTCCTCTTCCTCCTCCTACTCCTCTTCTTCTTCATCCTCCTCCTCTTCCGACTCCGATATATGCGCACGCGTGCATGCTTGTGTGTGTGTGTGTGTGTGTGTGTGTGTGTGTGTGTGTGTGTGTGAGGAGTGCGAAGATAGTGTAGACACACCACACAGGAGACCGCTGTCTGCTGCCGATTAGAATCCCGTGCTGGGCATCTGTGTTGTCTCCTAAGTTACGCACGATTTCCCCGTTTTTTTGTTCCGTCACGTTTCATTCTGCCGTCGACATCGATATTATCATCATCCTCAGTGCCATCCACCCTCAATCACCACAAACATCACCGCCATCATCATAGTCATTCAGATCACTGGTTTTTGATTTATGGTCGGTGAAACTGCTGCAGCAGTGATGTTAATGTTACCACAGATTTTTTGTTGTTGTTTGTTTGTCTTTGTTTTTGCCGTTGTAAATATTGTTTTTTGTTGATTTTGTTTATTCATTGTATTTGTTTTTTTTTCTCCATTATTTCTTCTTTTAAAGATAACGCACGTGTCTTTGAATTTACGGAACGCTTTATTCATATTGTTCTTTGTTTCATTAATGAAATTATGATCTAGGATTTGACCATAATCATATTTGTAGCCAAAGAATTTTTTTTGCAGATGAAAACGCGTTTTGTCTTTGATCTGGTTCCTATCAAGAATCTGTGGGATGGAATCGGTTGCCAGCCGGCTGGATGTTTCTTTTAATTAACAAATTGGATGCTGCTTCAAACATCTCATCGAGGCAGAAAATCCCTCTTCTTTTCACCGCGCCTTCCTTCTATCTCTTTCGGATCAAATTATCAGAGCTGATATCTTTCTCTTCCAAGTCATGTTTCTGATTATGATGATTGTCTGCCAGTGCCAAAATGTTGATTTGAAGGCAAATTGAAAATGACTGGAATGATTTTTTGAGGTTCTTCCTCTTCATTTCACTCACCCCCCCCCCCTCTCTCTCCCCCTCTCTCTCTCCGTCTCTCTCTCACTCCTGTCTCTCTCCGTCTCTCTCTCTCCCTCCCTCTCTCTCCCTTCCTGTCTCTCCCTCCCTCTCCCTCCCTCCCTCCCTCTCTCTCTCTGCATTTCATGATCAAGTCGCCTGTATGTGTGTGTGTGTGTGTGTGTGTGTGTGTGTCTCTCCCTCCCTCCCTCCCCCCTCTCTCTGTGCATTTCATGAGTAAGTCGCCTCTGTGTGTGTGTGTGTGTGTGTGTGTGTGTGTGTGTGTGCCTGTGCCTGCCTGCCTGTCTGTCTGTCCGTCTCTTTTTCTCTCACTCTCGCATCCCGATCCAGAGCCCCCCCCCCCCCCACCCCCAGTCTCCAGTAAAAGTCGGTCACTGATGGTGAACCGATTCTTCAGATCTGTGATTGGCCCACATCTGCACCCCAAGGTTTTTGAAGCTGTATAAAGAAACGAAGGTCGTGCTTATTTCTGTTAGTTATTAGAGCGGGGGTGTTCCCAGCCAATCATAACTTGTTTTGATTACGTTCTTCAGTCGATTGGCAACATGTGTGGAGGAAGAGGGAAAGGTGTGTGTACAGTGAGTGGAGAGAGGGGGGGGTAGGAAGGCAGACCTGGCAGGCACTCTGGCACAAATAGACGTCCAGTGGGAATGAGAGAGAGAGCTGGGGGCAGAACGAGTTTGTGTTTGCGTGCATACTCACATTCAGTCATTCGGATGAGACGATAAGCCGAGGTCCCGTGTGCATCATGCACTTAGCGCGCGTAAAAGAACCCACGGCAACAAAAGGGTTGTTCCTGGCCAAATTCTGTAGAAAAATCCACTTCGATAGGAAAAACTAATGAAACTGCAGGCAGAAAAAAAAGTGGCGTTGTAGTGTAGCGACGTGCTCTCCTTGGGGAGAGCAGCCCGAATTTCACACAGAGAAATCGGTTGTGATAAAAAGAAATACAAATACACATATTATCTTTCATAGGTTGATCTAGCAGAACTGCAGACTATGGCAGAACAAATATTCACGCACGCACGCGCATACGCACGCACAGTCGTACACATACACACACACTGTTATGTGTGTGTGTGTGTGCGTGGATATTTGTTCTGCCATAGCATGCGGTTCTGCTAAATCAGCTTAAGTGTGTGTGTGTGTGTGTGTGTGTGTGTGTGTGTGTGTGTGTGTGTAAAAGAATACTGACACTTGATTTTGAGTTTGATGCACATATTACGATACTTCTACCTGTATATTTGGGGTTGTTTTTTTTTGTTTTTTTTTTGAAATCATCCATTCCCCAGACAGCAAACCACAGGTTCCTTAAATCTTGAAAATCGTGAATCTAGATATCTTACCCGCAAAAACATCAATCCATTGACAAAATTGCGAATTTCCGTGCTGGCAGGCACTTAAGAACCGCTCTTTTTGCGTTCGACCAGGCTAGATGCCACATCATCAGATTTGGTTTGGTTTATTACAGCTGTAGACACCGTGGCTCCGGAACTGGGAGACTACAGACTTCAATAATGCTTATCAGTCCTCGCAGCTGGGCAGTGTAATCAAGATCGAGAGCGGTAACTGTTGAGCAACAAACAATAATTTCTTTTATCAGTATCAGTATCAGTATCAGTAGCTCAAGGAGGCGTCACTGCGTTCGGTCAAATCCACATAAGCTACACCACATCTGCCAAGCAGATGCTTGACCAGCAGCGTAACGCAACGCGCTTAGTCAGGTCTTGAGAAAAAATGATGTTTTTACACTTTATTTATTTTATTTATTAATATTATTAAAAAAAAAATTATAACAAGACAAACGGACAATACTACTATACCGCTAAGATGAATTAGGCACACAACTTTAACCCATTAAAACCAAGGCTACGCCACTTCAACCCATTGAATTAAATGTACTCGTTGGTGAAAATGCGTTGGATACAATTTATATTGTAGAAAGAATTATAACTTAAAGCTGAAAGGATGTGGTAGGAAGGGTTCCTGAAATAGCAGAAAGTTTCAGCTGGCAAGCCAGTTTTCCTTTAGTTGCATGCGGTTATTTTACAGGGGTGCTATATATATATTTTGTTTTTCAATTATCATCCGATCCCTATTGGGTTGCCCTTTGGAAGCCTTGCAGTACTGGCTGGCTGCCTGCTGCTGCAGTTATCTATGAAGAAGAATGATCAGCTGGGTGTCTGTTTCCCATCGGGCTGGCGCTTTTGTTAAAATGGTAGCTGCAAGATAGGTGCATTCGCTTATCTATCGACTTGGAAATAGGCTTGCAACATAAATGTGTGCTGAAATAGTTTTTGCAATGTGTGTGCTGAAACAGGCTTTGCAATATGAATGTGTGCTGAAATGGGTTTGCAATATAAAGATGTGCTAGTGTGCACGCGAATGCCAATATGGACGAACACATTCATGCGTAGTCAGCACACTGTCCTATGCTGTGGTGTTTTATTGTGCTGAGCTACACTGTCCTGTGGGAACACTGCGCTGTGGTGTGCTGTGCGGTGCCATGCTGTAACGCGCTGTGCATCATGTCTGTTCTGTATTGCGCTGTGCTCGTTTGTGTTGTACCTTCCTGTTATTGTACTGTGCTATGCCGCGCTGTATTGTACAGTTGTGTACTGTGCTGTATTGTACTGTGCTGCACTGTGCTATGCCACACTGTGTTGTACAGTGTTGTACCGTGCTGTATTGTACTGTACTGCACTATGCTATGCCACACTGTGTTGTACAGTGTTGTACCGTGCTGTACTGTACTATGCTGCACTGTGCTATTCCGCACTGTGTTGTACAGTGTTGTACCGTGCTGTATTGTACTGTACTGCACTATGCTATTCCGCACTGTATTGTACAGTATTGTATCGTGTTGTACTGTACTGTGCTGCACTGTGCTATGCCGCGCTGTATTGTACAGTGTTGTATTGTGTTGTACTGTACTGTGCTGCACTGTGCTATTCTGCGCTGTGTTTTACCTAGCTGTATTGTACTGTGCTGCACTGTGCTATGCCGCGCTGTGTTGTACAGTGTTGTACCGTGCTGTACTGTACTATGCTGCACTGTGCTATGCCGCGCTGTATTGTACAGTGTTGTACCGTGCTGTACTATACTGTGCTGCACTGTGCTATGCCGCGCTGTATTGTACAGTGTTGTACCGTGCTGTACTGTACTATGCTGCACTGTGCTATGTCTCACTGTGTTGTACAGTGTTGTACCGTGCTGTATTGTACTGTGCTGCACTGTGCTATGCCGCGCTGTGTTGTACAGTGTTGTACCGTGCTGTCATGTACTGTGCTGTACTGTGCTATGCCGCGCTGTGTTGTACTGTGCTGTATTGTACTATACTTCCCTGTGAAGTGGTGAAGACGAGTGTATTGTTGACTACCTCACTGTAGTGCGCTGCACGTCAGTGTACTCCACTGCAGTGCATTGTACTCAAGTGGACTACACTTTATTGCACTTCACCACACTGCTTTCCATGGCGATGCACTGTATTCATATTTCAAGGATGGGTGTGTTTTCCCCCACTGCCACATACCATGTACCACAACAAATGTACAATAGACCCGTGTTTAGCGTTCTCAGTTCTGCAACTCGTTCCTATCACGGGATCGTAGGGAAATGTGTCTTATATTGCTAGCGTGGGATGGGACGGAACGTTTCTGCGCCGCAAACTGATTTCGCTTATCGTTCAGCTTGAAGTATACACACTCGTTCGCATTTTTAATTAATACAGAGATGGATTTTACGTCAGTTCTCTTTCTGTAACACGCACCTATCATTCTCAGAGCAAACGACTGCCAAATGCGTGGGTTGTTTTGTTTTGTTTTAGTTTTTTGGTGTGTTCTTTAACGATTACTGTAATGCTTAATTAACTATGGATGGTGATGGATACAGCCCTGCTCTGTGTTCTGTCATGGTTAATTTAGATTCTGTGCTGCCGTAGAAGCTGACATATTTTTTAAGTTGTTCGGCCTCCACGCATCCGTGGGGCGACAAAACCGGCGGGAGAGAAAGTGGAGTGTGGCTAATCGGGGCAGGGAGAAAGAGGGTTGATAGGTGCAAGGGGAGGGAGAAAAGATAAGGAGGAAATGGGTGCAGCGTCTGAGAATGAAAAGGCAACAGACAGGTGTAATCGCAGGGAGAGAGGGAGAGAGAGGGGAGAGAGAGGGAGGGGGGGGGGGGGGGAGAGAGGCAATGAGATGAAACGGATAAAAACACATTAGCTTACAACTGGTTTCAGTGAAACTTACTGATTTTCCTTAGCATTGCGAACAAGGTCCCATTTTACAGGAATAGAATTCAATACAATGGAAACTGTGGAAAAAAAACAACAGCAGCAAACAACTGATTTAGTATCCTTGCCAAGTGACCAACGGGGGACCACGGGGGACACACGTGTCTCACCCAACACCGTGATACAGTGCCTGGGATGATGACCAACGTGTGTGAGACTGTCAGTCATCTGATCTGAACATCACTGCGACAACTTAAACGAGGCGAAGAGCTTTGAATCTCCAGCAACGAACATGTGCAACAACGTTTGCTCTTTTAGATATACAAAGGCACATGAAATGAAGCTCTCAAGACAAAAACAACACTACCACCACCACCACTAACACACACACCAACACCAAAACCAACACACACACACACACACACACACACACACACACACACACACACACACACACACACACACACACACACCACACGCACGCGAACGCGCGCGTACGAGAGAGAGAGAGAGAGGAGTTTAGAGCCAGCCGTATTTATCTACCTCTTTGTGAGATTTTTAAGCTCCATTTGGCTCCTTCCCAGAGATGATTGTGCCTTTGGCGAGAGGAGACTGGTGCCGCTCCACAGCCATCGTGTCATCCACTTGACGGACGCCGTTTGGAGAGCACTGCTCAATTGACACGATCAGACACTGCAGTGTTGGTATCCCTGGGGTCTCTGCTGATGCGAGGCTACAGTGATAAAAGACTGCATCCAGAACAGCTAGCTAGCTGTTCCGTGGAATATCAAAGTGTATATTAATTTTCTTATATGGTTTACCATTTCTTCATTTGTTTTCTTCATTTCTTAATTTGTATCTTCTTCCATGTCTTCATCACAGATTAAAAAATAATAATAATAAAAAAAAATTTGAAAGGAAATAAACTACTGTTCGTTTGTTGTTCAGTTTCACGTTTTGTATTACGTATCGTGTTCTATCATGAAATAAAGAATATAACATTTTTGTTGTTGGTCTCATTCCTTTTAACTACAAGAGAGAATTGAAATTTTACAGCAACACATTATATGCGAAAACACACAAAAAACCCCGAAAAATGGGGGTATGCGGAAACGCACAAAAAACACACACACACACAAAAAAAAACACTCGAAAAATGGGGGTATGCGAAAACAAAAACAGCAAAAAAACAAAAACAAAAACAAACAACAACAACAAAAAACAACGAAAAATGGTGGTATGCGAAAACACACACACACAAAAATAGAAAAATGGGGGTATGCGAAAACACACACACACACACACACACAAAAACCCATCGCCAATGCGACAGGCTATTTTCAGAAATAAAATCCTCAGTTGTACAGACGATGATGTTGTTTTACGTTGTAGATAACTTAAGAGTCCTTCATAAAGTGTGTGTGTGGGGTGGGGGTGGGGGGTTCTTAGAAATGCTAACATTTTTCAGCCTGCAAGTTAACGTTCTGTCCATCATCCACTGTATCGCTCCCTGACTTCCAGGTGTGTTATGTTTTT
>NC_134877.1:33685513-33700513 GCF_041734735.1 Babylonia areolata | reverse complement strand
AAATACGCGCGTGCCCGTACATGCGTCAGCTTGTGTGCGTGTGAGGTGAGTGGGGTGGGTGGGGGTGGGGGACAAGCAAGAGGATCAGAACGGACAAGAGTTGAAGAACGTGCGGACAGCGTTTGAGTGGACATATTCCTTTAAAAGTGGAACCCAGACTCGCGGCCGCGAAGATCAAAGGACAAGGGAGGGAACCGAGAGAGAGTTGTCCCGAAAGTACGGTGCAAAGTGGCCACGAACATACAGCCCACCCACTCTTAGGTTTTATAGGAGCTCACTGCGAACCGCTCCCAGTCGTTGAGCCAATGAAATGCTATGAAGAAGAAGAAGCAGCAGCATGAAAAACTAGAGACGATGAAGACAACTACGATTAAATAATAAAAAAAAGAAGAGAATTGTCATAAATGTAAGAGAGAGAAGAGAGACAGCTTTGAAGAACTCGTGTGATAGTGTGTATGTGAAGGGGCCAACTTTTAAGATACACACACACACACACACACACACACACACACACACACACACACACACACACACACATCTGCCTCATGTTTTTGGCTTCTCTGCTACATGAACCTGCTGGGTTCATATCCATTATTAGTGGCCCGGTAGGAAGTTTGGTGGCTGGAGAAGACGAGAGAGAGTGTGTGTGTGTGTGTGTGCGAGTGTGCGTGTCTGCGAGTGTGCGTGCGAGTGTGGAAGGGGTGGGCACACGTTTCGGGGTTCAGCCAGAACCCGAACGATACGGCCTTCGTGTACATCGGGTAGATCGTCATTATGACATTAGACGAGAGGGGAGATGAAGAGAAGTGAACGAAGAGGAAGAGGAGCACACACGAACGAAATGTTTTATTCAAATAAAGGCCAAAGCCCCATACTGAAGGGGTGTGACCACATGTACATTGAAATATAGGAATTATAATAGTCATACTAATTATACTAATTACCACAGCAACATTCTCTCTCTCTCTCTCTCTCTCTCTCTCTCTCTATATATATATATATATATATATATATATATAAAGGAATGCCAACAGCACCCGTTCCCAGGCGGTCACCCATCCAAGTACTAACCGGGCACGACGTTGCTTAACTTCGGTGATCAGACGAGAACCGGTGTTTTCAACGTGGTATGGCCGTTTTTACAGCTTAGTCTTTTGTGAAGGACCATGACTCACTAGGAGGCAAAATTGCACTGGCTCTTAGTGCTACAGCCTTGTGGGCCAGTTAGCCTTTGGGAACCATCCCAACGCCGACTGTCCTAAAACCCTCTTGACCGAGAGAGTGGGGATATACTTGGGCAAGACACTCTCCTCTATAATCAAATTCTAGCCCAAATAGTCGGAACAGCAGTTGCCTCCTCTGCTGTTCTGATGGTCATAGTCGGTCACGACTATCAGATATATATATATATATATATATATCGTAATTTGCACAAACTCAAAGTCAGACTAATACTACAGCAATATACTACACAAGAAGGGGAGCATGAAGAAAAAAGGAAAAGAAATGGAATAAAAAGAGGACGAGGAGGAAGAGAAAGGAAAAGAGAGGAAGAAAGAAAAGAAGGTGGAAAGTGAAGCGGATGAATAAAAGGCCAGGAGGAGGAGGATGAAAAGGAAGAAGATAAGAAAGGGGAGGAGGATGAGGAGGAAGACGATAAAGAAGAAAGAAATGGGTGGGGAGGGAGAAGAGGGAGGGAGAAGATTGGGGGGGGGGGGGGGAGAAAGAAGAGAAATGAGAGGGACGGAAAGATGAACGGGAAAAGGAAGGAGGAGGGTTATTCAGGGTGATTTTTTTTCTTTCGGTTTTTTTTTTTTTTTTTTTCCTTCCTCCGCGTGCCAACGTGTTGAACACGCCTCATGTAAAAGCAGGCCTGACTAACGAGACAATCAGTGCCCCTGACGTGATCCTCAGGGAGGCGGAACTGACGAGACAACAAAGGATCGTCGGACATTCCCAATGAAAGAACCTCTGACACAACGGAAAGAACACCCAGAACACGTCAGAACCTTGTGCTGTTGGAGAGGAATATTAACATCGTTAAGATCTTTTTTTTTTTTTTTTTTTTTTTCCTTCCCTTCTTTTCATTCTTCCATTTCACGCTCGTGGTTTGCTTGCTTCTCCCGAGGTGAGAGTGAGCTTTTTTTATATGCATGACTGTTGATTTTTTTTTGTTATACACTGGCGTTTATGCAAACCATTCTCTGTTTTCGGAGCTGTCGACAGATATTAGATTTGTGTTCTGATGGTCGAAAATATCATACAGTGTGTGTGATGTGGATATGAGAATTGCATCAGAACAAGAATGGTTTATTCCACTTGCTCTGAGCAGTATATATATATATATATATATATATATATATATATGAGAGAGAGGGGGGGGGGAGGGAGGGAGGGGGAGGGAGATACATTCAGACAGACATGGAGAGACGGACGCTAGGCCTTACCAGACTTGACTCAAATATCATCGTAAACGCTGTGGGCCCTTCTGTTCCAGAAAGAAATCCAGGTACCCTATGAAGTGTCCGACAAAATCATCTTCGGTGCTCAGAAAAACAAACAAATAAACAAAAATAAGCTATGAAGACAACGAAGACGACGACGACGACGATGATGATAGCGTTGAAAGAAATGATCATGTATGTTGGAAAATGGCGGAGGAGGTTGGGTGGATGGATGGAAGATAATCATAACCATCATCATTATGCTCATAATGGCGTGTCCCTTTACCGTGTTATTGTCTGGTATATCCGCGAAGGCCACGTCTGCCATCATCAGTATCATCATCATCATCATCATCATCATCATCATCATCATTATTATTTTGCTCTTTGCTCCACGGTGTATTCAGCTCATGACGTTAGCATATGTTTGTGAATGTGCACGCGATAAACAACGACAGCTTTAGTGGTAGTGATGAATAATAATGGCAGTAGCAGCAGCAGTAGTTGGAGGAGGAAGAGGAGGGAACGCTGAACAGAGAGAAACGGAACTGATGATAGTCACAACAGCAACAGCAGAACAGCAGAACAGCGGCAACGGAGCAGCCGTGATACTGACACACGAAAGATGTCAGGATGGTTTTACCGTCTTCAAAAGCATTCGGCTAAGAAGGTCCACTTTGATAAAATGGATGGATAGCTGCCATCGCTTTGAAGGCAGAGTTATCTCGCTGCTCAATTAACAAGCCCATGCCCGTGCACACTACAAACCGTTGACTTCACTGATAACTATCGTCCGTCTCTCTCTCTCTCTCTCTCTCTCTCTCTCTCTCTCTCTCTCTCTGTGTGTGTGTGTGTGTGTGTGTGTGTGTGTGTGTGTGTGTGTGTGTGCATAACCACACCTCATTAAATCAAAAATGCTCATCATGCTCATTTGATGAAAGAAGTTGCTGACACCTTCGAATGAATTTGTTCGAAATTTTCTCATAATATTGCTTTGCCTTTCTGTTTCAGTCTTCAACTACAGGCATTATCATCATTTACATTTGAATGTTTACGTATGTATTTGTGTGTATCTGAATGTCATGCGTGTACTTCATCATCGCCATCGTCGTCATCATCATCATCATCATTCTCTCTCTCTCTCTCTCTCTCTCTCTCTCTCTCTCTCTCTCTGTGTCTCTCTCTGTGTGTGTCTCTCTCTGTCTGTCTGTCTGTCTCTCTCTCTCATATTACACTTTTTTATCATTTATATGCATTTTTTGCATTGCATTATGATTATGTACCTTTAAATGTTTACTGTGCATTTGAGTGTATATGAATGTCTTGTATGGACTAATATAACCGTTTGATATCCTGTGAGTATTTTGATTTCATTTCTATTTACCCTGAGGGCTGGATGTAAAAAAAGCATGTGCATGCTTATTCCGTTTCCCTCATTAAAATTCGTTCGTTCTCTCGTTCTCTCTCTCTCTCTCTCTTTCATGCGCGCACACACACACACACACACACACACACACACACACACACATATATATATCCCCCCCCTCCCCTACCCTGCCCCCCCCCCCCACCCGACACACACACACACACATACAGACACACACACACACACACACACACACACACACACACACACACACACACACACACACACACACACACACTCACACACATTTACGATGGAGAGTTGTTGGGGATCGATCGTGTATGCCTCTTTTTCTGCGTGTCTTTGAGACAGACAAACAGGGAACGAGAGAGTCAGTGAGCGAGGAAGACTCACACACACACACACACACACACACACACACACACACACACAGACCGACAGAAATGGGGATTAGGAACGCCCTCACAACTTGAGTTTGGAAGCAATCAACCCGCTAAGAGAAGACAGAGATTTGAAGCTTATCAGGGGATAAAAAAAAACTGCTGCTGCAACGGGCGAAATAGTTCAAAACCCAACATTAACCTGGAAGAGTTCTTTTTTTCGGGTCGTTCGGTTTGTAACGATGGCTGAAACAGATATGACACACCCGCACGTTTGGGTTGCTTCGATAAAAGTGTCGCTGCGCGTGGGATCCGGGTTAATCCATATGTGCTGACCTAGGAGTGTGTGTGTGTATGTGAGAGAGAGAGAGAGAGAGAGGGGGGGGGGGGGGGTAAGTCTAGACAGACAAGTGCTAGTTGCTCCGTAGTACAGTAAACTGACAAAGGACATGGTCGAGTCTTATGTACCTTGTTCATGTCAGTTCTGAAGTATGAAACGTATTCGTGATTGTTATGTTGCGAATGTGTGTGCTGCTGACACTGCACTGTACGCTTGTTCGTGCACTCAGTTCTAATGCATATGCACACACGCGAGCGCGCGTGCATCCATTCACATACTAAAAACACAGACACACACACACACACACACACACACACACACACACACACAGAACTGCAGCTAAACGCGTGCGCACATATCGCGCTGCGCGTGCGCACGCATGATAAGTCATAATCGTACATCGGACCAAAAACACCCTCAGAAGAAGAAAATGAAGAAACCAAAACGTGTGGAAGGATCTGGGAGACGAAAATAACAAATTAACTCACTCAGTACGGCCAGTCCTCTCTTCTCCTCTACACAGACCCCTCGGATGTTCAGTGGGTGTCTGAATGACCCAACCTTTAGCTTCCGTCGTCAGAATTGTGGTATTCTTTGTCAACATTCACCTCTTCAGTATGAGAGCCTTCCACTTGCAATATTTTGATGGTGGTAATTGGGATGAAACGCTGTTAACGTCTTCTCTTTCGCCGTTCGTATGGAGAGAGTTAAGAGGAAGGGGGAGGCTGAGAAAGACAACGAAGAACAGGGGAAAAGAACAATGGCCTTCTAACGAACTAACTAACTAATATACCAACACATTGTCTCTCTGAAGACTTGACGCTTCAACTGATCCGGACTGACAGCGGCGGGTTGTAGTAGCTAGATACTCCGTGCTAGACATTCCGTGCTAGTCTTCTCTCCATAAAACCATTTACCCATAACTTTTTTTTTTTTTTTTTACGGCTCGTGTCTTCGTTCCCCTGCTGACCCACTTCCCTCCTGTAGGTCTGTTTCACTGTTTCACGCTGATAATGGGGGATGTCAGGATGCCAGGTGGGGGGGGGGGGGGGGTGGGGGTGGGGGTATAAACGCAGATCTGGACAGGTATATTGTTCACTTTACCGTGAAGAAAACGTTGCAGAGAAGCGATAAACCGTTCGTTTGTAAATGCTAAAAAAAAAGATCAACAAACAGTTGAGATGTAACTCGATCCATTTACAAGGTGCCCAACTGTAAGTCAACGCTGCTTATGCTACCGATTCAGCTGACAAACAGGTGTACACCGGAACAAACCCAGACATTGCTCAAAAAAAACAAACGGAAGCACCGGGCTTGTCCTTTTCCGATCATTTGACGTGTGCACACAGCAGTAAGAGCAGAAGAAATGTGAAAACGCAAATCGGCTTTTATTCAAGACTGGCATGGCCTTTTAATCCCGAATAAGCTACACAGAATATACGGATAATGCAGAACAAAACACATGTTTGCTACGATGGTGTTTTGGCCTTTTCTTAAGCTGATAGAGGGACAGAGAGAATGCTGCGAATGGATGGGTGAGAGAGAGAGAGGGAGTGGGGGTGGAGGGATGCGTTGGTAGTGAGAGTGTGAGGAGGGTGGTGGGTTTGAGGGAGGAGGGTAAAAGGGGGAGTGCGTGAGATGAGGGAAGGAAAAGCATGAAGCGAAGGTGAAGAAGAAAGATATGAAGGAAGATGACAGGTTTGAAAACAGGGGTGAGGAAGAAAAAAAGAAAGAAAGGGCAAAGAAAGAGTAACAAAAGACAGCAAAGAAGAAGATAAGAAACAAAAGACAGCAAAGAAGAAGATAAGAGGGGAGAAGGGAGGGAGGTGGGAGGGCAGGGGAGGGGGGGGGGCAACAAAAAAAGAAGCTAATGAACACACATGTCTTTCAGAAGACTTAAATCTTTCCTGACTGACGGCAACATGATGTTCTTGTCTTGGCATTCCTTACTAAAGAGCCCCCTCAATACATCGTGAACCCCCCCCCCCCCCTCACCCCCCCCCCCCCCGAGTCCTCCCCCACTCTTCTCTTCCCCTCCCTCTCCTTCCCTCTCCCACACCCCCCTCCGTCCCCCCAACTCACCAGCACCCACCCGACTCCACTCCGACAACAACAGCCTTCACCTTCATTCAGAGCATCTTGACGAACTCCTTCAGCTGCGCTTCTCTTCCCTGGTGCCAAAGTGTCTGCACCCACCAGACTGTGCAGTTTTCTGAAGCCATCAAGCCAGCAGCACCCACCCGCCCACCCACCCACCCATCCACCCACCTACCTGTCTGCCCCCACCCCCACCCCCTCCTTCCTTCCCTGCCCTTAACCTTACTGACACACTTAGCTGTTTGCTGTTATCATGGATGGAATGTTGGGAGGATGATGAGTGGTACTTGTTTTTGTTTTTGCTTTTGTTTCGTTTTGGGAGGCGTGAGGATGGGTAGGGGTAGAGAGGGAGAGAGAGAGAGAGACAGACAGACAGAGACATACAGAGAGACAGACAGACACACACACACACACACACTAGGATGAAGATTATAAGAAAAGGTGTTTGTGTTTTTTGGGTTTTTTTTTTATTAATCATCTCCCCCTCCCCCCTCTTCTTAGCTGTCTTTCTCTCCTCCCGCCCTTTCCTCGTTATTAAAGTTTTTATTTTTCTTTCTGTCTCACTCACTCTCTTTGTTCTTTGTCTTTCTCTCTCTCTTTCGTCTCTCTCTCGTCTCTCTCTCTCTCTCTCTCTCTCTCTCTCTCTCTCTTTCGTCTCTCTCTCGTCTCTCTCTCGCTCGCTCTTTTTTCTCATACACTCTCTACACTTCATGCAATGTTAAAGGAGGTAGTTACAGCTTGCAACGTTTCAGATTTTACGGCAGCACTAAAACCAATTACCCGTGACAGCGCGCAGGCAGGGAAGGCATTCTACACCACACAACTTTCGTCATGTTTGGCAATGCTCATCATTCCTTTTTACAACAAGCCTCTTCAATAGAGGATGCGTGCAGCATTCACCTGGTCTGTCTTGTCTGTCTTGTCTGTCTGTCTGTCTATGAACACCGCCGCTAAGATATCATTCCATTAAACACACAGCTTCAGTACCTAGAGAATGCGTACAGCTTTCACCTGGTCTGTCTAGTCTGTCTGTTAACACTGTCGCTATCGTTCTATTAACTCTCTCCATACGAACGGCGAAAGAGACGACGTTAACAGCGTTTCACCCCAATTACCATCATCAAAATATTGCAAGCGGAAGGCTCTTATACTGAAGAGGTGAATGTTGACAAAGAATACCACAATTCTGACGACGGAAGCTAAAGGTTGGGTCATTCAGACACCCACTGGACATCCGAGGGGTCTGTGTAGCGGAGAAGAGAGGACTGGCCGTACTGAGTGAGTTAAACACACATCTTCAGTATCTAGATAATGCGTACAGCTTTCACCTGGTCTGTCTGGTCTAGTCTGTTAACACTGTCGCTATCGTTCTATTAAACAAGCATCTTCAATAACCAGAGTATGCATACAGCTTTCATCTGTCCTGCTCTGTCTGTGAACACTGTTGATAAGGGATAACTCCATCTAACAACTGTAGAATGCGTGCAGTTTTCACCAGTCCTGTTCTGTCTGTGAACGCTGTCACTACGAAATCATTCCATTTAACAAGCGTATTCAGTAGCTAGAGAATGCGTGCAGCTTTCACCTTGTCTGTCAAAAGCACCGCAGCTATGATATCATTCCATAAAGTTTCAGTTTCAGTTTCAGTAGCTCAAGGAGGCGTCACTGCGTTCGGACAAATCCATATACGCTACACTCATTCCATAAAACAAACGTCTTCAATAACTAGAGTATGTGTGCAGCTTTCACCAGTCCTGTTCTGTCTGTCTGTGAACAGTGGCGCTAAGAGATCATTCAATTTAATAAGCATCTTCATTAACTAGAGTATGTGTGCAGCTTTCACCAGTCCTGTTCTGTCTGTGAACACTGTCACTACGAAATTATTCCATTTAACAAGCGTATTCAATACCTAGAGAACGCGTGCAGCTTTCACCTTGTCTGTCTATAGCACTGCAGCTATGATATCATTCCATAAAACAAGCATAAGTAGAGAATGCGTGCAGCTTTCAACAGTCCTGTTCTGTCTGTGAACACTGTCGCTAAGAGATCATTCAACAAGCATCTTCAATAACTAGAGTATGCGTACAGCTTTCAACAGCCCTGTTCTGTCTGTGAACACTGTCGCAAAGAGATCATTCAACAACCATCTTCAATAACTAGAGTATGCGTACAGCTTTCACCAGTCCTGTTCTGTCTGTGAACACTGTCGCAAAGAGATCATTCAACAACCATCTTCAATAACTAGAGTATGCGTGCAGCTTTCACCAGTCCTGTTCTGTCTGTGAACACTGTCGCTAAGAGATCATTCAACAAGCATCTTCAATAACTAGAGTATGCGTGCAGCTTTCAACAGCCCTGTTCTGTCTGTGAACACTGTCGCTAAGAGATCATTCAACAAGCATCTTCAATAACCAGAGTATGCGTACAGCTTTCAACAGTCCTGTTCTGTCTGTAACACTGTCGCTAAGAGATCATTCAAAAAGCATCTTCAATAACCAGAGTATGCGTACAGCTTTCACCAGTCCTGTTCTGTCTGTGAACACTGTCGCTAAGAGATCATTCATTAAGCATCTTCAATAACCAGAGTATGCGTACAGCTTTCAACAGTCCTGTTCTGTCTGTGAACACTGTCGCTAAGAGATCATTCAACAAGCATCTTCAATAACTAGAGTATGCGTACAGCTTTCACCAGTCCTGTTCTGTCTGTGAACACTGTCGCTAAGAGATCATTCAACAAGCATCTTCATTAACTTGAGTATGCGTGCAGCTTTCAACAGTCCTGTTCTGTCTGTGAACACTGTCGCTAAGAGATCATTCAACAAGCATCTTCAATAACTAGAGTATGCGTGCAGCTTTCACCAGTCCTGTTCTGTCTGTGAACACTGTCGCTTAGAGATCATTCAGCAAGCATCTCCAATAACTAGAGTATGCGTGCAGCTTTCACCAGTCCTGTTCTGTCTGTGAACACTGTCGCTTAGAGATCATTCAGCAAGCATCTCCAATAACTAGAGTATGCGTGCAGCTTTCACCAGTCCTGTTCTGTCTGTGAACACTGTCGCTAAGAGATCATTCAACAAGCATCTTCAATAACTAGAGTATGCGTGCAGCTTTCAACAGTCCTGTTCTGTCTGTGAACACTGTCGCTAAGAGATCATTCAACAAGCATCTTCAATAACTAGAGTATGCATGCAGCTTTCACCAGTCTTGTTCTGTCTGTGAACACTGTCGCTAAGAGATCATTCAACAAGCATCTTCAATAACTAGAGTATGCGTGCAGCTTTCACCAGTCCTGTTCTGTCTGTGAACACTGTCGCTAAGAGATGTCCTCCCACAGAGATGATCAACAGCAGGGGCTTGCTCTTTAAACTGTGACGCAGTCGGATATCCTCCCCACGGGGTGGAATCTTTGTGCTGGAAGTTTCTTCATCTTTTCTGCCTCTCTCTCTTGGTTTACAGGCAGGGAGGAAGAAACTACACTGTTTGGGGCGCCCTCTGCCTCCTTTCGATCCTGGCACCAGCGAGGGGGCAGACAAGCTGGCACAGTTCAGGACAGTGCAGCACAGTACGACACAGAGCAGCGGAGTTAACAACAGCGTTAAGCAGCAGAGTACATTATCAGCAAAGTATAGCAAGATACAGTGCAGCACAGCACGGCAAAACACAACCGAGTATGTATAATAGCACAGTACAATATGGCACAGTTCAGCACAGCACAGTAGAGGACATTGCATTAATTCGCAGCAACCTGCAGCACATTACGACACAGCATAGCGGACCACATTACAGCACAGTGCGTCAACGTATAGTGCAGCATGACCCAGCACCGCGCACAATACTACAGAATACTCCACAGCTTTTCACAGTGCACGACAACTCATGTGACCAGTCATCTTTGTCTTGCAAACGATACTGAGTGAAACTGAATGAAACACAAGTGACACTGAGCTGAGTGAAACAAAAATACAGCCAGGGGCTGTTTTCGTGAAGTTGATTGCGCTTAGAATAAAATCTAGTTGACAGCAAAGCAGCCGACGTATGATGCATGAAGTCAGATCTTGACAATTCTGATTCGTGTAAGATGTTGGTGTCATTAATTTCACGAAAAGGTTTCCGCTGCTGCTGCAAGAGGAATGCTCCTGTCACTGATATCTCCCTCTCCACCTACCCAACCCCCTTTTCCCGTTTCAGTGCTCTGTCTGTCTCTGTCTGTCTCTCTCTCTCTCTCCCCCCATCCCGCGTCTCTCTCTAATTTGTGTCCATATTCGTACAGAATCAAAATGAGATGGAAGTCCATTTTGTGCTTGAGTGTTCAACACTGAGAGATTATTACAGAACAAATAAATCCAGAAAAAAATCAGCAACAAATCAGCAACAAAACAGCAGCAATGTTTTTTTTTTAAACTTGTCCAGGTATTGCCATCTACAAATGAAAATACTGTTGAAACAAATCACTCTATAGAATACGTTTAAAGGGAGAAGTGTTATTTGTGATAACATTAACATTCTGTGTGAATCAGTGTGTGGCCCTCATTTCTTCATGTGTGGTCCCTCATCTAAGGGCTGTAGTGCTTATGAATAAAACATCTGGGTCTGAGATTTCTCTCTCTCTCTCACCTCCTCCCCCCCCACCCCCCGCTTCTCTCTCTCTCTGTCAGTAGTGATGAATGTTGTGAGCTTCGTACATAAAGCTCTTGCCATTAGGGAGCAGAGTTTAAGTTAGTGATTAATTCTGTTTGTGCACGCCCTTTGTGAAGGGCCAAGGCCTGTACAATTGAGCCATCTCTCTCTCTCCCTCTCTCTCTCTCTCTCTCTGTGGGGCGGAGGGGGGGGAGTGTGTGTGTGTGTGTGCGCGCGCGTGCGCTTCTCGCAAATGTAAACATGAGGCTCAGCACTGGAAACGACATCCCAAAGCCGTGTGATGCATTCAGTCAGACTAAAGCGTTTACACGTGTGTGTGTGTGTGTGTGTGTGTGTGTGTGTGTGTGTGTGTTTGTGTTTTCTTTCTCTCTCTCTCTCTCTCCCCTCTCTCACAGAACGAGCAACGCTGTCAGCAACAACCGCAACTGTTTCTTTCACAGACAATGCTTGCAAAACACTGTCGAGTTAAATTGCATTGTTTAGTCTCGCCAGACACTTAGGGAGAAAGTAAAGACAGTTACTGCTGTTGCAAACACGCTCCCCCCCAAACAAAAAACAAACAAAAAAACTGGTGGTGCCACGTTTTTGTTCATTGCGGAGATTGATGAGGTGACAGACGAAACAGGGCTCGAAGAATCTTTATGAATGAGAACGTCTGACTGACGGAGAACGAGACGTATATTACATTGGAGTGTGCGTTTTATGCGTCTGTGTGTGTGTGTGTGTGTGTGTGTGTGTGTGTGTGTGTGTATGTGTGTGTCTGCGTCTGCGCGCACGCGCAATTTATTTTATTTATTTATTTATTCATTTCTCCTTTTTTTGTCTGTGGGATAAATTGCAAACGGGACAGGATCAGACATACAAAGAGGGAAAGAGAGAGATAAACAGAGAGATGGAACGGATTAGAACGGGATATACATTGGTCGTACGTTCACAATGGAGAGAGAGAGAGAGAGAGAGAGAGAGAGAGAGAGAGAGAGAGAGAGAGCATGTGTGGGCGAGCCCACGCACACACGTGAAGACATTTTCACCAACGGTGCTTGTATTTGCTAAGAAACGGCTTTCTGGCAACCCTGAAAATAAGCTCACCAACTGTCTCCAGCTCTAAGGGGTGGATTACAGAGTTTTGCTGGGCGACGTCTTTCTCTTTTCACCTGTCTGTCTGTCTGTCTGTCTCCCTCACACACACACACACACACACACACACACACACACACACACACACACAAAATCACCTGCACTGCAATGCCCCCAACCCCCCACCAACAGATAGTCTCATCGGCAATCACAAGCAATAAATAAAAAAAGCACGGACAGTTTAAAACAAAAAAAAAAAAAAAAAAAAAAAAACACAAAACTGCCAAAATGAATACACACACGTTCGTTTGAATAATGACGCTGCATCTTCATAAACTGACTAGCTCGTTACGTATTCTGTTCATAAACTTGATTGATTATTGCCTATTCTGTTAATAAAAACAAAAATGATCATTACATTTTCCCTCTTTAATTGGTGTGTCTTCTGCCCAGTCCCGCTTGGGCTTGTCACTGGTCAGTACTGGTCACGTTTTTTTTTTCAAGGCCTGACTAAACGCGTTAGGCTACGCCGCTGGTCAGGCATCTGCTTGGCAGATGTGGTGTAGCGTATATGGATTTGTCCGAACGCAGTGACGCCTCCTTGAGCTACTGAAACTGAAACTAGTCACGGGGGACGGGAACTGCTGGAATTCTACGATGCTTTTACTCTCGTAACGAAGAAAGGATATGATGTGTTGGCCTGGGTTCCCGGCCATGTTGGTATTCGTGGTAACGAAAGGGCAGACCAGCTGGCCAAGAATGTTGTAAAGAAAGAATTATCGAGATCCTTCGTACCTTACACAGACATGAAGCAGAAGGTGAACACTTACGTTAAAGATCTTTGGCAAGACGGTCAACAAGCTGTTCCAAATCAATCCAGAACTAAAAGAGACCCTCCCATCGGTGGTGAAGAACAGAAAGGAGGAGTCTGTGCTGTGTAGACTGCGCGTGGGGCACACTTTTATTATTATTATTATTATTTTTTTTATACTACTCATTCTTACTCGTCGAAGGGGAAGGAGGCCCCTCAAATATTCCCTGTGATGAGCTTCTCACCGTGAAACACGTGCTCCTTGACTGTTGGGATCTGCATGACGTTAGACACAGACATTATACGGCGGTTTCTCTGAAGACTTTGTTTCGTGATGTCCCTCCGTGGACGCTGATGGCTTTCTTGAAAGGTGAACATTTAAAATCTGATTTGAAGGTTTTACACTATGGAAGTGTTTTTTTTTTTAAAACTCTGAGTGGAAAGTTTAAAGCGGTTACTTGTTTTTATTGGGTTTTTTTTACGCTTGACTTGTAGTAGGTATTAACGTGGCGATAGCCTTGAGATGGCCTTAGTGGGCGAGGCTCTAAGCACCATAGTTTTATTTGATTTGGGGGGGGGGGGGGGGGGGAGGATGTGGGGGCAGAAGTCGATTGGTATGGAATGAAAGACGAGGCCAGATCAGAGAGGTATGTCTGCTGATGGTCTTGGTCTTCCTCTTTTTTTTCTTGGTCACTGGGCAGCTCTGTTGCGATACAGAGGGCGATGGACCTGGATGGGTGGACGTGATGGATCTGGTTGGGTGGACGTGATGGATCTGGTTGGGTGGACGTGATGGACCTGGTTTGGTGGACGTGATGGATCTGGTTGGGTGGACGTGATGGACCTGGTTGGGTGGACGTGATGGACCTGGTTGGGTGGACGTAGTGCTAAGAGGTAGCTTTTGTACAGTGCATGGGTTGAGGGGGATGTGCCTGTTCCTTTCCATCTGTTCGCCCATCATCTATCCATCCTTTTAATCACCATCCACCTGTCTGTCTATCTGTCTGTCTGTAACCTTATATCTGTGTTTGCTTCTGTATCTGTCTAACTATGCCTGTCTCAAGCTCCCCCACCCTATCTCCTTTCTTTCCCCCTAAACCTTGTATCCCCACTTCAGTGCCACCACAATATCTCCTTCAATGATTATTATCATCACCTCCTCGGAGCGAGACAGTCTCTGTGTCAGTCTCGCCATGCCTATCTCAGGCTCCCCCGCCCTATCTCCTTTTGTTTGTCTCCCATAAACCTTGTATCCCTACTTCAGTACCGCCACGATATCGCCTTCAGTGATCATTATCATCACGCCCTCAGTGCGACACGGAAACGGCCTGCAAACTCTGCTGCGGTTGAGGGCACGTGATTCGCTGCATGCCCGTATTGGCCTGTGGATTGTGGGGCAGCAACGAAGAACGGCCACTCTTTGTCTGTTTGGAGGCTGTCCCTGAATGGAGCACCCCAGGTGATTGAGGGCACTGCCCTACGCATAATATGGGGATAGTAGCAATTGAGAAGGGGGGGGGGGGGAGGAAATCTGGCGTGTTGGGCGTCGTCGCTCGGTCGGCAGGACTGGACCTCTGCGTACACGTAATTGGGAGCAATGAACTGTTGAACACACAGCTGAGCCTTCAGCCCCATCGACCAGCCCCCCCCCCCCTCCCCCCTCTCCTCCATGCTCCCCTTCCTTCAAGTCTTCGACAAAAACTCTCAGCCGCCAGACATCATCGTCATCATCATCATCATCATCATCATCGTCGTCGTCGTCGTCGTCCGCCTCCGTCAACCCCTACAGTCCTTCACCGCACTACCCCTACCATTACCACCACCAC
>NC_134877.1:33670513-33680513 GCF_041734735.1 Babylonia areolata | reverse complement strand
AGTGGTGGTGGCAGTGGATGACAGACAGGATGACTCCGAGAAAAGTTTTATTTTTTTAATTCTTATTTATTTATTTTTTTAGGGGAGGGAGGGAGAGGGGGTGGGGGGGGGGGAGGGGAGGGGGGGTTCATTGCGCTTGTATTTCAAATACGTGTGTCATCATGCCTTAATCTCTTGGTAACTTAGACTCCATGCATGTTAAAAGTACAGAGAGGTTTCTAACATACTAAAAGAAAGTGAAGTTTAGGTATAGAAAATTGAATTTGGATATAAAAGACTGAGACAGAAAGACACAGACACAAAGAGACAGACAGACACAGAAACAGACACACACACACACATATATATATATATATATATATATATATAATGTATATATATATATATATATATATATATATAATATATATTGTGGGGGGAGCGGGGCGAGCGATAGGTCCCCGAATCTCAAAACATCAATCCATATATGTCACGAATCCTCTACAAGTCTTCAGTGACGTGTATTATTCCCTTGTGGCCCTTCCATCCAACAGTTACAGTTTCCTCTGTCTCTCATCTCTCGGCCACTGTCTCCACCTCCACCACCACCGCCCCCCCTCACCCACCCACCCCCGCCCCCCACCCGTCTTTCCCAGTGCCCTGTGAGGGTCCCCACAGATTCCCGGAGTCCAGTGAACAAAGGTCCGGACGGTCAGCAGACGTATCCATCACGGGAAAGAACGCCGGAGAAACGTCGTGCTGGTCATTTAAAGTGATGAAGAACTGGGAGCAGGGGGAGGGAGGGGGGGATGGTGGGAAGGGGTGAGGGGTGGGTGGGGGGGTGGGGGTGGGGGGAGTCAACGAGGACATACGGCACAGCCGTCGTCATCATATTGACTTGTTGCTTTATTTCTTTGTTTCGAGTTATTGTGTGTGGATCGTTGATGTCTTCTGTTGTTTGTGGTTATTTTTGTGTTGGTGGTGTTTCTTATTCTTTCTTTCTTTCTTTCTTCTTCTTCTACTACTACTACTGCTGCTGCTGCTGCTGCTGCTGCTTCGTATAGCAGAAGTATTTCTCGGGTTTGATATCACCAACACACAAGTTTCATTATTTTCTTGGCAGAATGGTTAAGACGCTCAGCTGCCAATATAGAGAGTCCATGAGAGTGTGGGTTCGAATCCCGCTCTCGCCCTTTCTCCCAAGTTTGACTGGGAAATCAAAGTGAACGTCTACTCTAGTCATTCGGAAGAGACGATAAACCAGGGTCCTGTATGCAGCACGCACTTGGCGCACTGAAAAAGAACCCATGGCAGCGAGTGTTGTCCCCTGGCAAAATTCCGCAGAAACAAATCTTCTCTGATAGGTACACAAATATAATAAACATGCACTTAAGGCCTGACTTAAGCGCGTTTGGTTATACTGTTGGTCAGGCATCTGCCTAGCAGAGGTGGTGTAGCATATTATGGATTTGCACGTACGCAGTGAAACCTGCTTGAGAGCTGAAAGTGAAAAACTGAAAACTGTTGTCCAAACCTTGCTGCCGTTTTTGTCCAAAAATCAGTTTACTCGTGGAGTCGTGACGTAAAGAAAAAGGAAAAAAAAAACCCAACCAAACCAAACAAAAAACACACCAAAAAACAAACAAAAAAAACCCCATCCACCCATCATTATACCCATGAGCTCCAAGGACATTGACCTGAGCCTAACGCGTGCTCATCCCCGGCACATGTGGTGTGGGGGGACGGGGAGGTGGGGGCAGAAAACAAAGTCCTATGATTTCATTTGAATAAACAAGAAGCCTGTACCATTACTGGAGGGTTTGGGGATAGGTGGGGGTGGGATGGCGTGGGGCTGTTTGGGGGATGGGAAACGTGGGAGAAGGGGAGTGGAGGAGATGTAGGAGAGATGGGGGGGGGGGGGGGGGGGGTAGTGGAAAGGAGGAGGGTTTCTTCAAACCCTGTCGTCGTCGTGCGCAGTCGGTCTGTTAACTCACTCAGTACGGCCAGTCCTCTCTTCTCCTCTACACAGACCCCTCGGATGTCCAGTAGGTGTCTGAATGACCCAACCTTTAGCTTCCGTCGTCAGAATTGTGGTATTCTTTGTCAACATTCACCTCTTCAGTATAAGAGCCTTCCGCTTGCAATATTTTGATGATGGTAATTGGGGTGAAACTCTGTTAACGTCGTCTCTTTCGCCGTTCGTATGGAGAGAGTTAAGACATTACCAGCCCTGTGCGGTCGGCTGGACTGTAAGCAAAGAACAACACCACCGTTACCGTGGCTTTACTCCCACGCTGCTCTTTCTGAGTCTCTCCCCCCCCCCATACACAGCCACATCAGGCTCGTTCGCCGCAGTCTTCGTGCCGGCGGTCCACATGCAGTTAGCGTTGCTGGTCGCCAGGAGGCCGCACACCAGAGGAGGCGCTGCACTGTTGTCGAGTCATTTCGACAAGGGTACAGAAGTGTCATGTGGAGTGATGGCCTGGAGGTAACACATTCGCGTAGGAATCGAGAGAATCTGATCGCGCTGGTTCGAATCACGGCTCATCCGCCGATATTTTCTCCCCCTCCTCTAGACCTTGATTGGTGGTCTGGACGCTAGTCATTCGGATGAGACGATAAACCGAGGTCCCGTGTGCAACATGCACTTAGCGCACGTAAAAGAACCCACGGCAACAAAAGGGTTGTTCCTGGCATAATTCTGTAGAAAAATCCACTTCGATAGGAAAAACAAATAAAACTGCACGCAGGAAAAAATAAGGAAAAATGGGTGGCGCTGTAGTGTAGCGACGCGCTCTCCCTGGGGAGAGTAGCCCGAATTTCACACAGAGAAATCTGTTGTGATTAAAAAAAAAAAAAAAGAGAGAGAGAGAGAAATACAGATACAATACAAATACGTTTTTTGATTCGGTGCATGCGGTCCACCACCTTCTGAGCTCCTTTACTGGCGACATTAATCGCTTCGTCGCGGAGTAAGCGTCCAGTCCAGGGCCACTTTGGTCCTCTAGTAGATAGTGATATACTTAATTAACCATTTTGGCAAGGGGGAAATAACATCGTGGGAGGAGTGTGGTCTGTCCGTGCGAAAGCCAGGCGAGGAGGAGCAGCTGCTACGTGAGTTTCTTGCCTGTTGCTCGTTTTTTTGTTTTTTTTAACTCCTTCAGTGCCACGGGGGAAAACAGTAGAAAGTAGTGTTTCAAGTCATAAACAATACCCAAAACAATAAGCCGAAAACTGAAGAAAAAAAAAAGGTCTGGTGATGTACCACTCTAGATAAAATGTGTGAATTTTCAGCCTCCCAGAGTTATATCCCTTTTTCTGATGACGTCATCACTGCACGTGATACGTACTGTGGCAGTCAAGGGGTTAAGCTGAGCTACGCTAAATAGACCTGTTTTGAAATAATTTTCCTCTCAGCAAAGAAAACCATTGTTCTTGCTGATTGTGCGCCTCTTAAACAGCGAGAATTGATCTGTTCTCGCTGCTTGTTTTTCACATCAGATATATTATGATCAGTCACACATCAGGCAGTATCGTGTCACACATCAGGTATGTGATCGGTCACACATCAGGCAATATCATGTCACACATCAGGTATATGATCGGTCACACATCAGGCAATATCATGTCACACATCAGGTATGTGATCGATTCACACACCAGGCAGTATCGTGTCACACATCAGGTATGTGATCGGTCACATCAGGCAATAACCTGACACACATCAGGTATGTGATCGGTCACACATCCGGCAATAACACGGCACACATCAAGTATGTGATCGGTCACACATCAGGCAATAACACGGTACACATCAAGTATGTGATCGGTCACACATCAGGCAATAACATGACACACATCAGGTATGTGATCGGTCACACATCAGGCAATAACATGGCACACATCAGGTATGTGATCGGTCACACATCGGGCAATAACATGGCACACATCAGGAATGTGATCGGTCACACATCAAGCAATAACCTGACACACATCAGGTACATGATCGGTCACACATCAGGCAGAAACATGACACACATCAGGTATGTGATCGGTCACACATCAAGCAATAACCTGACACACATCAGGTACATGATCGGTCACACATCAGGCAATAACATGGCACACATCAGGTATGTGATCGGTCACACATCAGGCAGAAACATGACACACATCAAGTATGTGATCGGTCACACATCAGGCAGAAACATGGCACACATCAGGTATGTGATCGGTCACGCATCAGGCAGAAACATGACACACATCAGGTATGTGATCGGTCACACATCAGGCAGAAACATGACACACATCAGGTATGTGATCGGTCACACATCGGGCAGGAACATGACACACATCAGGTATGTGATCGGTCACACATCAGGCAGTATCATGGCACACATCAGGTATGTGATCGGTCACGCATCAGGCAGAAACATGACACACATCAGGTATGTGATCGGTCACACATCAGGCAGAAACATGACACACATCAGGTATGTGATCGGTCACACATCGGGCAGGAACATGACACACATCAGGTATGTGATCGGTCACACATCAGGCAGTATCATGGCACACATCAGGTATGTGATCGGTCACACATCAGGCAATATCATGGCACACATCAGGTATGTGATCGGTCACACATCAGGCAATATCATGGCACACATCAGGTATGTGATCGGTCACACATCAGGCAATATCATGGCACACATCAGGTATGTGATCGGTCACATCAGGCAATAACCTGACACACATCAGGTATGTGATCGGTCACACATCAGGCAGTATCATGGCACACATCAGGTATGTGATCGGTCACACATCAGGCAATATCACGGCACACATCAGGTATGTGATCGGTCACACATCAGGCAATATCATGGCACACATCAGGTATGTGATCGGTCACATCAGGCAGTAACATGGCACACATCAGGTATGTGATCGGTCACACACCAGGCAGTAACATGGCACACATCAGGTATGTGATCGGTCACACATCAGGGAATAGCCTGACACACATCAGGTATGTGATCGGTTACACATCAGGCAATAACATGACACACATCAGGTATGTGATCGGTCACCCATCAGGGAATAACACGGCACACATCAAGTATGTGATCGGTCACACATCAGGCAATAACACGGCACACATCAAGTATGTGATCGGTCACACATCAGGCAATAACATGACACACATCAGGTATATGATCGGTCACATCAGGCAATAACTTGACACACATCAGGTATGTGATCGGTCACACATCAGGCAATAACATGGCACACATCAGGTATATGATCGGTCACACATCAGGCAATAACATGGCACACATCAGGTATGTGATCGGTCACACATCAGGCAATAACATGGCACACATCAGGTATCTGATCGGTCACACATCAGGCAATAACATGGCACACATCAGGTATGTGATCGGTCACACATCAGGGAATAACCTGACACACATCATGTATGTGATTGGTCACACATCAGGCAATAACATGGCACACATCAGGTGTATGATCGGTCACACATCAGGGAATAACCTGACACACATCAGGTATGTGATCGGTCACACATCAAGCAATAACCTGACACACATCAGGTACATGATCGGTCACACATCAGGCAATAACATGACACACATCAGGTATGTGATCGGTCACACATCAGGCAGAAACATGACACACATCAGGTATGTGATCGGTCACACATCAGGCAATAACATGGCACACATCAGGTATATGATCGGTCACACATCAGGCAATAACATGGCACACATCAGGTGTATGATCGGTCACACATCAGGGAATAACCTGACACACATCAGGTATGTGATCGGTCACACATCAGGCAATAACATGACACACGTCAGGTATGTGATCGGTCACACATTAGGCAATAATCTGACACACATCAGGTATGTGATCGGTCACACATCAGGCAATAACATGGCACACATCAGGTATGTGATCGGTCACACATCAGGCAATAACATGACACACATCAGGTATCTGATCGGTCACACATCAGGCAATAACATGACACACATCAGGTATGTGATCGGTCACACATCAGGCAATAACATGGCACACATCAGGAATGTAATCTGGCACTCTACCGTTTTCTCTTCTTTGTCTGCCTCTCTCTCTTTTCCCCTCTCTCTCTCGCTCGCTCGCTTTTTCTGTCTCTCTCTCTATCTCTCTTTTTCCTCTCTCTCTTTCTTTCCTTCTCTCTCTTACGTCTCTCTCTGTGTCTCCCCGCTTTCTCTGTGTTTTGTCTCTATCTATCTTCCCCTGCCTCTTATCCTTCTTATCCTCTTTGACCCCCCCCCCCCCCCACCCTCTCTCTGTCTGTCTCTCTCTTACGTCTGTGTGTGTGTGTCTCCTCCTCTCTCTGTCTCTCTGTCTTTTGTCTCTCTCTATCCATCGATTTTCCCTTGCCTTTAATATCCTCTTTGACTCCTCTTTCTCCCTCTCTCTCTCTTTGTGCTTTATCGCAGCAATGAATGGCTCGAAATCCTAGACACACAGAACACGAATACTACAAATTGTCCGGCGTGTCTCGGCAAGCGATAGCATTACGACAACAGCTCGGGCGTAGCGGGGCCCAGCGTGTCATGGCCGGAAATCGAAGTGTCTTCGCCATGGATTCCAACAGGAAATTGTCTTCTCCTCGTTCCTCTTGCCGGCTGTTCTGTGGGTGGGCGGGCTTGGCGGCTGTGTGGGGGGGGGTAGGTGGGCGTCTTATTCCCCCAAGGCTTTAGAACTGAGCAGGCTCGCGATGGATGTGAAGTGTGGACTGCTTCAGCTGAAGGAGAGAACGAACGCTGGCTCTGGGCTCCCTAGGTCATGGCCTCACGGGCTCCTTCTCGCTCCCTAAGTCACCATGAACTGTCCACAGTCCAACCGCCACCCTTCCCTCTGGTATAATATTGTCACTGACAATCCTTACAAACTATGTCGAAATGCGTCAATCAGTTGATAACGTATCACGCCACAGAATATTGTTTTCAGAGATTTTCTCTTTACAGTGGACACAAACAAACGAAATCAAACTCTAGTCTGGTCACGTCTACGATTGTGTATACTTACATGTATTACAAATTGTAAACCACCCTCACTTTTTTTCCCCCACACTGACATGTCTTTACATCTCTGTCTGTCTGTCTGTTTCTCTCTCTCTCTCTCTCTCTCTCTCTCTCTCCCCTCTGTCTCTCCCTCTCTCTGTCTTTCACATAATGTGTCTATCTGTCCATATCCCTATTACCCGTCGCCTTATTTGCTGTCTTTTATGTTTCTTACATCTGTGTTTACAATTTTATCATTACTTTTCTGTGTTAATTTCACTTGAATCATTCATGTGTAGCATTCATGCTAGGGTTTTGTTGTTGTTTTTTCCCTTGGTGTGTGTGCGTTTGTGTATTAGTGTGTGTGTGTCCGTGTGTGTATTACTCGCTTCCGTTCCGTACAGATGTGAGCGATGTTGTCTCAGTTTGATGCTGTGTTATATTCGTACAATACACATGTATTAAGTATAACTACATTTATATGCGTACATGTTTGTGTGTCTCTTTGAACAACGGCAGATGTGTAAGTCGGCCAAAGTGCTATTATCTTCACCGTTGGAAAATAAACATTCATTCATTCATTCCGTCCTGCAACCACCTCCCACACACATTTACGTGATCATGTTTGTCTGTGTGAATGAGTGAATGAAAGACGGAAAGATTGAATGAATAAATGAATGAATGAATGAATGACTGTTTTCATGCCTTTGGCCCTGAGCACATATACATACATCGGGAGTTTGGGGAATGGTTTATTTATTTATTTATTTATTTTTTTGCAAAATAGCGAATAGAAAGGCAATATGAATCGGGACAACAAACAGTATAGGTATATGCCCATGCTGCAGTGTTTCACAGCGTTCGACGTTCATCAGTTCGACGTTGTGTCTGTGTCGGTGTGTTTATATATCGGTGTGCATCTTTCAGTATGAAGAGCGGCGTACCTGAATGTGTGCGCGCGTGCGTCTACCCCCACTTATGTGTCTGTGTCTGTTTATGTCATATGTCTGTGTCTTTTGTATGTGTATGTGTGTTTCTGGGTCTGTGATTGCATTTGTGCATGCACGCGTTTATGTGTGTGTGCGTCTGTATGCGTGTGTGTGTGTGCGCGCGCGCGCGCGCATGCGCATTCGCTTGTTTGTTGCTCTCTCCATACAACATACACATACCATCCGACAGGCACAATGAATACAACCAGCAAGGGAGCCCCCCCCGCTCCCCCCGCACCCTCCCTCCCCCATCCATCCATCCATCCATCAGTGCCGATAGCCAATCTCCGTGTCCAAACAAGCGGCTGCTGCACACAGCTCGGGATGATGGTGGGTGGGTGGTGGTGGTGGTGGGTGGTGGAGGTGGGTGGTGGTGGGTGGTGGTGGTGGGTGGTGGTGGTGACTGACGGATGGTGCCGCCTCTTGTCTCTGCCTGACGCCTTTTTCACTGCCCACCCGGCGGCCTTTCCCATCGTGGGCACGCCTGCAGGGAGCCAGTTGTCACTTTTTGGTTTTATTTTCAGTGTCCGAAGAGAGAGACAGAGAGAGAGAGAGCTTGGTAGGATATTGCTATCGTTATCCAGCTTGTCATCATTTTGGCAGATTTGGAAAGTGAGGGAGAGAGAGAGAGACGGGGGGAGGGGGGGGAGGGGGGGGGGAATGAATGAGTGAATGAATTTTCTTTACTGATGGAATTGGAATGAACAAGGACATGCTTTTTTTTCATCCAGCCTTCAGGGTAAAGAAAATCAACAAGCAAATAAACAAGCAAACAATTATAATAATAATAATATATAACATAAAAATACCCTAGCACCCCCACCTCTCTGCAAAAGAACACACAAAACAATAAACAAAAACAAAACGACACCCCCCCCCAAAAAACAAACAAAAAACAAAAAAAAGCAAAAACAAACAAAAAAAAAACACACGAAAAAACAAACAAACAAAAAATAAAATAAAAACCCAAACACACACACACACACACACACACACACACACACACCAAACCACAAAAAAACACAACAATTGCCACTACAACTACCACTCCTGCCACTTCTACCATTGACACTACTACTGCTAAATAAATAGATTTGAAATTTAAAAAAAAAGAGAGAAAGATCAAAACAATGTCTCTCACACACACACACTCACACACATAAACACACACACACACACACACACACACACACACTCTCACACACACACACACACACACACACACACACACACACACACACACACACACACTCCCTGTCTCTCACACACACAAACACACACACGCGCGCGCACACGCACACACGTACGCACGCACGCACGTCAAGACAACAAACTCTCTCTCAACCACATTCACCCCGATCCCCATCACAATCCCGACCTTATAGGAAAGAAGAAAAGGATAAGCAGCCGCTTACCCCAAGGCCACGCTCAGAGACCCACCTTATCGATGTCTTGAATGGTGTCGAGTAGCCATGGTGTGTGCTACTTTCCTCTGGTTGAGCCATTCATCGCTCAGAGCAGCAGCAAGCGTTAGGTCAGACACGCACGCACACATACACACACAAATATTATGCACATATACACACGCACTTACATGCGCGCACGCGCACACACACACACACGCACACACACACACACACGAATGCATGCATGCATGCACTCACGCGCACATGTACTCACACAAACTCCTCCATCCACAATCATCTAGATCTCACGGTTTTCAAATTTCCTCTTGACTGAATCATCTATCGTGCAGCAGAGTCACTGCAGCAAAGCGTCAGGTCAGACACACGCGCACGCACACGCGTGCACACACACGCACACACACACACACACACGTGTGTGTGTGCTGTTTACGCTGGTATTATTTCTGTTGTTGTTCTCGGTAGAATTTTTGTGTGTTTCTTGTAATTGTTTATTTCCATATTATCTTTTCCAGGCCCCCATTTCCCCCAT
>NC_134877.1:33643013-33645513 GCF_041734735.1 Babylonia areolata | reverse complement strand
GCTGCTGTCAGGCATCTGCCCAGCAGATGTAGTGTAGAGTATATGGATTTGTCCGAACGCAGTGACGCCTTCCTTGAGAAACTGAAAGTGGAACTACTTACAAAAGTGCTTCAGTTGAACATTAAGAACCTCGTCAGTAGAACCTTTCCCCCCCTTAACCTGCTTTCACACTTATCAAATTTATTACGGACTAAATATTGTATTTGTCAAAATTAATTACGGACTAAATTTTGTCCAAATGCCAGTTACATCTATTTTTAGTAATGCTATAGATGAGCGTATCAATTTTGATCGTGAGGTTTCGAAGCCCTACTTATGAAAGTGTGTCACTTACGATCACCGGGAACTTCAGTGTTTTTGCCTTTATGAATTAATCATCAATTATTGTTAATCGTGTTGAACTAACGTCTTTCCTTTTACGAAGTCCGTTTCGTGCTTTCTTTAACGAACGAGAAGAAAAGCTTTTTAAAGATTGTACTTCTGTTGATGTCAACAATTTTCATCGGAACGAGAAGTGCTTTCTTGAATTATATTTCTATTAATGTCAACAATTCATCGGAGCGAGAAGTGCTTTCTTAAATTGTACTTCTTGTCATGTCAACAATTCATCGGAACGAGAAGTGCTTTCTTGAATTGCACTTCTATTTAGGTCAACAATTCATCGGAACGAGAAGTGCTTTCTTGAATTATATTTCTATCGATGTCAACAATTCATCGGAACGAGAAGTGCCTTCTTAAATTGTACTTCTATTTAGGTCAACAATTCATCGGAACGAGAAGTGCTTTCTTAAATTGTACTTCTATTTATGTCAACAATTCATCGGAACGAGAAGTGCTTTCTTAAATTGTACTTCTATTTATGTCAACAATTCATCGGAACGAGAAGTGCTTTCTTGAATTATATTTCTATCGATGTCAACAATTCATCGGAACGAGAAGTGCTTTCTTAAATTGTACTTCTATTTATGTCAACATTTCATCGGAACGAGAAGTGTTTTCTTAAATTGTACTTCTAGGCATGTCAATAATTCATCGGAGCGAGAAGTGCTTTCTTGAATTATACTTCTATTTATGTCAACAATTCATCGGAACGAGAAGTACTTTCTTAGGTTATACTTGTATTTAGGTCAACATTTCATCGGAACGAGAAGTGCTTTCTTGAATTATACTTCTGCTTAGGTCAGCAGTTCATCGGAGCGAGAAGTGCTTACTTAAATTGTACTTCTATTTATGTCAACATTTCATCGGAACGAGAAGTGTTTTCTTAAATTGTACTTCTAGCTAGTCATGTCAACAATTCATCGGAGCGCGAAGTGCTTTCTTGAATTGTACTTCTATTTAGGTCAACAATTCATCGGAACGATAAGTACTTTCTTGATTTATATTTCTATTGGTGTCAACAATTCATCGGAGCTTTCTTAAATTGTACTTCTATTTATGTCAACAATTCATCGGAGCGAGAAGTGTTTTCTTAAATTGTACTTCTTGTCATGTCAGCAATTCATCGGAACGAGAAGTGCTTTCTTGAATTGCACTTCTATTTATGTCAACAATTCATCGGAACGAGAAGTGCTTTCTTAAATTGTACTTCTATTTATGTCAACATTTCATCGGAACGAGAAGTGTTTTCTTAAATTGTACTTCTATTTAAGTCAACAGTTCATCGGAACGAGAAGTGCTTTCTTAGGTTATACTTCTATTTAGGTCAACAATTCATCGGAACGATAAGTACTTTCTTAGATTATACTTCTGTTGATGTCAACAATTCGTCGCAACGAGAAGTGCTTTCTTAAATTGCACTTCTATTGATTTCGACTATTCATATAAGATCCCACCCTATATCTATCCCCCACCCCCTACCCCCACCACCCCTCACCATACAACCACCCCCCTCTCCCCTACACGTTGTTATATGACAACACGGTCGATACTTGAAACTGATGTATATACAACCAGCAAGCAGTATCCACTCTCTTTGGTGTACACACGCGTATAGGCTTTACATGCATGCACTCAAAGCCTGAAAGGTGCGTTGGGGGTATGCTACTGTTTTGAGGGGTGGGGGGGCATCTGCCCTGCAGATGGGGTGCAGAGTATTTGGGATTTGTCGGAACGCATCCTTGAGAAAGTGAAGCTGAAACTGAAACTGCTGTCTGTGACGGGACAGAACAGGATTCTAACATTCCTTGTTTTTTTTGTGTGTTTTTTTTTCCAATCTAAATGATGATTTTGAATATTGAAGGAAATCAAGTTTGACCTTTTTAACGTATTTCCACTTCAAGTGATACTAGTACGTCCGTGTGTGTGGGTGGGGGGTGGTGGTGGGTGGTGGGGGGGGAGGTTGGGGGGTGGAGGGGGGTGATGGAAGGATGGGGGTTGGGGGGAGAGGGTATATGCAAGTGCATTGTGCATGCGGATGTCTGTGCTGCATCATATTTGTTATAATTCTTCTTCTTCTTCTTCTTCTTTTAGACTATGGTGATCAGCTTGCGTGAAGATC
>NC_134877.1:33635513-33638013 GCF_041734735.1 Babylonia areolata | reverse complement strand
GAAGAAGCAGCAGAAAGCGAAACAAAGAAACAAACAAAAAAAGCGGAGATAATTAATCAATTCTTTTACACGCCGCTGCCCACTCGGACAAGCATGAAGGGAAAGGCAGAAGGAATGTTGCTTGGCTAGCGGGTATTCGAAAAGAGTGAAAAGGAAAAAACACAGAAGTCACCGAGAGTGGGGGGGGGGGGGGGGGGGGGGGAACAGAAAAAAAAACCCAAGACAGTGTTGGATGGAACGATTATGAAGCGGTGCCATCTGGTTGACAGGCTGTCATAATTATTCCTTTCTTTTGCGCTCTGTCAGCATGCAGAAACAGGTGAGCTGCTCTTTTTTTTTTTTTTTTTGACAGGGGCTGATGAGAGGATGTCGGTTCCGTTACGAGAGGAGATGCTTGGGAAGGGGATGGGATGTGCGTGTGTGTGTGTGTAGTACATCAGTCAGTGTGCTGTCAGAATGGGGGAACTTGCTAGCTGCATTGCGACACTCCTGCGTCCGTTTCGTTTGACAGTTCCTCCTGGTGATTGGCAGGGTTGTCAGTGTGGGCAGGATATTGGCGATTAGGGGGGAGGAGGTGGGTGGTGTGGGACGGTAGACCATGAGGGTCTCTCTCTCTCTCTCTCTCTCTCTCTCTGTCGGCCGCCGCTCTTTCTTCATCAGTACTGACATGAGTGTGTGTGTGTGTGTGTGTGTGTGTGTGTGTGTGTGTGTGTGTGTGTGTGTATGTGCGCGAGTGCATAGGTGTGTGTGTGTATTTAAATGTGCATGTATGTATGTGCATAGCTGTGTATATGTGTACATGTACACGAGTTTGGATAACTATGTGCACATGTTCAAATTATGTAATATGGTTTTTGATCATAACTTGCGTGACCTTGCAGGGAATCATTCATCTGATGTGACTATGAATTTGTAACCACCCTCAGTGACATGGGCCAGTGGCCTATTCATTAAACCATTCAGTGTTCAGTGTTCAGTGTTCTCTCTGTCGGCCTCCGCTCTTTCTCTGTCTCTGGACATTGCATTTGGAATGAGCTTCCTTCCTCTTTCGCCTTCGCGAGATCTCCGCACTCAACTCCCGTCTTTCAAGTCTGGCCTTAAAACCAGTCTCTTCCCAATATAGCCTCCCTTCCTTGCCTCTTCCTTTTTTTTTTCTTTTCTTTTTTTCTTTCTTTCAGTTTTCGCCCCAGTTTAGAGTTATGCATGCGAGTGACTGGTGTGAAAGTGTGTTTATTTGCCTCTGCACAAAATTTAGCGCTATATAAATGCTACTACTACTACTACTACTACTACTACTACTACTGATTATGATTATTATCATTATCCGTAATTATCATTATCACTATTACTCTCTCCCTCTCTCTCTCTCGTGGGAAACAGGAGTTAAAGGGAGATAATCTGCGAATGTAGACATCGATCCTTGCCCCATGCCCAAGGACAGAGTTAACCTGCCGCTGTCAGTTTTCTGTTCATTCATTCATCTATCAGTTCAGTAGTTTATTCATTTGTTCGCTCATTCATCAGATCTATCAGTCGATCCTTCAGTCAGTCAAATACCAACTCGCTGAAATCAGTCGTTCGCAAATAAATCGTTTGATTCATTCATCTACGTTATTTTGTCTTTTCTTTATTTTTAATTGCATATTCATGTTATTTATACGTGGAGTGATGGCCTAGAGGTAACGCGTCCGCCTAGGAAGCGAGAGAATCTGAGCGCGCTGGTTCGAATCACGGCACAGTCGCCGATATTTTCTCCCCCTCCACTAGACCTTGAGTAGTGGTCTGGACGCTAGTCATTCGGATGAGACGATAAACCGAGGTACCGTGTGCAGCATGCACTTAGCGCACGTAAAAGAACCCACGGTAACAAAAGGGTTGTTTCTGGCAAAATTCTGTAGAAAAAATCCACTTTGATAGGAAAAACGCATAAAACTGCACGCAGGAAAAAAATGCAAAAAAAAATGGGTGGCGTTGTAGTATAGCGACGCGCTCTCCCTGGTGAGAGCAGCCGGAATTTCACACCGAGAAATCTGTTGTGATAAAAAAGAAATACAAATACAAATTATTTATTTATTTGATGATTTCGTGACTAAAGGTTTGTCTCTTCCACACGAGAGAGAAAAGATGAAGGAAGAAAGGCGGGAATCACGCACACGTGACTGGAGACGGGCAGACAGCCGCAAGAGTCTTCCGGACGATTACACGTGATGTAGATCTGGCAGCGAATCTGTCGACATTAGATTTTTAAAATCGAAACGAGGTATTTCGCTGCCAGATCTAAAAAAAAAAAATTAAAAAATAAAAAGGGCTGGGGGAAAAGAAGGGAGATAATAAATAAACGATACACTCCTGTGTTCGTGCCCAAACCGTTGTACAAGTTCGTCAACTTCCGCGTAGAAAAAAAAAAAAACACAACAAAAAACAAACAAACAAACAAAAAAAAAAACAACAACAAAAAACAAAAAAACAAAAACAAACAAACAAAAAACAAACAAACGAG
>NC_134877.1:33618013-33625513 GCF_041734735.1 Babylonia areolata | reverse complement strand
TTGACTTTTTTTGCCTTCTTTTACTGCATATTTGGTGCATATCTGTTATGCATATGTGGGTGTTTGTGTGAATCTGTGTCTCTATAATTTACATTTATTTGCTTATTCATCATAAATGTTGTCTTATTTATTTATTCTTCTCCTTATTATTATTACTACTTCTTTTTTTTTTCTCAAGGCCTGACTAAGCGCGTTGGGTTACGCTGCTGGTCAGGCATCTGCTTGGCAGATGTGGCGTAGCGTATATGGATTTGTCCGCAGTGACGCCTCCTTGAGCTTCTGAAACTGAAACCTATGCTATCACTCCCTCTGCTCTCTCTCTCTTTCACACTCTCTCTCTTTGTGTCTCTCTCTCCCCGCCCATCCCTCCCTTTGTCTCTCTTCTTCTCTCACCTTCTCCCTCACTCCCCCCCTCCATTTCTCTCTCTCTCTCTCTCTCTCTCTCTCTTACAATTAAGCAAAATGGGGTTCCAGTCATGGAGCGAGGTGCCCTCCTCTGGAACAGACGCATGGATCATCTGTAGTGACAGCCACCAGCCCTCAACACCCACACCACCCCTTTTCAGCTATCCTGACAAAGAATCTTACTCTCGACACCTCCCCCCCCCCTCCCAGCCCCCCCGGACCCCTCCCCCCTCCCCCCCCCCCGCCCCCCATCTCCCCCAATAACAATTCCTTGATATAGAATCAACATCTAGTCTTGCTATCAGCCCTCTCATGACAGCCCCCCCCCCCCCTCCCCCCCTTCTTTTTCTCTCTTTTCCTATACAAACCCAGTAACCCCCACACAAACCCACCCACCCAGGCAAAACAACAAAAGTTAAAAAAAAAAAAAGGTAGTATGTGTAGGAAAATAAACATTCAGATTAAAAGTTTCAGGACGAAACTCAGTCCTTGGTGTGCCGATGAAGAAACGAAATAGTATATGTACAGATTAGAATATGTCTTTATTACCAAGTGTACCGGAGGTCACAATGAACATTGGGAGGACGAGGGAGGGGGGGGGGGGGGATAGCACATAACAAGATACGAACATGAATCGAAAATAATACACAAATAGAGATACAGTAGAAATTAGGATACATACAAGTGCATGTCAATTTAAGTAGCTATACCCTGAGAACAAATAACGAATGATGGGCGATGAAAATAAGCACTGAAGTGTTTTTTTGTTTTTTTTTCGACGGATGCCTTGATAGGAACGTGGCTCCCCAATCACACCCTTATTTGTTTTCTTAATTTTTTTTCTTTTTTTTTTTTTTTTTTTTTAAAGCAGCCATACAGTTTGTTTCTTTTAACTCACTCAGTACGGCCAGTCCTCTCTTTTCCTCTACACAGACCCCTCGGATGTCCAGTGGGTGTCTGATTGATCCAACCTTTAGCTTCCGTCGTCAGAATTGTGGTATTCTTTGTCAACATTCACCTCTTCAGTATAAGAGCCTTCCGCTTGCAATATTTTGATGGTGGTAATTGGGGTGAAACGCTGTTAACGTTGTCTCTTTCGCCGTTCGTATGGAGAGAGTTAAAGTCTTCGGGCTTATCACATATGGCTGGTTTGTGGATGTTGGGTTCATTGTGGGGCGGTTCGTGTTTTTTGTGTGTGACGAATTGTGTTTATTATGTTTGCTTTTGTCTGTTTGTTTCTTTCTTCGTTTGTTGTTGGGTTTTTTTTGTTTGTCTTTTCTTTCCTTTTCTTTGTTTTGTTTTGTTTTGTTTTCCATCAACAATAAATGTCGGAGCCTAATTTCAGATTTGTATTACCTGAGAAGATGTGTGGATAATTGTGTTTTGTTTGGTTGTTTGTCTCCCACTACAAAAAAAACATCAGTGGTTTTTTTTTTTCATCAGTCAGTCCATCTATCTATCTAGCTTTGTCTTTCCCACCCCATCTCTCTCTGTGTATGTCTCTCCCGAGTCATCTCTCTTTTGTGTGTGTGTGTGTGTGTGTGTGTGTGTGTGTGTGTGTGTTACTCGCTTCCGTTTCGTGCAGATGTGAGCGATGTTGTGTCTCTCAGTTTGATGCTGTGTTATACTCGTACATTATACACGTATTAAGTATTCAGTATAACTACATTTACATGCCTACATGTTTGTGTGTCTCTTAGAACAACGGCAGATGTGTAAGTCGGCCAAAGTGCTAATATCTTCACGGTTGGAAAATAAAGATTCATTCATTCATTCATTCATTCTCTCACGCAAAGCAACACATTCCAGAAATGATTTATATCGGCGTCGGATCAGTAGCTAAAGACAGCACCATTCATTAGTTAAACAAGATAAACAAACGAGTGCTTTATGAGAAACTGGCCATGGCAAACTCCCCTACATTTTCGAATATCACTTCAAGTGGAAAGACGTTAAACTGAAGACCCGTACATATTTCCAAAGCTTGTAACTGCATGCACCCCTCCCACCCCCCCTCCGAAAAGACTACCCCCCCCCACCCTCACACCCCCCGCCCCCAGCCCCCCACTTGCTAGGTGGCTGAGAATCAGGAGGGGAGGAAGGAACGAAATCAAACAAGAGTTGATACGGACAATCTTCTAAGAGACAAGAGTGGACATGCAGACTGCCTCTGATGGACAGTCAGATAACTGTACACGCGTTCTTGTCTCTTCCCTTGGTGATTCGCGATTTTTCCTGTTCGTTTTGATGAACTGTTGGTGTATCGTCGGGGGAGAATTATGGTGTGGAATGCGGGGGATGTGCTTTTACGTGGGGACACACACACACACACACACACACACACACACACACACACACACACACACACACAAGCGCGCGCGCGCGCGGGCTCTCTCTTTCTCTCTGTGTATCTGTCTGTGTCTCTCTTAGTCTGAGACTGAATCCAGGAAAACGACCTCGCACGGACTGCAGCACACACACACACACACACACACACACACACACACACACACACACACACACACACACACACACACACACACACACACACACACACACACACAAAAAGTACACACACACACACACACACACACACACACACGCACACAATTCCAAAAACTCATTGATATCAGCATCAGATCAACAGCCAGCCAGACAGACCGCACCAATCATCAGATAAACACGCACCCCATGACAAACTGACCCTGTCAAACACTATCATACACTCCCCCAAAGCGTGTAGCTGGCGACAATGTCATCATCATCTACCATTTAGATCAATCAGTTTATTTATTCCCAGCACACGGAATGGGCCCCCGACTGCTGAAGGGGGTTAAGTAGCGAAATCAAACAAGAACTGCTGATACGGACAGTTTCAGTTTCAGTTTCAGTAGCTCAAGGAGGCGTCACTGCGTTCGGACAAATCCATATACGCTACACCACATCTGCCAAGCAGATGCCTGACCAGCAGCGTAACCCAACGCGCTTTGTCAGGCCTTGAGAAAAAAATAAATAAGAAAATAAATAAATAAATAAATAAAATGAACTAAAATGAATAATAAAAAAAAAGAAAAAAAAAGATAATAATAATAATGAAAATAAAATAAATAAATAGATATTTTTAAAAAAACCCACACATTCACACATACACACACATATGCATAACAGATATGCACCAAACATGCAGTTTCACAGATATGTGATACGGACAACAAGCTTCCAAGACACGCGATCGAGAGTGGACATGTAATGTAGACTGCCTTTGATAGGAGATTCTTCTTCTTCTTCTTCTTCTTCTTCTGTGTTCGTGAGCTGCAACTCCCACGTTCACTCGTATGTACACGAGTGGGCTTTTACGTGAATGACCGTTTTTACCCCGCCATGTAGGTAGCCATGCTCCGCTTCCGTGGGGGGATGTATGCTGGGTATGTTCTTGTTTCCATAGCCCACCGAACACTGACATGGATTTACAGGATCTGTAACGTACGTATTTGATCTTCTGCTTGCGTGTACACACGAAGGGGGTTCACACACACACACACACACACACACACACACACACACACACACACACACACACACACACACACACACACACACACACACACACACACACACACACACCAAAATAATCTCCGATGTCATTCAAAAACAGAGGTTGATTGTTGCTGGAGCAGATTAGAGACGAATATTTGTTGAAGCCTGCAGAATCTTCTTTTTTTCTTTTCTTTTTTCTTTTTTTTAACAGAAGCTGAAATAAACTGACACCCACATCTATCTCTTGGCATAAAGCGTCTTTAGAGATGGCTTACAGGCAGCATCATATCGTATGGAGTCCGTTTGTAAACAGTGGTTTGGCAGGGGTATTTGAGAGAATAACCGAGGGTGTTGATTGCCGAGCTTTTCTAGCGATGTGAAGTGAATTAAAAAAACAAACTAAGGCTGTGTAAGGTTGGATTCCGAGATATCTGAAGAACACTGTTGAAAATGATTAAGCCGGCAATAAGTTAAAAAACAAACAAACAAAAAAACAACAAAAACGTCAAGTTCAGCAACAAGCGTGAGTTGAGAGGTATTTCAAGATCTTTGAGTGAATAACGTACAAGAAACTAGTTGTTCAGCACACCGAAATGACATTCAGCTCTACGTGTTTTATATACAGTATCTTATCTCAAATTGCTATAGTACAAAAAAAATTAGAATGAAATTGACAGGACAACAGGAAAGTCTGAGACCCCGTTTCATTTCCAGGTTACACCCTCCACCTCCAATCCCCCCAACCCTCTTTATTATCTCCTCACACCCCCCCCCCCCCCCAACTTCTTCATCTCCCCCCCCCCCCAACCCCCAACCACACCCCACCCCACCCCCACCCATCTGACATTTTCTCATCCCCTTCCACATTTTCATCACGTCTTGTTGTTCATCATCCGCGGGGAAACTGAAAGAAATGAATCATTTTCGAATGTGGGAGATAATGCGACTCTGACACGCTATATCGATGTTAGTCTTCGTGTGCGTGCGTGTGCGTGCGTGTGCGTTTGTGTGTGAGTGTGTGTGTGTGTGTGTGTGTGTGTGTGTGGATCGAGTGCATTGTGCCTGTTTTTCATGTCTGTAATTTTGTTGGCTCGGCTATAACTTAGGAAAGCAACCTGATTTGATTTGATCGGCGTCTTCAGTTACCGTCGCTGCCTCCGTTCTTCTGTTCTTCTATTCACAGTCGTGATCATCGTCGTCGTCGTTCTCTTTTATCAATCATGATTGTATTATCTGGCATTCGTCTTTTGCAAAAAATGTTGTTATATCTCCAATTGTATGACATGATAGTTGTTTGTATACAAGGTATATAATTTTCGAAAACGTATACCTTTATTTCTGTAGTTTTTCAAAGAATATTCCTGTCAAGTATCATTGTCACGAAAAGAATTATGTCCATCCTGTTATCTATTTTATAGCTTTTCGCTCCACTTAATCATCATCATCATCATCTTTATCATCTTTATCATCTTCATCATCATCTTCTTCTTCCTCCTCCTCCTCCTCTTCTTCTCCTCCTTCTTCTCCCCCGATCCTTCCTCCTCTGTTACCACCACCAACAAAAACAGCACAACTTCAACAACAGCACTCACAACAACGAAAACGGCGACACTATCTAGAATAATTGGGTTTGGGGTGGGGGAAGGAACCTTCAAATCAAGCATGGTGGGTTTAAAATGTGTCGGCGTCAGGATGCGAGTGTGAGCGCAATTTCAGCAATGGAACGCGCCCACGTGTGTTCGTGAACTTGTTAATTGATAACATTGATACACTTGATTTGACTGTTAAAAGGCACCCACCCACAGTGCTTTCAGACAGGACTGGAGAAGAGAAGAGAGAGGGAATCTTTGAAATGTAACTTCCAGGGTTCTGTGTGAACAATATATATTTGGGATATGAAGATATGTGTGTGTGTGGGGGGGGGGGGGGGGGGGGGGGGGGGGAGAAGTTGTGTTAGGGCTTTTGATTTGTATGAATGAATAAAAGTTGTTCTTCTGTGATGCCTCTTATTTTTTTGTGAACTATGGAAGTGCTGCTTTTTGGTTTAATTCTTGTCTTAGTCTGGTGGCATTCGATTTTTAAGTGAACTATGATCTTTGTAGTTGCATACTTTGTGGAGAGAGAGAGAGAGAGAGGGAGAGAGAGAGAGAGAGAGTGGTGTGGGAAGATGTGCAATGCGGCTTATCTAACTGAAATGGAGAGGCACGTAAATTTCAGTAAACTGTATATTTGTATGTAGCTATTTCCATTTGGTGCCATTTAATTGATCTTTTTATTTTCTATTCATTAATTTTATTTGTTTGTTGTTTTCTTCTTATGTTGGACATGTGCTGCTGCCAAAAAGAAAATCTCTGTCCCAAAGTATAGACAATAAAGTTTGTGTATTGTATTTGAGAAGATTCTTCTCATACATAATCTACTCCGTCAAAAAACATCAAAGGCTAAAGGTCTCGTAAGCTTCTAAGGCTATCACGGCAGTGTAAATCATATCCACTTGCCTCTCCTTCCGCCGTTATAATCAACCTCAAACCAGAGTAAGGTGTTCATTCACACCGAAGAGGGGAGAAGGAAAGGGGGGGGGGGGATCGGAGTAGGGTGCCTTTTCGAAACATACAAACTCATGCCGAAACGGGGCCTCGAAACCTGATCACTACTGGTAAACGCCGGATCGGAAGTCTAAAAACACCTAACCGGTTTACCACGATTTTGCCCCGAACATGACAGAGGTTAAGATGAACGAAACGTTTGTTTATATCATACGTGGCATATTTTACCTGGGTGAGACAGGGGGTGGGAAAGACATCTCCCCCTCCCCCCGGCCCCCCACCCCCCACACCCCCAAACACAAAACAAAAGACAAACTAATTGGTTCACAGTTTGGACCTCACAGGCTGAGGAGCGTCTTTCAGATCAAGAACCCTGCTGCAGACACTCTATAATTTTTAAAACGTTGCCGTCATAATCTTTCCTGGCCCTGCTCACAGGTCACCGAGTGTGCTGTTGAAGACGATGGAGAAAAATGACATCTGCCACGGGAGGCAAACCTTTTGAGAGGAAGGGTGGGGGGGGGGGGGTTGCAGGATGTTGGGGGGGGGGGGGGGGGCGGGGGGGGGGGGGGAGATGGGGGCAGGAGTACAAGGAAGGAAAGTGGTTTCGCACAGACTGAAAAAAAATATGGAGGAGGAGGAGGGGGGGTGGGGGTGGGGTTGAGGGAACGGCTCTGTGAGCGAAGGGAGATAATAATAATAATGGTATTTATATAGCGCTGAATCTTGTGCAGAGAAAAACCAAAGCGCTTTCGCACCAGTCATTCACACACATGCATAACTCTCGAACTGTAGAAACTAAAGACACGGAAGGGCAGGCAAGGGAGGCTATTTTGGGAAGAGGTGGGTTTTAAGGCCAGACTTGAAAGAGCTGAGTGTGGAGACTTGACGAAGCGAAAGAGTCCAGAGACTGAGAAAGAACGGCGGCCAACAGTCGAGTGTTTGAATCCGGGTATGCGTAAACAGAGTGGATCCGAAGCCGAGATAGGTGGTTGTAGTGGTGGTGTGGAAC
>NC_134877.1:33610513-33613013 GCF_041734735.1 Babylonia areolata | reverse complement strand
AATGAAGGTTCTCTCATTGATTTTTGTTGATTTGTATCACGAATTTGTGAGGGGTGGTGTTACAGGAAGCCCCTTATGCGCACGCACGCATACACGCGCGCTCGCACACACAGATTGACACACACACACACATGCGTGCGCGCGCGCACACTCACACACACACTCACACACACACACATACACACACACGCACGCACGCACGTTCACACACACACACACACACACACACACACACACACACATGTGTGCATGTGAGAAAGAGAGACAGTACTCTCTGTGTGTGTGTGTGTGTGTGTGTGTGTGTGTGTGTGTGTGTGATTCAGTCTTTTCTTTATCACGAAGTGTCAGACTCATTTTAGTTGAATTATAGACACTGATGCGGTCTCCCGGGTTTTAAAAGGTCGAAACTTTTTCCAAGTAGTCTTGAGGAAAGTTCGTGTGTTCGTGCCTTTGCTTTCTGTCTGTCTGCCAGTGTGTCTGTCTGTCTGGCTATCCGTCTGTCTTTCTCTGTGTCCCTGTCTGTCTCACTGTCTCTGTCTGTCTGTGTCTCTGTCTGTGTCTGTTTGTATGTCTGTCTCTCTGTCCGTGTCTGTCTCACTGTCTCTGTGTCTCTGTCTGTGTGTATGTGTCTGTCTGTCTGTCTGTCTGTCCATGTCTGTCTCTCTGTTCCTGTCTGGCTCCTCTGTCACTGTCTCTATCTCTGTCCATGTCTCTATCTCTGTCCCTGTCTGTCTCTCTGTCTCTATCTCTATCTCTGTCCCTATCCGTCTCTGTCTCTGTCCCTGTCTGTCTCTCTGTCTCTATCTCTGTCCCTGTCTGTCTCTGTCTCTGTCTCCCTGTCTCTGTCTCTATCTCTGTCCCTGTCTGTCTCTCTGTCCCTGTCGGTCTCTGTCTCTCTGTCTCTATCTCTGTCCCTGTCTGTCTCTCTGTCTCTGTCTCTGGCCCTGTCTCTCTGTCCTTGTCTGTCTCCCTGTCTCTGTCTCTCTCTTCCTCCCCTCCGCTTCCCCTCATCTCTTGTCTCTTTCTTCCTCCAACTAACTTTCCCCTCTCCTATTTTTTTTTTGTCTCGCCCCCCCCCCCCCCCCCCCTACTCTCCGACCCCTTCCACCACTACCCTCCCGTCATCTCTCTTCCCATCTTTCTCACCACCTACCTCACTTTTTTTCTCTTTTCTGTCTTAAAAAAAAAAAAAAAAAAAAAAAATCTGACGGTGGTCGCTCAGTCGTTACTCTCCTGAAGATGGGGATCGCACCCCCGCATCAGCATCACCAGTCTTTCTGCTTCCTTCTTCTTCTCCTCCTCCTCCTCCTTCGTCTCTTGTCTGGCGCCGCGTGTTCCAGACAGCTCTCACCTGTCCACCTGCGACAGGCGGCAACATCAAAGACTCCCCTGGGAAAGGTATCAAACGTGACCAAGGTAGGTAAGGTAGGTAAGGTAGAAAGGTAGACAGGTGCTGTATGTACTTTCTCACCTCCAACCCTTCTCCGTCCCTAACTGAAGAGTTCCGAGCCATTCCACTGCGAATCAAGTTGCTGGGTGGTTAGTAAGCCTTCCAATGTGTGTGCGTGTGTATTTATTATCAATATTCTTATGAATATAATTATGTATGTTTTTTTTTTTTCTTTTTTATTTGAAGTAAAAAAAAAAATTGTCGACAGCTATATAAGGCGTAGACCTCTTGCTCAGTCCTCCACGGCATGCCAATTGTTTCTGTTCTTAACGGCGTACTGACAAAACCATTGGTTGTAGAGGCCTGGGAGAAATGGATCGGCCATAATAGAGACAACAAGCCCTGTTGAAAGGTTATTTTAAACTTTATATCATTGCCTCTTACGGCGGCCACAACGGGTTGTGGTTTCGTCATATCCACTTGTATCCAGAGGGCTCTGCATAGGAACAATTTGAATTCTTTAACCCCTTTATGTAGGATATGAGGGGAGGGGGGGGGGGGCACGACACTGGCTCAGAAGTCCAACGCCTAACTCATTCGGAGTGGAGTGATGGCCTAGAGGTAACGCACCCGCATGCATAGGAAGCGAGAGAATCTGAACACGTTGGTTCAAATCACGGCTCAGCCGCCGATTATTTCCCCCTCCCCCCTCCACTAGACCTCGAGTGGTGGTCTTGACGCTAGTCATTCGGATGAGACGATAAACCGAGGTCCCGTGTGCAGCATGCACTTAGCGCACGTAAAGGAACCCTCGGCAACAAAAGGGTTGTTCCTGGCAAACTTCTGTAGAAAAAATCCAATTCGATAGGAAAAACAAATAAAATTGCACGCAGGAAAAAAAAGAAGAAGAAGAAAAGGTGGCGCTGTAGTGTAGCGACGTGCTCTCCTTGGGGAGAGCAGCCCGAATTTCACACAGAGAAATCTGTTGTGATAAAAAGAAATACAAATACAAATACAAATTATCCACTGTATCGCTCCCTGACTTCCAGGTGTTAATGTTTTCATTACGTTACCGTGTGATCCCCTTTGAGTTGCCCTCCTCTGGTGGCA
>NC_134877.1:33590513-33598013 GCF_041734735.1 Babylonia areolata | reverse complement strand
CAAGGCCTCACTGAGCACGTTGGGTTACGCTGCTGGTATCTGTTTGTGGATAAACGTATATGGATTTGTCCGAGCGCAGTGACGCCTCCTTGAGCTACTGATGCTGATACTATCTTTTCTTGGAATCTTGGTCGTATTCTAACCTGACTGTTAGGTGTGTGCGGATGACCTGGGCTGCCTGTAATCAGACGTCATCATCTGTGCGACGCTGCAGACTCATTAGCTGAGGGCACACACACACACACAGGTGACATGGTGTCAGGTGATGTTATACAGGTGCTGAATTCATTTTATTATTATTATTATTATTATTATTATTATTATTATTATTATTATTATTACTTCTTTTTTTAATTAATTAATTATTTATTTATTTATTCATTTATTTATGTACACTTATAGTTGACTTCATCAACTGTGTGGGGGTGGCGGTGGGGGGGATACTCTGGTGATTTTTCAGGAGTTTCTTGAGGAGGAGGCAAGAAGCCGTCTGTTTTGTCTTCTTTTTCTTCATTTTTTAAAATATTTTTGTTATTTGCTTGTGTTTGTTTGTGTGTGTGTGTGTGTGTGTGTGTGTGTGTGTGTGTGTGTGTGTGTGAAGAATAATTCAAATAAAGAACTGGAAATCGTCCTCGTTCTCTACGTCCTGCGTACAGCTGTCTGTTTCTGAACCAGGGCATGCCTATTAGATGCCAAGGGACACTAACACTAAAGACTTGTTTTTTGTTTCATTTTTACCATTCCACGGTGCCATAATTACACCCTTGTGAAAAGGGGAATAGCTGCTTGGCTGGGTTTTTTTTGGTTTTTTTTTTTTTTTTTTTACTAACAATACCACGTTCCTGTATGTCTTTTTATTTGTCTGCAGCTGTTTCAGCCACCTCCAATACTATCACAGCTCCTGTTGTCACTGTTGGTGTTACTGCTGCTTTTTCTGCTACTTTTTCTATAGCTTTTTCTTCTTTTACAATGTCTTCTACTGCATACATTAATGTCGTGAGGTAGTCGATGTTCACGACTTCTTTCTTCACCGCGGTACAGGATTTGTACAGACCATCGCTTGAGCTGTTCCCTTATTCAGCACATTCGAATGCACTGACATTTTCTTTTGGCTGCTCCGGGAACTGTAGGATGAAAGAGTTGAACTGATCACCTGTGTTTTAATTCGCGATTTCGTTCAGAGGAGATGAAGATCCGGTTCAGTTAGTACCAGACCAGCTGCCGGAAATGAATGAATGAATAAATACAATCCATAAAACAACAGTCTGTCACTCTTAAGGGGTCCATTCTATGATTTGCCTGTTATATGTTCATCGTCTCTTTTTTCTCTTTTTTCTTTTTGTTTTTTTTTGCGAAGGGTATTCCATGCCCGCTTATCATTCATTGCATGGGTCTGACGTAAGGAAACAATAAACAAGAAACGAGAAGCCAATCGCGAGCATGCACGAATGATTATGCCTTCTCAGTTTCATTCATGTTTGCTGACGAGCTGAATTGTTGGACGGGAAAAGATTCCCGTTTCCCAATACTGCAAGAGGAAGCCAACCCCCACCCCCACCCCCCACCCCCCACCCACAGGGGATGCTGTTCAAGACACACTTTGTGGATTTTTGCTCAGTCATGAAAGATGAAAATAGAGATTTCCCAAACGTAACCTAAGCGTGACAGATATCACAGAAGAAACGCCGTTGCTCGGGGACTCCAGTCCCACTCTGTCGGCCTCAGACGTTCGGGTCCAGTGGCAGGAAGAGATCGCTACATCTGGAAACATCTTCGGATGACCGTGTCGCCTTTCCGTGCTCTGACACGTCCTTCGTATTTCAAAGCACTCTGCCGCATCGCCTTCTTAGCCGTTAAGTCCTTAAGATTCCCTCCGCCTGATGCGCTGAATCAGTCCTCCCATGCAGGGATAAACAAATCGGGGTTATCCCTCTCCTGGATAGGCCTCCCTCCCAGACTGACCAGTCCCGTGTATCCGAATTAAGCAATGTGTGAGAAAGCGTGGGAAGCCCCTCTTATTATTATTATTATTATTTTTTATCAGTTTTCTCAACGATTTGTGTTGGTAAAAGACAAATAAACCAACCCTGATGACGCAAAGGAAATGTTTTTGATAAGAAATGAGAGAAAACGTGGAAGGGGGAATGACAACACTTTCTCGCAATCCCATGATTTCTCTTAAAGTGAGAGAAATCGAGCGGTCTCCCCACCCCCCTCCCCTCCCCGAAATCGAAGGATAACACACACGCCTTCGCCCCTTTTGTCATTAACAAAAAGGAGAGAGAAAAAAAAGAAGGAAAAAACGGCGAGGAGGCCAGGAGGTCATCAGAGGCTATCAGAGAGACTGATATCATTGGGAGCATTTTATAGGTTTACAGTAATGGGAGCGTGTCCCAACTGCCACCCCTCGGCTATAACAAACGTGGAAGCAATCTGCGGGTACACTTCGTATAACGATCTGTCTGTCTGTCTGTCTGTCTCTCTCTCTCTCTCTCTCTCTCTCTCTCTCTCTCTCTCTCTCTCTATATATATATATATATATATGTGTGTGTGTGTGTGTGTGTGTGTGAGTGAGAGAGAGAGAGACGACGTGATGATGTTGTTCAGCTCTTTGTGATATAAGACAAACGTTTATTCCTTCGAAACTTTACCAGAATCCATGTGCCTTTAGATTTAGTTTGTTGGTATCGCCCATAAGAGAGTGATGTTTGGAATTAGTCAATTTTCTTGTACAACGTTTTAAAAATTAGAGATAATGTATTGTCTGAATAATATGATTTAAACATCAATTTCGTTTGACATGACTGTTGACATGTATGTATGACATTTTGGTATGGCTGTGATGTGCTTGTATGCTTAATAAGTACACCCTTTCATGAGGGGCTATGGCATATAATGAATAAAGTACTCACATTCGCGCATATATATATATATATATATATATATATATATATATATATATATATATATATATGTATGATAGTCAGTCGCGTTCGACTATGACCAACAGAACAGCAGAGGAAGTAACTGCTGTCCCGACTATCTGGGCTAGAATTTGATTATAGTGGAGAGTGTCTTGCCCAAGTTACATCCCTACTCTCTCGGCCAAGAGGGTTTCAGGACAGTCGATGTTGGGATGGTTCCCAAAGGCCAACTAGCCCCCAAGGCTGCAGCTCTAAGAGCCAGTGCAATTTTGCCTCCTTGAGAGTCATAGTCCTTCACAAAAGACTAAGCTGTAAACGATTTCCCACTGCAATAGAAAAACCATTGGTGATACAGCTCTCTCTCTCTCTCTCTCTCTCTCTCTCTCTCTCTCTCTCTCTCTATATATATATATATATATATATATATGTGTGTGTGTGTGTGTGTGTGTGTGTGTGTAGATCTCTCTCTCTCTCTCTCTCTCTCTATATATATATATATATATATATATGTGTGTGTGTGTGTGTGTGTTCATCTCTCTCTCTCTCTCTCTCTCTCTCTCTCTCTCTCTATATATATATATATATATATATGTGTGTGTGTGTGTGTGTGTGTGTGTGTGTGTGTGTGCGCGCGCGCGCGCGCGAATTCTCAGGAAGTTGGAGGGGCAAAGTATGTGGGCAGTAGGATGTGTGTAAGAGACGATGATTATCATAGTGGAGTGGCCTTTATTCCTGCACTACACCAGGTTGACAGTATGGTGGACAGCATCACACTCTGGCTCACACACCTCTCATTGACTGTCTTCACCGCATATGTCTTTGGGATGGTGCTGGCCGGAAAGCGAGACAGAAAAATGTCTTTAAAATATTTGGTAAGGAGATGGAGGGAGAAGAAGAAAAGGAGTTGATAGATTTTTGTCTGTGCAGATGGATAGAAATAGAGACAGACAGATTGTTAGATAGACGGACAGTTAGGTATTCAGGCGGGTAGAGTAGATATGCCCCCCCCCCTCCACCCCCCCCCCCCCCCGAAAAAAATGAATGACCCACACCAATACACACACACACACACACATATATATATATATATATATATATATATATATATATATATATACATATATATATATATATATATATATATAGAGAGAGAGAGAGAGAGAGAGAGATCGATCGATAACTTGACAAAACGATGTGTGAATAGACAGACTGAAGTTAATCAAACAATTTGACAACTACAAATGAGAAGGGAAGGTGGTTTGATGAAAAAAAAAAAAAAAAAAAATTACAATCGGTACTGAACAAGGAAACAAAACAAAAAACAAAACAGAACAACAAGACAATACTATATCAGAAAACTAACTGGCATCCATGATGACACCACGATATCATTCATCCAAGGCCATGCATCAGCACACGTTGATGTTGTTGTTGTTGTTGTTTCCAAAACTGCGATCCCGACTTTTTGGATATTCAGCTGTGTGGGTCCTTGCAGAAAACGTAGGAAGGGTTCTTTATACGGTCTCTGCTGATGACACCGCAGCCCTTTAGCCATTGATGACACCCCAGTCCTTCAACCATTGATGACACCCCAGTCCTTTAGCCATTGATGACACCCCAGTCCTTTAACCATTGATGACACCCCAGTCCTTTAGCCATTGATGACACCCCAGTCCTTTAGCCATTGATGACACCCCAGTCCTTCAACCATTGATGACACCCTAGTCCTTTAGCCATTGATGACACCCCAGTCCTTTAGCCATTGATGACACCCCAGTCCTTTAGCCATTGATGACACCCCAGTCCTTCAACCATTGATGACACCCTAGTCCTTTAGTCATTGATGACACTCCAGTCCTTCAACCATTGATGACACCCCAGTCATTTAGCCATTGATGACACCCCAGTCCTTTAGCCATTGATGACACCCCAGTCCGTTAACCATTGATGACACCCCAGTCCTTCAACCATTGACGACACCCCAGTCCTTCAACAATTGATGACACCCCAGTCCTTTGGCCATTGATGACACCCCAGTCCTTTAACCATTGATGACACCCCAGTCCTTTAGCCATTGATGACACCCCAGTCTTTTAGCCATTGATGACACCCCGGTCCTTTAGCCATTGATGACACCCCAGCTCTTTAGCCATTGATGACACCCCAGTCCTTTAGCTATTGATGACACCCCAGTCCTTTAACCATTGATGACACCCCAGTCCTTTAACCATTGATGACACCCCAGTCCTTTAGCCATTGATGACACCCCAGTCCTTTAGCCATTGATGACTCCCCAGTCCTTCAACCATTGACACCCGAGTCCTTTAGTCATTGTGACACCCGAGTCCTTCAACCATTGATGACACCCGAGTCCTTTAGCCATTGATGACACCCCAGTCCTTCAACCATTGACACCCGAGTCCTTTAGTCATTGATGACACCCCACTCTTTCAACCATTGATGACACCCCAGTCCTTTAGCCATTGATGACACCCCAGTCCTTTTACCCCTCTTTCTGCTCTTTCTCCAAACGCCACCCACCCCTTCCTCTTCTCACTCTTTCTCCTCCTCCCTACCCCTTCTACCTCTCCCCTCTCTCTCTCCCTTCTGTTCGCTGCCGCCGTCAGACACAAGATCAGGGGTTATCTTCCCACATCAGAAGTGCTTTGTGTCTATGTGGGGGGTTTTCGGCGTGGAAAGAGAGAGAGAGAGAGAGAGAGAGAGAGAGAGAGAGAGAGATAAGATCTTGATGACAGATACGAGGTCACAGTTCTGTGACCCATGAGCGATTCATCACAACAGGTGGGGGTGGGGGTGGGGGGTGGCAAGGGAGTCGGGGAGCGCAAAAGAGGAAGGAGTAGAGTGTAGGAGTTGGCTGGCGAGGCAGAGGTTGGGGAGGAGGGGGGGGTGGGGAGGCGTAAGGAAGGTGGGTGAGGGATTTTTCCGTGCATAAATATTGTACTGATTGTGAAGGGGAGCATTATTTCACTGTCAGATGGATTTTGCAGAGATACCTCCAAATCCCTCCCTTGGCGATGGATGTATGTTCGGGAGTATATCTCCCGTTTACTACCCCCATCAGTCTGTCCGTTTCATCCCTTCACCCCCCTCCCCCACGTTTCCCCGAGGTGTCAGTTTGGTTTGGGAAGTATCCCCCAGATATGTGTCCCTGAGATAAGTACAACCTTCACGTGTGTTGGTAGGTTTGGTGTATCCAGTCCCTTTGTAATGGCTCCTTTGCGGAAAGCTGAGCAAATAGCAACATAGTTTTGATTTGATTTGAAGTTTGGTGTATTCCAAGAGTAACTTCAGTTTTCCATGGATGTCGCCTGTATCCCATCCATTCTCCTCTCTGTTCCGTGTTGTCTCTATGGGTTTGCTGCAGAATCAGACCGTAATAAAATAAAAAAATAAAAAAAAGGAGAAGAAAAAAGAAGGAAACACAATACAACAGTTTGGGGAAACTTACGTGTATGGTTTACCGGATGGAATTTCCTTTCAAGCTGGGAATATATTGTGTGTTTTTCTCGATCCTTTGTCAAATAATATTTCTTAAAATCATGTCCCCTTTGCCATACTCGCCTTCCTTCCACAAACAAGAAATTTCGTGTTTGATGCCAGACACATTAAAGCGTGGTGGTTTGGTTTTTTTGTGTTCATGTTAACAGAATCACACCCCTCTGTGTGAAAGGACAGATGCTGGTCAGGTGTACTCTATTGAGTTCATGCACTGTCCCCACAGGGGATAGATAGCCTACGTCTTCAATCTGTCACCACCGCCGCCATTACAGCTGCTACTTCCACTGCTGTGTTTCTGCCGTCTGCTGCTGCTGTCCTCCTATTTCTGGTGCTGCAACTCTGCTGCTGTTGGTGCACTGTTACTGCTGCTACTCTTCAGTGACTGCTGCCGCTTCTACTACTATTGTACTACTACTAGTATGATAGTCAGTCGTGTCCGACTATGACCATCAGAACAGCAGAGGGGGCAACTGCTGTCCCAACTATCTGGACTAGAATTTGATCATAGTGGAGAGTGTCTTGCCCAAGTTATATCCCCAGTCTCTCGACCAAGAGGATTTTAGGATAGCCGCCGTTGGGATGGTTCCCAAAAGGTCAACTATCCCCCAAGGCTGCAGCACAAAGAGCCAGTGCAATTTTGCCTCCTTGTTTGAGAGTCATAGCCCTTCACAAGACTAAGCTGTAGATGACTTCCCGTTGCAGTGGAGAAGCCATTGATCATACAGCTCTCACTTCGCTGTTGGGCGAGATGTAAGCTTATGTCAATCTGTGATACAAGCTTAAGAGAACGAAAACGGCCAAACCATAGCCGAATTGAATTAAAACGGGATAACGATCATTGCCACTCGGAGCCAATCTCATCAGCATTCCTGAAGCTTTGCAATGCCCAGTGGCGATACCATAGCCGACAGAGGTTTAATTAACACGGGGCAGTTGTTGTTGTCAGTTGAAAACTAAAACGTTAACACCATCTCCATTTTGATCATGTTCGCTGTCAGTGAAGATGAAAGGTTGGAACAAGAAAAGGTCTCTTGTTTCGAAATACAACAGCGAGTGC
>NC_134877.1:33570513-33583013 GCF_041734735.1 Babylonia areolata | reverse complement strand
TTGTTTATTTATCCGTTTATTCTATGGGCCTTAGTTATATGCAATCCATAGAGCACCGTTTTTTTTAGATAAATGTACTTTACATTCTTTCTTCATTTGCAAAAAAAATATTTTCCTCTCCATTTTTTCCCCTATTTTGTTTTCCTTTGTCTATTGTTGTTCTCCCAATCATTTATACATTTTCGACATTCTATTTTTCCCGTTGTCATAGGTAATTTTCTGAGTGTGCACATTTTGAAAATTATGAGTCAATTCAAGGACTGCTTCTGAAAACACGTTAATCTTGCATGTGTCCGATTTTTTATGTGTTCTGACACGTGTGTAGAGGAGATGAGGTCCTTCTTAACATACTCTCGATTGCTCTTTGAAATGTGGTAAAAAAAAAGGGGGTAGGATCTGTTTCGATGATTAAAAGGAGACGGGTGGGCTTCACTGATTGAAGCAAGGTGCGATTTCTTCAGATGAGGCACTAACAAACTAAAAGGGGTTGATAAAAAAGCAAAACAAACAAGTCGGTACTTGTGAATAGAAATATTGAACGAAATGCGACTTGCGACTCCGGCAGAAGGGGCAAACAGACTAAATACCTACAGTAGTTACCTACGTAGGATGGACAAAAGACTGAACAATTTGAACAGAAGCGGACCAAACTCTAGGATGAAACAAACAGCACACAAGCAAAGCAGTCACACAAAAAGTGAAAACAAAATTGAACAAGAAAAAAATAAACAGACTAACCAATAAAAGCACAAAGGTGAAGTAAAGTGAAGAATTTCAGGACACGGTCATTGTTCAGAAGCGAGACAACAACAACAAAAAAAAAAAAAAGCGCAGATGTGGGATGCCAAAAAACGCAAGCACACTTCTTCTTCTTTTTCTTCGTTGGTGGGCTGTAACTCCCACGTTCACTCGTATATACGCGAGTGGGCTTTTACGTGTATGACCGTTTTTACCCCGCCATGTAGGCAGCCATACTCCGCTTTCGGGGGTGTGCATGCTGGGTATGTTCTTGTTTCCATAACCCACCGAACGCTGACATGGATTACAGGATCTTTAACGTGCGTATTTGATTTTCTGCTTGCCCATACACACGAAGGGGGTTCAGGCACTAGCAGGTCTGCACATATGTTGACCTGGGAGATCGTAAAAATCTCCACCACCCTTTACCCACCAGGCGCCGTCACCGTGATTCGAACCCGGGACCACCAGATTGAAAGTCCAACGCTTTAACCATTCGGCTACTGCGCCCGTCACGCAAGCACACGAATTTTAACAAATCAAAGAGGAGGAACAAGGAACAGGATACAGGACACAGTACGGAAGCAAAGTAAGAAAATAAACACACAAACAACAACAACAACAACAACAAAATCTGCAGGATAAGCGCCAACAACATCAACTACAACAACGACAAAAGCAAACACACTACGCGAGGCAAGACAAGACACTGAATGTATGGGCCGAATACGTTTGTAACTGGACCTCCCGGTGATAGACCCAGGAGAAAAAAAAAAAAAAAAAAAAAAACAAAGAAAGAGAGAACATTTCGATCTGTTCTTACAGACTAATCAGGCGCCGCCTCTGATGGCATTGAGATATGCGTTGGAATAGAAATGTGCATCAAAGAGGTATCCATTAGAGAGAGAGAGAGAAAAAGAAGAAGAAGATTGAATGCAATAATGGGTACATTTGAATGGAAATGCGTGGCAGCGAGATACACGATACACGCTGAGCAATGCCACGCTGAAGAAATGATACAGCAATGAAATATATAACACTGGAATGGCCTGGAGATAGTATTTCTCCTAAACTGGGCCAGAGACCGGAAGATAAAGATGGAAGAGGGTGAAAACAAAGTGGTGGTTGTTGAGTTCAGGAAGTGAGTGAATGAGGAGAGGGGGGTAGGGGTGGGGTTGGGGGGGGGGGCGGTTAGAGAGAGGGGTGGGAAGGGAGGATGTGTTGCCGGGACAAGATGCAAGATACAAATACACAGGCAAAACGAAAACAGATGGAACAGAAAATTCTAACAAACCAGAAGAGAGAGAGACAGAGATAGACAAACGTAGAGAGACAGACAGGGACAGGGAAAGAGAGATACAAAGAGAGAGAGGGTGCGCGTTGTGTGTGTGGGAAGGGTGATGGGGGAGGGGCGCAACAATGCAAGGTAAAAAGAAAAAAAAACAAAAAAGAAACAAAAAAACAGGCCAGGAGGGGGGGAATAGAGGAAGAAATAAATCAAACTATTCAGAAAGGATAGAGATACAGCGACTAACAGAGACATTAACAAAGGAAGGCAGTGCTGGAAATAGGCTGCTGCTGAAGCTAGCGAGGATGCGGAATTGAAGAGCAGCAGCTGCAGAACCAACCAGCATATATATATATATATATATATATCTGTGTGTGTGTGTGTGTGTGTGTGTGTGTGTGTGCGCGCGCGCGCGCGCGCAGAGAGAGGGAGAGAGAGATACGTACCTATTCTTTTCCGCTGCCGCCCATCTACTCCCTCGTACCATTCCTGGGAACAGTGCTGTTTATCATTTCCTCAGCAGACAATATCTTGCTGTCCGGAATCGGCACCTGTATCTGGAATCAGAGACCAGACGGTATCGACGTCCTCCTGCTGCCAGCATAGCCTCACCTCCACGTCTGTACTTTTGGCAGTTCTGGAATTTTATGTGCTGGTCACTTTCTTCTTTGTGTTGGCCTTAACCCTTTCACCGCCAGTCAGTTTAGAGTACAAATTTCCCTTGTGGTATAAACACAGAAAAGACAGTGGCTAAGAATAGCTGGGGATTCCCTCTGCGATGTATAGAAAATATGGCCTATCCTACCACCGAACATTAAGAGCAGTAGGTTCATGGATAACAGACCAATGAATGTTCACCTTTCAGTGACACGGGTCCTCTATCACGTCTTTGCACAGAATGCGAGCTTGGCGGTGAAAGGGTTGAAAGAATTCTTTGCAGTGGGTGTGACCTTGTATGGTTTGGTTTGATTTTTTTTTTTAAACCAGTTTTAGACTTGGGGTTTTGAGAGTAGTACTGACAGAGATAGACAGAGAGAGATCGAGAGAGAGAGGGGGGGTTGGGGAGAGAGAGGGGTGGGGAATTTTTTGAAGCGTCGATTGTCTGGGAAGCGAGTTCTTGCTGCGACGCTGTTTACCTGTGGGTTTTCTTGTATGGTGGAAGTCAGCACGGTAAGTTTTGTCGTTGTTTTATTTAGTTTTTTTCTGTGTTTTTTTATTAATTTTTTTTCTGTGATTTATTTTTCTAGATTCTTTTCAGTCTGTCTGTCTGTCTCTCTGTCAATCCGTTGCCTAAGTGTCTTGTATGTGTGTTTCTGTCTGTGTGTTTATGTTTATGTTTACCTGTATGTCTGTCTGTCTGTCTGCCTGTCTCTGGCTGTCTGTGTATCTCTCTCTCTCTCTCTCTCTCTCTCTCTCTCTCTCTCTCTTTCGCTCGTGCAATACTTGTCTGTCTCTCTGTCTCTGTCGCTGTCTTTATGTTTCTCTCTGTTTCTCTGTCTGTCTGTTTGTCTGTCTGTCTCTCCCTCTCCGTCGGCATTTTTTCTTTCGTCAGAAATGCCACTGAATGGAGAAGGAAAAGGTGGAAATTAGGGAGAAAAAGAAGAAGCAGAAGAAGATCAACTGTGAAGGGTGAAGGGAGGAATGAACACATTGACTTGTTTCCATCCTGCCCTCATAAAAAGGGAAAATGTAACAAACACGAAAAAAAAAAGAAAAAAAAAGCAAAAAAAAAAAAGAAAAAAAAAAGCACACCACAGCATTACGAAGAAATTTCATGTAGGTGGGTGACCTAACTTGTACGTTAAATCAATACAGGCACCACTGAACACCACCGAAGTGACTCAACAGCAGTGCAGGGTCTCCTCAGGTGTGTGGCCCTCTGGCGACCTAACATCGATGGTTCCCTGCGGACTGCCGACGCGGTTGGAACTGTGACGGACGAACGCGGGTGTGTCCGTGTATGTATGGGGGAATCTAAATGAGCGGCGTGGGAGTAATGCCACTGAAACGGTGCAGATGATGGGGCAGCAAAAACAAAACAAAAAAGAAACAAAACAAAAACAAACAAAAATTAAAATCATGCCCAACACATACAATTACATAAGTATGAAAGATACACACACACACACACACACACACACACACACACACAGACAGACAGACACAAAGAGAGAACACAAAATCAGATCTGCTGCCGAAAGTAAATTAATCATGATGTGACTGACTGACGGTGGAACGGCTCCATTGTCTGAATGACAGAGAGAGAGACAGAGACAGACAGATAGACTGAACAGAACGAATGTCGAGTAGCATATTCACGGCAGCAAAGATACGACCGGGTCTATTGTGTCCGCGGCTTGCTGAGTGAAATATTAATAATTTGAACAACGGCAGAGCGAAAAGGTAGTCGCGGTTTAGGGCAGCTTGTTTCTGGGATATCAAAATATCGTTATTTCATTATTTTGAAATTTTGACAATTTTATTTTATTTCATTGTAATGTATGTATGTATGTATGTATGTATGTATGTATGTATGCATTCAGTTACTCATTTACTCATTCATTTAGTGTGTGTGTGTGTGTGTGTGTGTGTGTGTGTGTGTTCACTATCAATTCATGTCTGTTTCTGTCTGCTTCTCTCTGTCTGTCTGTCTGTCTGTCTCTCTCTCTCTCTCTCTCTTCGCTCGCTCGCTCGCTCAGTCGTGCAATGTGTGTCTGTGTTTCTGTCTCTGTCGCTACCTTTATGTTCCTCTCTGTTTTGTCTCTCTATGGCCCTGTCTGACTGTCTGTCTGTCTGTCTCTGTGCCTCTCTCTCTCTCTCTCTCTCTCTCTGTGTGTGTGTGTGTGTGTGTGTGTGTGTGTGCTATTGTTCTATTTCTCCTCCCCCCCCTTCTTCTCAGTCACCCCATTGCACCCCACCCACCAACTCTCTGTCTCTCCTTTCGCCAGAACTGACTAACCATCACCTGCCCAGTAAAATAAAAAAAACCACCACCACCAAAAACAACAACAGATCAGACGATACATTTTTTTAACAAAAAAACAAAACAACAACAGCAACAACAACAACAAAAATATGGAAGGAAAAGTGAAATTGGCTGCAGATTCCTGAAACGTTGACAGTTCCACGAAGAAACAAAAAAGAATCCGTACTCAGCGCTCTTTTTCCTGATTTGTCCCCCTTTTTTTTCCGTGGAACAAACTTTCCTCCTCCTTTGTCCACAGGTGTGGATTCCCCCAGTTCAGTGGGGAAGGTATACGTTTTTTCGGTTGTTTTATTAAGTAACGGGCTTTCTGGAATTTTGGTTGGTTGTGTATGTGCCAGTATTTTTTGTTTGTTTTTTGAGGAGTGTGTGTGTGTGTGTGTGTGTGTGTGTGTGTGTGTGTGTGTGTGTGTGGAGGGGAGGGGGGGGGGTTGTAGGGAGTGCACGCTTGTTTTTCAATAATATGTCGTACTTGAATGTGTATATTCGTGTACTTATTTAACTTTAATTGCAAACGCCACGAGCTTCCTGAAGGGTGTGCGCATGAGCGTCAGTCTGCATTATCATTACTACTATCATCTTCATCATCATCATCATCATCATTCATCATCATCATTATCATTCATCATCATCATCATCATCATCGTCGTCGTCGTCGTCGTCGTCATTATTCTTCTTCTTCTGATTATTATTACCATCATTATCATTATTATTGTATTATCATCCTTATCATCATTATGGCTGTTCTTGTTCTTGTTATGTTCGTCGTTATTGTTATCATCACCATCATCATCATTATTATTATCATTGTTGTTCTTGCTGTTCTTTCTGGATTTATTGTTGTCGTTATTGTTGTTGTTGTTGCTGATGTTGCTATCGTTATCGTTACCATTATAAAATGGCACCGGATAGACTCCTCCTGTGGGCTGACCGGCCTTGGCCCAGGAACTCACTGACGGGCGTTCACAGGCGGGGCTACTCACCTAAACGTCCGTCTGACAGAAACACCCCGAGCCTGTTGCGAACCAACCCGTCCTTGGAAAGTGCATTCAGCACACTGAGATATACTTTATGACAGCTGGTCCACAGCAGGGTTTATGCTTGTGCCTTTTTTTGTGGGCGTGTGAGTGTGCGTGTGTGTGTGTGTGTGTGTGTGTGGGTGGGTGGGTGGGTGGGTAGGGGTGTGTGTGAGGAGGTGTGGGTGGGTTGGATTTGGGTGGTGGAGGTGGGGGAATGGCGGTGGCAGATAGAAGAAAGAAAAGAAAGGTGTCAAAATCAGTGAGAACAGAATGGAGAAGGAAAACTTGGTAGACAGGCATTTACAGTTCAGAGTTTACCACCACCACCACCACCACCACCACTAAAAGCAAACAAATTTTGTGTGTGTGTGTGTGTGTGTGTGTGTGTGTGTGTGTGTGTGTGTTGTTTGTTGTTGTTTGTCACCATAATAACGAAAGTTAACTCACTCAGTACGGCCAGTCCTCTCTTCTCCTCTACACAGACCCCTCGGATGTCCAGTGGGTGTCTGAATGACCCAACCTTTAGCTTCCGTCGTCAGAATTGTGGTATTCTTTGTCAACATTCACGTCTTTAGTATATGAGCCTTCCGCTTGCAATATTTTGATGATGGTAATTGGGGTGAAACGCTGTTAACGTCGTCTCTTTCGCCGTTCGTATGGAGAGAGTTAAAAGGCTAAAGAATGGGTCTATAAGGAAAAGCAAATATACATTATCAAAGAAGCAAGACATCTGATCGGTCAGTCAGCTTACTATATCCCTATATTTCCTACCTACCTGTCTAACGTGACTAACGTACGGGCAAATTAACATTCTAAACTAAATAAACTGTACATTTCAACGACCGACTCCCTCACTCCCTCACTTAATCACTCAGTCACTTGCTCTCTCACAAAAGAAATTAACATGATTCTGTAACTGACTGTCTGAGTTATTGATTGCTAATATACCCAAAGACAAACCAGCTAACGAACGAACAATGAACGAACAACGAACGAAGAAATAAATAAATAATAAATCAGTCATGCCTGGTCTTCCTCATTTCAACACATCCTTCATTCAAGTGGCACGCACGTGCAATGTCACAGACCACAGACGACACAGTCTTTTTTTGTGCTTGTATCTTTTAGTTTATAATGAATCCAGATGTTAGCGAGCTTTGGCCCAAACGGGAAGACTAGCCAGATCCTACCACCAGTCATGTGCCAGCCATCATCTTCAAAGACGCGTGTCTGCGAGAACGATTGTAAGACGTCTTGATAAGAATTATCTCAAGTTGGTTTTAGTTTGCCAGGATATGGAATAAAGTCACTGTCTGTCTCTGGTCCCGACACCTGGTTAGGTGGTGGTCAGTGCTGCTGCACTGCTGAAGGCATCACCAACATCTGGCGATCGTGGATTAGGGCCTGAGTTTCGGCAAAGCTTCTCTCCGTCCACTCAGTGAGAATAGAATAGATAGAATAGAATAGAATATGTCTTTATAACCAAGTGTACCGGGGTCACAAGGAATACTGGGGGGATAGTACATAACAAGATACGAACATAAATCGAAAATCATACACAAACACAGATACAGTAGAAATTAGGATACATGCAAGTGCATATGAATATAAAAACTTGTGCATACTCACACATGCGCGCACTACACACACACAGACACACACACACAGACACACTCATAGACACACACACACACACGTTTGAACAGAAGCTGCATATTACATGTGGATGGGGCTGATGACTAGATCTTCCGGTAGATGGTTGTTGGTTGCACAATTCTAGTTACCATACTGGATTTGTTCGAGAGACAGGGCATTGACTGCTTTGGGGAAAAAAGCTATTGGCGAAGCCATTGGTTTTCGTCCTTATACTTCTGTACCGTCGACCAGAGGGGAGCATCTCGAAAATCCCAAAAGCTGGATGTGATTCGTCCTGGCTAATAGATTTTGCTTTTTTGAGTAGCCGCTTATAATATATGTCTTCTAGAGAAGGTAGATCAGCCCCGGTAATCTTGGTGGCAGTTTTTTTTACGATTCTGTTAAGGGCTGCAACTTCTGCCTTGGAAATGTTTCCATACCAAACAGTAATAGCGAAGGTTAGCACACTTTCAATGACTGCTCGGTAGAAATCAAAGAGTGTTGTCTGCCCACTTCTTTCGCTATCTTCCTCGTGTCCTTTTCCCCTGCACTGTTTCCCCCCTCCCCCACCCCCCCCCCCAAAGGATGGTCTTGGAGAGCCTGTCGGATCTTGTCATGAACTAAGGTGGAGGGTGTCAAAGAGTGCAATGACGTCACAGACCGCCAGAAACCAAAAGTTAACCTTGGTCTCCGTGCAGTCATCTCCATCACCATTCTTCTCCGATGGTAACGAAGGGAGTACAGAATGATTAAAAACAAAGATTCGGAGAAATCGAACTGCTTTTGCCCTTGAGGGATGCCGTTTTGAAAGTATGAAAATTGTTGTCTACTGACCAGCCCATGTCAAAAACATTATATAGATATATATGTATATGTACATGTGTGTGCGTGTGTGTGTGTGTGTGTGTGTGTGTGTGTGTGTGTGTGTGTGTGTGTGTGTGTGTGTGTAATGATGATGATTTTATGCTGACAGTTTTAAATCTTATATGGGCACAACCATGCTAACAGCTCGTAAACGGCGAAAATTTGGGTGATTCCGTACGCACATGCACATTTATTTCAGGAGCGGAAAAAAAAGTGCCGCAAATTGCCAACATTCGGTGCATATACATCAGGCTTCTATCGCTGATTTGCGTATTGCTGACGGTATATTGATGCGGGTGAAAAAGACTGCTTTATTATCCGAATACCAATTAATGTTCACCGATCACACCAGACCTGTCAAAGTCGACCTCTCTTATTATTATCATATTCTATATGGGTTTTACGTGTTCTGTTTGTTGTTCAGCATATATATATATATATATATATATATATATATATATATATGTATGTGTGTGTGTGTGTGTGTGTGTGTGTGTGTGTGTGTGTGTTCTTTAACTATGGATTTTATCATTTAATAGCAGATATATTAATCATCTATTCTTTGTGTTCTATATTCATTCACACGTGCCTCGGCGGTTTTTACAATATTGAGCACAACGACATCGCATCACTTATCGGGGAAAAAACGCAAAAAAAATCTGTGAGTGTATATGTTCGTTTCAATTGGCTCTTTTTTTTTTGTAGGTTCGGTAATCAGTTGTTGCAAATGGTAAGGCGTTCGCATGCATGCACGCACGCATGCACGCATCACACACACACACATTCGCGCGCGCACACACACATACACACAAACACACACACACTGAGCTAGAGGTACACACACACACACACACACACACACACACACACACACACACACACACACAGAGGTTGAGACAGTGAGACAAAGACAGACAACTAGAGAGACGGCAAAATAGGCACGCAGAGTGAGACAGACAGAGCAAAAAAAAAATAAAAAGCAAGTGCGAATCTCTAAATGAGTGATGGTGTCTCACACACCACATGCACAATGTCTGCATAAATGCATGACCAGTACACAAACAGCGCACGAGCAACAGAGCCGTTTCGCGTGAGGACGATAAAACGTTGGTCCACCCGGGCTACCCCCACCAGCCGTCCTTTCCAGAGAAGAGGGCTTTGTTGCGTGTTTTGGAGGTGTTGAAGAAGCTGATAAAACATTTAGCCGGAGGTTTTTTTTCTCGGTTCTTTTCTTCAGCTTTGGCTTTGGCTTTCTCTGCCGTTGTCTGTCTGTGTGGCTGGTTGTCTGTGTAGCTGTCTGTCTCTGTTTTTTTTCAGTGTCTGTGTGATTTGTTATTCTATTTCCCCTCTCCTTTTGCTATCTATCTATCTATCTGTATCTGTCTGTGTGTCCATCTATCTACCTATCTATCTAGCTATATGTCTGTCTGTGTTTCAGTCTATGCATCTGACTGTCTATGTATCTATATAATTTCATGCGCCTGTCTATCTATCTGTTTGTATGTCTGTCTGTCTGTATTTCAGTCTGTGCATCTGGCTGTCTATGTATTATATAATTTTATATATCTATCTAATTTTATATATCTATCTGTCAATCTGCCTGTTTGTCTATCTATCTGTCAATCTGCTTGTTTGTCTATCTATCCATCAGTCTGCCTGTTTGTCTATCTATCTATCTATCTATCTATAACCGCAGTGCTTTGATTGCCATCAATACGGGCAGCACGTGCACACTGTATTGATAGATGCATGACCAGTGCACAGTGGAAGACAAGCAAAGGAGACGTTTCGCGAGATGACGACGAGAGTGTTCGTCCGGCAGCACACCTACCGACCGTTTTCGACAGGGGAGAGTGCTTCGTTGCGAGTCTTGAGGTGTTCAAGCTGATGAAAGATTTACCCGGAAGTTTTTTTTTTTTCTCGGTTCATTTCCGCTTTCCCTGTCTTTGTTGTATTCTGTCTGGCTGGCTGGCTGGCTGGGTGTTTGTGTATCTGCTTGCTTCTGTTTGTTTTGTCTCTTCTCTGTGTCTATCTTTTATTTATTTCTTCTCTATATCTTATACATATTGTGTGTGTGTGTGTGTGTGTGTGTGTGTGTGTGTGTGTGTGTGTGTGTGTGTGTTATTGTCTGTCAGATCTGTCTGTTTATATCTCTGTCACTCCATCTATCTTTGACTGTCAGTCGGTCGTTCCGTCTGTCCATCGATCTTTTTGTCTGCCTGAAAGTCTGTCTCCGTTGCTTTGCTTTCCCATCTCTCTCTCTCTCTCTCTGTCGCTGTCTCTGTCTCTCTCTCTCTCTGTCTCTCTCTCTTCCTTTCTGTTTCATTTTATTTGTTTTGCACCATTTTTGCTCTGATTTGTACCCACTATGTCACTGGAGTTTCACAGCTAATGACATTAAACATTTCAGTGTTCAGTGTTTCTCTCTCTCTCTCTCTCTCTCTCTCTCTCTCTCCGTGTGTGTGCGTGTGTATGTGTGTGTGTGTGTGTGTGTGTGTGTGTGTGTGTGTGTGTGTGTGTGTGTGTGTGTGTGTGACAGTTCCACGTTGCTGTATTGCCCATGGGGATACATTCTATCCGTTTTTGAATTATGATATTGGAACGTCTGCAGAATATGTGAGTGGAAGACAGGCACAGACACAAAGAGATCCAGTTACTCAGACTGGTGGGTTTTTTTTTAGGTTAAAGTTTCTGTGTGGAAACGGGAGGGTGGAGGCGAAAATGGATGTGTTTGTATGTGTGCGCGTTGAGCGCGCGTGCGCGCGCGCGCGTGTGTGTGTGTGTATACGTGTGCGCGCGCGTGTGTGTGCGAACGTGCGCTTGTGTGTATGCATACATGTGTGTGCGTGAAAGAGATTGACAGTGTATGTGTGTGTATTGATCTCTTTGTGTCTCTCTGTGTCTATAAATCTCTCTCTCTCTCTCTCTCTCTCTCTCTCTGTGTGTGTGTGTGTGTGTGTGTGTGTGTTCTGTACACACCGGTATCCAGTGACTGCCCAGCAATTGACCATTAATTGACCGCACACTCTGTGAAACAACATGATGCAGGGGTTTTGTTGGGTTGGATTGGGATACAACCAGTGACTGTAGAAAAAAAATGCGTTTTTAGTGACTTTTAGGTGGCTGGGTCAGGGTGTGGTGCGGGGAATTTGTTTGTTGAATGAAACTTTAATGAATGACGCATAAAGCGAATGATGAGCGCCCAATGGCAGCCGTCAGTCGGCTCTACCCAGGTAGGCAGCCTGTTGTGTAAATGACTCCGTGTTTGTAAAGCGCTTAGAGTTTGGTCTCCAACCGAGTATAGGTGCTGTATAAGTATCCATATTATACTCATCTTCATTTCCCCTCGTGATTTGTCCGTGTCTTTGTGGGTTTTTTTCTCTCTCTTCCCTTCAGATTATTTGTCCTTTTTCTGTTTGTTTGTTTGTTTCTTTTGTTTCATTTTCAACCATTTCTGTCTCTGTCCGTCCCAGTCTCTGTCTCTCTGTTTCTCTCTGTTTCTTTTTCTGTCTGTCTGTCTGTCTGTCTGTCTGTCTGTCATTTCTTCCTGAGCGTCAGGGAAGAAAATCAACAGTAGGAGCATGAAAACAGAATTACTGCCCACAACGCTCTTTCCCCCTCCACACCACAACGCCCCCCCCCCCCCCCCCCCCCCCCCCGCCCTCCTCCGCGCCCCCCACCCCCACCGACCTCCCACCTCCACCCCGAAAAAGAGAAGAAAAAAAATCCGAGTACCCGCGAGAGAAAAACAACAACAACAAAAAACATAGACGGCTCCTCCGACATCATAGTAACACGAGCAAAAGAACAGGGGCCATTTCCTGTCTAAGACATGCATAACCTTGTTACCACAGTGTGTAAGAAGACCACCAACTTCCCCGCCCCCTTTCCCCTCCTTCTCCCACCAGATCCATTGAGTTTACCGCGAGAGGGTGGGGTGGAGGTGGGGGATAATAGGGGGGTAGGGCGAGGG
>NC_134877.1:33563013-33565513 GCF_041734735.1 Babylonia areolata | reverse complement strand
CTTGTGCATACTCACGCATGCACGCACTGCACACACACACACACACACACACACACACACACACACACACACACACACATGCACGCACGCGCACACACACACACACACACACACACACACACACACGCGCGCGCGCGCGCGCGCGCGCGCGCGCGCGCGCGCGCACGCGCGCGCGCGCGCGTTTGAACAGAAGCTGCATATTACATGTGGATGGGGCTGATGACTAGATATTCAGGTAGATGGTTGTTGGTTGCACAATTCTATTTATCACACTGGATTTGTTCGAGAGACAGGGCATTGACTGCTTTGGGGAAAAAGCTATTGGCAAAGCCATTGGTTTTCGTCCTTATACTTCCGTACCGTCGACCAGAAGGGACCATACATACACACATACATACATTATAATATATATATATATATATATATATATATATATATATATGTGTGTGTGTGTGTGTGTGTGTGTGTGTGTGTGTGTATGAACATGCTCTTTTTCATGGGGGCGGGGGTCAGAAAAAATATGGGTTTTTTTTGTTTTATTTCTTTTAACAAACCTTTATTTTCCTTTCTTTTCTTTTTTCTGTTATTTTTTTTATATTCTTCACTTCTCCTTCATGTTTATTTTTCTAATTGTACATACCGTATGTAATGTGTACTGTGTATTTTATCGACAAGAATAGCAGTAACGATTCTTTTCCTAGCTCGAAGTCGAAGTTCAACACCAGGGTATTTTCTTTGTTGTTGGTACTACTTCTAAATCGGCCTTCTCTTGAGAGTGAATGATGCAAAGATATAAATAAAGCACACATATATATGATTAATTAAAGGAACGTCGCTGACGGAGACTAACACGCAGATAACAAGCAATCAAACAAAAAACAAAAAAATAAAATAAAATACCCTTGTTTTTTTTGTTATTAATTAATTCATTTATTTATTCCTTTATTCAGTAACAACTAGTTCTTATCGTAGTTGAACGTCAATCAGTCCCAAGAGAAGTTGGGGAAGGCTGGGCAGAGAAAAACCAAACGGGAGACAAGCCAAAAGTGGAGAAGGAAATTCAATTGTGGAACCCCCCCCCCCTCCCCCCCACCACGACCATCTCGACCCCGTAATAAGCGAAAAGGTCAACCGTCGAGTCACTGCTCGACTAACGAAGACAGCGGCCAGCGACCTTGCCAACTGACCAAAGTGGATGAGGAGATGGCCAAGGGTTTCTTTGATTAACAAGGGCGACTGGGAAGGAGGTAGAAGGGTGGGGGTGGGTGTGGGGGGGGGGTTGGATGGGGGGGAGGTAGAGTGGGGTTGGAAGAACAGGGAGGGCTGGGGGTGGATGGGGGTCAGAGGCGTCATTAATTTACAGAGGACTGAGAGGTATCCGTGGCGAAGGGGGCCTGACCCAAATGGCCACAGGGAGACAAATTGCTTGTCGGGTCCCGTGTGTGTGTTTTTTTTTGTTGTTGTTTTTTTCCCGGCGGAGACCGGATTACGGTCTGACCCCCTTTTCTTTCGATTTAGCTGCAGACCCCCCAAAAAAAAACAGACGTGGATTCCTGTTTGTCAGACCTTGTCGGTTGGCATCTAACATTGGTGCCACTGACTGATTTGTGTTGGTGAGTTTGTTGTTACGGTTTATGCAGCCCATGCAGATTACGTTGGCTTTTGTTTTGTTTTGTTTTGTTTTGTTTTGTTGTTGTTGTTTTTAATCGCCGTATATTGCTGCATATACTTTAGCAAATCAGAAACCAAGAACATATTCATTGATTTCTGATAGCATTACACTGGTAATTGCATAAAGCACTTGACCGTATCGGGAAAAAAGTTGAGTATTCTATAAATTTGGGTATCATAGTTTGATAGTTTATTCCATACTTTGTAAGATATAGGACACGGCAGCATAGCTTTCACTCTTTGGGTTTTCAAACCATGCACCAGGTCAGTAAAACTAATTTTAGATACAAGTTTGCTTTGTTGAAACGTGCTTTGACTCGGAACATCAGCACTCAAAGTCCATTCCCAGAGATTGAGAGAAAGGTAAATTTGCCGACTTCAAATGAACTTTAATCAACTCTGAAACGTGAGCTGAAGTTCGTTTTCTGTCATGTGATCCTGCTTAATAAAGTTCTTAGCGAGATTGGAGATTACAGTTTAATTTTGTTGCAATCCATGTATGTTTGCTGATTATTTTGCTGATCTCACGAGAGTAGTTCACGGAATAGAGCACAGTAGCTTCAAGATGTGACATTACATGTATGTAGTAGTAACTGATTTTCTCTGTGACTTTCAGTTCACCATATCTGGCTATAGGCAACATGATTAACTTCACCATAGCTGTTATTGTCACAGTTAACCTTATCTATACCCCCGCCCCCATCCCTCCCTGCCTTCAGAGCGAGTCAGTAGCCTCCTGAATAATCCATTCTGTAGCTGTAAATTTCCATTTTCGTTGACAGACACACCGTGTGATTTATCCCAATGGAAATGAGTAAGGTGACAAGCG
>NC_134877.1:33543013-33553013 GCF_041734735.1 Babylonia areolata | reverse complement strand
AGATGTGAAGGAGGGAAGGAAGGAAGGAAGAACTTTGCACAATCACTTTCAAGGAAGTGAAGGAGGGAAGGAAGGAAGGACTTCGCACAATCATTATCACAGGAGTGAAGAAAGGAAGGACTTTGCACAATCACTTTCACAGGAGGGAAGGAAGGAAGGAAGAACTTTGCAAAATTACTTTCACAGAAGTGAAGGAGGGAAGGAAGGAAGGAAGGACTTTGCACAATCACTTTCAAGGAAGTGAAGGAGGGAAGGAAGGAAGGAAGGACTTTGCACAATCACTTTCACAGAAGTGAAGGAGGGAAGGAAGGAAGAACATTGGACAATTACTTTCACAGAAGTGAAGGAGAGAAGGAAGGAAGAACTTCGCACAATCATTATCACAGGAGGGAAGGAAGGAAGGACTTTGCACAATCACTTTCACAGGAGGGAAGGAAGGAAGGAAGAACTTTGCACAATCACTTTCACAGAAGGGAAGGAAGGAAGGAAGAACTTTGCACAATCACTTTCACAGAAGTGAAGGAGGGAAGGAAGGAAGGACTTCGCACAATCATTATCACAGGAGGGAAGAAAGGAAGGACTTTGCACAATCACTTTCACAGGAGGGAAGGAAGGAAGGAAGAACTTTGCACAATCACTTTCACAGGAGGGAAGGAAGGAAGGAAGAACTTTGCACAATCACTTTCACAGGAGGGAAGGAAGGAAGGAAGAACTTTGCACAATTACTTTAACAGAAGTGAAGGAGGGAAGGAAGGAAGGAAGGACTTTGCACAATCACTTTCAAGGAAGTGAAGGAGGGAAGGAAGGAAGGAAGAACTTTGCACAATCACTTTCAAGGAAGTGAAGGAGGGAAGGAAGGAAGGACTTCGCACAATCATTATCACAGGAGTGAAGAAAGGAAGGACTTTGCACAATCACTTTCACAGGAGGGAAGGAAGGAAGGAAGAACTTTGCAAAATTACTTTCACAGAAGTGAAGGAGGGAAGGAAGGAAGGACTTTGCACAATCACCATCACAGCAGTGAAGAAGATCACAGAAGTGAATGAGGAACAGAAGGAAGGACATTGCACAATCATTATCACAGGAGGGAAGGAAGTTAAGGACTTTACTCAGTCACTTTCACAATAGTGTAGGAAGGAAGGACTTGACTTTGCACAATCACTATCATAGAAGTGAAGGAAGGAAGGAAGGAAGGAAGGAAGGACTTTGCATAATCACTTTCACAGAAGTGTAGGAGGGAAGGGAGGAAGGACTTTGCACAATCACTTTAACAGAAGTGAAGGAAGGAAGGAAGGAAGGAAGGACTTTGCACAATCACTTTCATAGAAGTGAAGGAGGGAAGGAAGGAAGGAAGGACTTTGCACAATCACCATCACAGCAGTGAAGAAGATCACAACAGTGAAGGAGGGAAGGAAGGAAGGAAGGACTTTGCACAATCACTTTCAAGGAAGTGAAGGAGGGAAGGAAGGAAGGACATCGCACAATATTTATCACAGGAGGGAAGGAAGGACGGACTTGACTTTGCACAATCACTATCATAGAAGTCAAGAGGAAGGAAGGACTTTGCACAAACACTATCATAGAAGTGAAGAGGAAGGAAGGAAGGAAGGACTTTGCACAAACACTATCATAGAAGTGAAGGAAGAAAGGACTTTGCACCATCACTATCATAGAAGTAAAGGAAGAAAGGACTTTGGACAATCACTATCATAGAAGTGAAGGAAGAAAGGACTTTGCACCATCACTATCATAGAAGTGAAGGAAGAAAGGACTTTGCACAATCACTATCATAGAAGTGAAGGAAGAAAGGACTTTGCACCATCACTATCATAGAAGTGAAGGAGGGAATGGAGGAAGGACTTTGCACAATCACTATCATAGAAGTGAAGGAAGGAAGGAAGGAAGGAAGGACTTTGCATAATCACTTTCACAGAAGTGAAGGAGGAAGGAAGGAACTGAGGGAGGACTCTGCACAATCACTTTCACAGAAGTGAAGGAGGGAAGGAAGGAAGGACTTTGCATAATCACTTTCACAGAAGTGAAGTAGTGAAGGAAGGAAGGAAGGAAGGAAGGACTTTGCACAATCACTTTCATAGAAGTGAAGGAGGGAAGGAATGAAGGAAGGACTTTGCACAATCACCATCACAGCAGTGAAGAAGATCACAACAGTGAAGGAGGGAAGGAAGGAAGGAAGGACTTTGCACAATCACTTTCAAGGAAGTGAAGGAGGGAAGGAAGGAAGGACATCGCACAATATTTATCACAGGAGGGAAGGAAGGACGGACTTGACTTTGCACAATCACTATCATAGAAGTCAAGAGGAAGGAAGGACTTTGCACAATCACTATCATAGAAGTGAAGAGGAAGGAAGGAAGGAAGGACTTTGCACAAACACTATCATAGAAGTGAAGGAAGAAAGGACTTTGCACCATCACTATCATAGAAGTGAAGGAAGAAAGGACTTTGCACCATCACTATCATAGAAGTGAAGGAAGAAAGGACTTTGCACCATCACTATCATAGAAGTGAAGGAAGAAAGGACTTTGCACAATCACTATCATAGAAGTGAAGGAGGGAAGGGAGGAAGGACTTTGCACAATCACTATCATAGAAGTGAAGGAAGGAAGGAAGGACTTTGCATAATCACTTTCACAGAAGTGAAGGAGGAAGGAAGGAACTGAGGGAGGACTCTGCACAATCACTTTCACAGAAGTGAAGGAGGGAAGGAAGGAAGGAAGGACTTTGCATAATCACTTTCACAGAAGTGAAGTAGTGAAGGAAGGAAGGAAGGAAGGAAGGACTTTGCACAATCTCTATCACAAAAGTGTGAGAGGGGAGGAAGGACTGTCCACAATCACCATCACAGAAGCAGCCACAACCAACGAATCGGGGACAAGCCAGAGGCAATATCGCTTCATAGGTCGGGGGCCCATAGGCTTCAGAGGCCGGGCTAAACGCAGATTGCTCCAATAACCCCGACATTGCCGCCATCCTGATCAGTAGAATGGAGTTTAGGTACATGGTTAGTCTGGTATTTCATGTATTTGCAATGCTGATAATATCTGTACATTTTGTATTGTTGGTTTATCCGACACAACAAGGGTTCACAGGGATTAATGCTGAGAATGCTGAAAACTTTAAACAGTGCTTTTGAATGGTATAAGCATCATAAGTATTGTATTGTCGTATTTCCGACGGAATACGGTAGAAGGTTGTTAGGGGCAACTTGCTCTTGAAACTTTAATACACATGATATATACACGGGGAGAGAGAGAGAGAGAGAGAGAGAGAGGGGGGGGGGGAGTTTCTGAGTGCATCCGAGAATGTGAGATGTCTTCTATCAGTTATGATAAAGAGACGTTTTATCAAAACACTGAAGCGAAACATCAAAACAAACTCCGGAATACGGTACAGAGCCTTCATTAAGCGTCCAACGATTTGAAACTCGATGCTAGAACACCAGTGCAGTCATCTGAAGAGCAGTAAGGTAACAGAAAGATAGTAGCAACAGCACTAGCAGCTGCAGCAGCAGCAGCAGCACTATTAGTAGCAGAAGCAGCAACCGCAGCAGTTATTGCAGTAGCAGTAGCAGTTGGGAGAGAAGGAGGAGGGACTGGAGAGGAGAATAAGGAGGAAGGGTACCCCCCAAAAAAACAACAACAAAAAAACAACAACAAAAAAACACCACAAGACGACGAAGAAGAAAAAATATCACACCGTGGAAGAACAGTCGGTCTGCGGACAGGAGAGGAACAGGCCGTTGTCTGTGCATGTTATTAATCTACAAATCATTGCCTCAGCCCACGACTGGCTGGCGTCATCAGAAAAGACACAAGCTGCGGAATCCGTGACTGACCGAGATCGTATGGACCACACAGACACACTGGCCTAGATATACCTCACATCTCACTCAACCCCTCCACCCCCAACCGTTACATAATTATTCTGACATTGCGGCCTCTCGTTTGTAGTACAGCGATGCTGAAGAAGTGTTACTGAAGAAATACAGTTGAATACAGCTAGGTATAAAAAGCATGGAAAGGCAAATACGATGGAGAGAGAAGAGGTGAGAATTATACCCCACACCACACGCAAGACACACACATATTCCCATCACAATGACCGCGATCGTATCCAGCGACACACTGACCTAGAAATATACCTCGAGCTTGAAGCCCACTCTCTGCATCTGTTATAGGTAGGTATACAGGCGCTGTGACCTCTCACCGGCCAGAGCGCTGCTTGTAAAAGTACCATTGATTAAGACGACAGTTTGATACAACTGTAAGTCAACATCAGCCAAGAACGACGAAGAATCATTGGCTGCTAATGTAAAACTCAGATAAAGTAGATATAACGGATGATGGAGAGATGGGAGGATATATATATATATATATATATATATAATCCCCTACCCCCAACATAACCCACTCATATAGAGCCACTGGCCTTGTGGTTAAGCGCCTGACAACAACACTAGTAACCATGCGTTCAAGTCTCGCACGAACCGGGATTTTTGCTTTTTTCCACTGGACCCATACTACCTAATCGGGCACATTACAGGCAGACCACGGTCCCACAACATGTCTCAGGACATGCCTGCAGATTCTGGAGATTACAAGTGTGGGGGAGGGGAGGGAGAGGGATATATATATATATATATATATATATATATATATATATATATATAGAGAGAGAGAGAGAGAGAGAGAGAGAGAGAGAGAGAGAGAGATCATTGATAAAATGACGAATGATTGTGTGAAGCAGTGAGGAGAATTGCAGAGGGGGGAGGGGCGAAGGGGGTCGGAGCAGGGCGGGAGATGATGAGAGGGTAATGAGGAGGAGGAGGTTGTGTGTGTGTGTGTGTGTGTGTGCGTAAAGGCCCACAATCACAGGTATTGAAGATGACAACGGGGTCAATAGTGGCCTAGCCTCCTTTTTCACCATTTTCTTTTTTCGTTCATTTTTTTCCTTCTTTTTTTTTTGTGTTGTTGTTGTCATCTTTCACCTTTTTTTTTCCCCTTCTCCATTTCCAGTTTTCTTTTCTCTCTTCATCCACCCACCACCCTCCCCCACACTATCTTTGTTTCTTTCCATTTCCCTTTGTCAAACTTCTTTATTATTGTTGTTTGTTTGTTTGTTTGTTTCCTTAGTTACATAATTATCCTCACAAGAACACATGTCTTCGTTTACAGCAATTTGTTTTCAGACAACCAGTTTCTAGCTATAACTTTTCTTATAATTATACCTTTCGGACCTGTGTTTGAGTGTGTGTGTGTGTGTGCGTGTGTGTGTGTGTGTGTGTGTGTGTGTGGGTGTGTGAGTGTGTGTGTATGTGTGCGTGTGTGTGTGTGTGTGTGTGAATGGTAAATTTGGGCAGTTCATAAGTCAGTGGGTGAAAGGGACATGCGTGCGTGCACGAGATGAACTTTTGTTTTATGATTCTTCTTCTGCTGCTACTTTTTCTCTTTTTATTTCTCTTCTTTGACAGAAAGCGGGTAACGAGTAGGATTGGAGGAACCTTTGACAGTAGGAGGGCACAGGGGTGGGGGTGAGGGGGGACGGTGGGGGGGGGGGGGGTAGTAAGAGGAGGAAATGAAAGGGGAGAGGGAGCTTCCATTGTTCTGTGAACTCTAGCAGAAAAGGAAATTGCATCTTCTTCTTAATCCGAACGTCGAAACCGTTCTGTCGCTTTCCATTCTTCTGTCTGGTTATGACTGCTCGCGAGGGTGGTGGTACAAAAGGAAATCTTCCTCGTGCTTTTTTTAGGCGCTAGACTCTCGACTGGTGGTGTGTTCGTCACCCCTACCACCACTTCATTGCTGTTGCGTGTGTTGTGTGAGCATTGAGAGTTGTTTGATTGTCTTGGTATCAAATCTCTCGGCTGCCTTAGGCCGTAGTTCTTAGTTCATAGCGACGTCGCTAATGGCATCGCATCATTAGAATATGGGAAACATCTCTGGAAGGCTGAAAATTCACACGTTTGATCTCGAGTAGTAGGATATATATATATATATATATATATATATATATATCTCCGGACCATCTTCTCACTTTTTTGGCTGATTGTTCTGGATATTGATCTGTGACTTTAAACAACACTTTTTACTATTTTTTCCCGGCAATCAAACGCGTTTAAATTGCTAGCAATCGTGTAACGCTGTCGAAACTTACTTATCCAGATTTCATCTTTGATTTTTTTTAAGAGAACATTGACAGTCAGTCCGAACTGGGTTTTTTTTTTTCTCCAAATGCTCATTATCTTTTGGTTTTGCGTTGTGAATGTTGACAGTCATCTTCATTGTAATTTTGTGAGTGGTGATGATTATGAAAATAACCGATTGTGATCGAGTGCATCTGATTTATTTGCCAGTATTCGTTCATCAATATATGTGTGTGTGTGTGTGTGTGTGTGTGTGTGTGTGTGTGTGTGTGTGTGTGTGTGTGTGTGTGTGTGTGTGTGTATATATATATATATATATACATACATATATATATAATTTTTGAATGAACACACACACACACACACAAACACACACACACACACAGAAATTTATATATATATATATATATATATTTATATATATATATATATAATTTGTTTGTTTGTTTTTTGCAAGTGCTAACAATTTTTTTTTATTACGTTAATCCTTGTGAGTGTAAACAATGGTTTTGATACAGACTTTTTGTTAAATATGTCAGCTTGTCTTTAACACGGTGATGATGTTGACAACGATGATAATGATGAAGATGAAACTTGACGATGATGATGACGACGACGACGATATTGACGACGTCGATGGTGATGGTAGTAATAATGACGACGCCAGTGAAGCTGCTGCTGCTGCTGCTGATGATGATGATGATGATGATGACGGCAACGACGACGACTAGGATAATGGTAATGACGACGGACGTGGGGGCAATCGCCGAGTGGTTAAAACGGGATTTAAAAAAAGAAAAGAAAAAAAAAGACACCAGCAAACACGGTCATACACGTGAATTGTTACAAGTCCATCTCGTATGTATGTGTGCGTGCCTGAAATCTGATTGAATGACGCAGGAAACGAATGATGAGCGCCCAGTGGCAGGCGTCATTCGGCTCTACCCAGGTAGGCAGGCAGACTGCTTGTGTATGACGCCGTGTTTGTAAAGCACTTAGAGCTTTGCCTCCGACCGAGAATACGCGCTATATAAGTGTCCATATCAAATCAAATAAGGAAGACCATTGTATGATAACGCTGCTCTGTTCCAGGTGGTGTCGGTGATGTCTCAGATCGAGCAGAAGCGGCTGCTGCTGATCGCCCGGCAGGCCTGCTACAGACTGTCCCAGCAGAGGGAGCGGGAGATCCAGAACGGTCAGTCACACACTGCTCACTGCTGCCTTCACAGGCGGTCTCTCTGTGTGTCTGTGTGTGTCTTTCTGTCTGTCTGTCTGTCTGCCTGTTTGTCTGTTTCTCTCTCTGTCTTTGTCTCTCTCTCTGTCTCTGTCTGTCTGTCTCTGTCTCTCTCACAGTCTCTCTTCCTTCCCTCTCTGTATCTGTCTCTCTCTTCTCTCTCTGTCCATTCTTTATCTCTTTTTCTCTGTCTTATTCAACTCAAGATTTGGGTTTCGCGCGCGCGCGCGCGCGCGTGTGTGTGTGTGTGTAAAACAGGTGCATCCATAACTATACAGGTTGGTGGCCTTTCATTAAAACAGTTCTGAGTTCTGGGTTCAGACAAAAATGCTGGTGCGGCCTTCTATATTCCTGCCTTTAAAGTTGAAAAATCTTACTTTATTGGAAAACATCTTTCTATATTCACGGCTGAGCTAATTGCTATTATTCAAGCTCTGAACTACTCAGTGAGCCATCAAATAGTTTTCTTGAAAATAGCATTCTTTGTTGATTCCAAATCAGTACTTTATGCTCTAGAATTATTTAGCCTTGAAACAAGACCTGACTTAGTTATTGAGGCAAATCATTTGGTACATTGTTTGAGGATTTAAGGGACTGAGGTCAGTTTTTGTTGGGTGCCTTCTCATGTGGGCATTCATGACAATGAAACTGCTGATAAAGCAGCTAAAAGAGGAGCACAAGATTCAGAAAAATCGACAGAAATACATGTCCGTCTTTCCGTAAAAGAGGCATACACTTTGTTAGAAAAATCAGCATGGGGTCGATTTTATAACCGATGGAAAGAAAAGTTTTTAAAACATACAGAGACATTATTCCCCGAGAATATTATTAAAGAAAAGATACCGAATCCATCGGCTTGCTATACAAGATTGATAACTTCTACTTTCTTCCGTATAAAACTTGATGCGCTGAAGACAAAGTATAGTAAAAATGTTACATGCATCTGTGGTAAGCAGTTCAGCTTGCATCATTGTTTGTTTCACAGTCAGTAGTTGCGTACCTTCTTGCCCAAGTATTTCAAAAAGAATAACTATTCTGCAGATGATTTTTGGAAAGTTATTTCTGACGAGGTTCTTATTGTCTAACTTACACAGGCATTAGTTCATAGCCCTATTTCTACATTCATTTAATGTACTTCAGAATTGTGTTAATGATTTCTAGTTATTGTTATCATTATTGAATTGTTATTGTTAATTGTAATTGCATGTTAGTTATGCAGTTTTGGTAGTTTTCTACCTTTTCTGTTTTATTCATCCCTCTCCCGTCCCACGTCCCCCCACCCCCGTTTCCCCCTCCCCAGTTTTTTTTGTTTTTTTTTTGTTTTTTTTAATCGTCTAATATCACTGATAGTGAAAAGACGCTAAATTAAAGAACGAACATCCTGTGGGAAAGGTACTGCACATCTCGGAGGAAGGATGTCGCAATGGTCGATCGGAGAAGAAGAAGAAGAAGAAGAAGAAGAAGAAGAAAAAAGCCAGTCGCTGTAAACAGAAAACCATAGCGGACCCAGCAGCCAAGTCGGTGCCAGCCGAACAGTTTACAATAGCGGAGACTGTCAGCACCCCATTCACTCGCGGGATGGAAGAACGCTCACCCACTGTAGAGCGTCCCTGCATTGTGATGTCGGAGGCCCGAGTGACAGGAGCACGGCCTCATAAAACCCGAGCCCACAAAGAGCTGAGGTGTCCTACTGTGTAGGCACAAGGTCAGGGCTGTCAGAGTCCGGGAGAGCTATATCAGGCTACGACTCAACGCTCGGCCTGTTTTTATCAGAGACTGAAATAAACTTACAGCCTGGGCCAACGGCAAAGTGAGAGATGTGTGATCAATGGTTTCTCCACTGTGTAATGGGAATTCATACACAGCTTACTGTTTTGTGACGGGCTATGACCTCTCCCCACTGCAATGGGAACTTACTTATGGCTTAGTCTTTTGTGAAAAGACTATGACTCTCAAACTACGACGCAAAATTGTGGGGGCAAGTAGGTGGCCTTTGGGAACCATCGCAACGCCGACTGTCCTAAAACCCTCTTGACCGAGAGAGTGGGGTGGTGGTAGGGGTGAGGGGGTGGGGGGTGGGAGTAAATATACCGGTCCATACAGGAGACGAACCTGTTGACACCTGCTTCCTTTCCAGTAGCATAACCACTGGGTCACCGCTCAACTGAGCGGAATCTCTGAACCTGACAGAAAAAGAAAGATCACGTCTTTGGTTTTTGAGGTTTTGAGGTTTTCACCGTGAGGGAGAGAGAAAAAAAAGGAAAAAAAAGAAAAGAAAGATCAAAGAAGTTACCAAACTGTAGAGACGAGGCAAAGACAAAAGTGACAGGGTCTCAGGGGGAAAGGTGGTTTATGATCCTGATTACCACCAGTGTGTGTGTGTGTGTGTGTGTGTGTGTGTGTTTAGTGTCGCCGAGCCAATCACCAGAGTCAACAGTCGTCTCATTAGGTATCCATCACAAGGAAGTGAAATATGGACAGTCTCTGAGAACATACACTAATGCGGGGGAGAAGTAGGGTGTGGGGAGGGGGGTGGGGGCGGGGGGGGGGGGGGGGCGTGGAGGGGGTAGAAGAACTATTCCACCCCACCCCATTCTCATCAC
>NC_134877.1:33520513-33540513 GCF_041734735.1 Babylonia areolata | reverse complement strand
CCAAAGGATGTGGAGCGGTGGCTTGGTGGTTAGGAAGCTTGGAGTTTCCACGAGTTCGAGTCCCTGGGGAGAGCAGCCCGAATTTCACACAGAGAAATCTGTTGTGATAGAAGAAATACAAATACAAATGCATTATACGGACTGGCATACCTCCCCCACGCCCACCTTCAGCCCCCACCCACCAGTGGTGTGGCCCTGGGGTGCATGCTGGTCATTTCGATGAGGCGATAAACTGAGGCCCTGGGGTGCATGCTGGTCATTTCGATGAGGCGATAAACTGAGGCCCTGGGTTGCATGCTGGTCATTTCGAAGAGGCGATAAACTGAGGCCCTGGGTTGCATGCTGGTCATTTCGATGAGGCGATAAACTGAGGCCCTGGGATGCATGCTGGTCATTTCGATGAGGCGATAAACTGAGGCCCTGGGGTGCATGCTGGTCATTTCGATGAGGCGATAAACTGAGGCCCTGGGTTGCATGCTGGTCATTTCGATGAGGCGATAAACTGAGGCCCTGGGGTGCATGCTGGTCATTTCGATGAGGCGATAAACTGAGGCCCTGGGTTGCATGCTGGTCAGTTCGATGAGGCGATAAACTGAGGCCCTGGGGTGCATGCTGGTCATTTCGATGAGGCGATAAACTGAGGCCCTGGGTTGCATGCTGGTCATTTCGATGAGGCGATAAACTGAGGCCCTGGGTTGCATGCTGGTCATTTCGATGAGGCGATAAACTGAGGCCCTGTCTGCAGCATGCACATAGCTGCACGTAAAAGAACATTCGGTAACCAAGGGGTTGTCACTGTAGTAAAAAAAAAAAGTCCATCTTCATAGTGAAACAGATACAATTGAAGACAAAGAAAACACACACACACACACACACACACACACACACACACACACACACACACACACACACAACAAAAGCAACAACAACAACACAATAGCAACAACAACAACAACAAAACAAAAAAACGCACATAAAAAAACAACTACCAACCCCCCACCCACCCCTGCCAAAAAGCAACAACAACAACAAAAATCAACAACAACAACAACACGGAAACAACATATAAGTGACGCTGCACATTAACTCCGTCCAAGCTGTCCCCGAGGAGGAGAGCAGCCCGCCCGAGTCTGGCTCAGATCAGTTTGTTTTGATTCCAAAGTAAGATAAGTAATAAAAGTAATAAAAGTTACACCATAAAGTACAATACAATACAATGCAATAGCCAGCGTAACGTACGGAGCAGCTAAGCACACACCACAATCACCCCCACCTCATCACCCCTCCGCGATCAATAATGCTGTGGAGGGTTTGACAGCAGACACACACACACACACACACACACACACACACACACACACACACACACGCACGCACACACACACACACACACACACACACACACACACACACAAGCTGCTCCGTACGTTACGCTGGCTATTGTATTGTATTGTACTTTATGGTGTATTTTTTTTCTCAAGGCCTGACTAAGCGCGTTGGGTTAAACTGCTGGTCAGGCATCTACTTGGCAGATGTGGTGTAGCGTACATGGATTTGTCCGAACGCCGTAGTGACGCCTCCTTGAGCTACTGAAACTGAAACTGAAACTGATAGCAGAAGCAGAGGGAAGGGTATGTGTCAGGGCGAGATCCAGACCAAGTTAGCAAGGTTGCGGAACTAACCTGTTCCTGCTGAGATGGGATGGGATGGGATGGGATGGATGTTTATGAAGTCAGCTTTTGGCCGCTTTTCCTTCTTTTCTCCTCGTATGACGTTCGAGTCTGCCACACAGGAAGAGCAGGTCCTCATTGTTGTTCTGGATGGTGAATGAATTATCTGTGTGTGTGTGTGTGTGTGTGTGTGTGTGTGTGTGTGTGTGTGTGTGTGTGTGTGTGTGTGTGTGTGTGTGTGTGCGTGCGTGCGTGTGTGTGTGTGTGTGTGTGTGTGTGTGTGTGTGTGTGTTTATGTGTGTGTGTGTGTGTGTGTGTGTGCGCGCGCGCTCGCGCACGCGTGTGTGTGTGTATGTGTGTGTCCGTCTGTCTGTATGTGTCCGTGTCTGTGATAGAGAGAGAGAGAGAGCGAGGGAAAGAGAATTATTTTTTCAGTTCACCAGGAAAATAGATTTAAACGTAGTTGCATTTTTTTCATCCAGCGGCTCTCGAAACCATACACACAAAAAAAAAAAAAGTGGCACAGGATAAGTGAATGAAGAGGATACATTTTAAACAAGAGCAAGTGAGTGTAGAGGGCAAGTGAATGAACAAGGCGACTTTCTTTATTAATGAGGTGTTGGTTTATGAACTATAAGGAGTGGTAACTATCTCCATGCACAAGGTACTTTACTTCAAAACTTGTTTGTTAATTTCCAGTTGAAAAACCACCCGAGGCAGCCATGTGTTTGTTCTGTATTGTTTCATGTGTTCTGTATGGCTTGTTCAGGATTAAAGAGGCTATGCCAGTCTTGAATAAAAGCTTATTTGTTTTTTGCACATTTCTTCTGTCTTTGCTGCAGTGTGCACATGTCAAATGATCGGCAAAAGGACAGGCTCGGCGCTTCCTTTTTTTTTTTTTTAAATGAGGCAGTGTCTGGGTTTGTTCAATGTACTTTTTATTTACCTGTGTGCTAACTTGAATCAGTAGCGTAAAGAAGCACTGACTTGAAGTTGTGTACCTTGTGAATGGAGAGAGTTACCACACTTTACTATTTATTACTTTATAGTGTACCCCCACCCCCCCGCGAAAGGATCTAAAACAATAAGCAATCCTTCAGCATTAACGCAGTAACAAAGAGAATGAACAAGCTAATGAGATGAAGAGATAGAGTGGGGAGAGGGATACAGAAAAACAACAACAAAACAACATAGAATAGAAAAAGGATCCAGAAAAAAAGAGAGAGTGATGGGAGAGGTGGCGGATTCGAAAAAGAAGAAGAAGAAGAAGAAGAAAAGAAAAAAAAAAGAAGAAAAAAAAAGAAGAAGAAAGAAAAAAAAAAACACGGTAAAAAGACAGGCGCAAAAACATGGAAAAGTTTCATTAAATTTTCACGAGAGAGAGAGAGAGAGTGTGTGTGTGTTTTCATTAAAGCTTCATGCATCATGTTTCCAGACGTGCCGTCAGACGATGGGGCGGGGGGGGGGGGGGGGGGGGGGGGGAGGGCGTGGACATGGATTTTGATCCCGTTTCGGAGCGAGTGCAAAGGCATTGAATTAAAGAGTGACCGGGCGCGAGCGAGCTCGTTCAGCTGACACTGTGTGTGTGTGTGTGTGTGTGTGTGTGTGTGTGCGCGCGCGTGTGTGTCACTGTGTGTGTGTGCGCGTGTGTTTTGTGTGTGTGTGCGCGTGTGTTTTGTGTGTGTGTGTGTGTGTGTGTGTGTGTGTGTGATGCCGGGAGGTCTTTAAGTCTAAACAGCATCCCCGCCGTCTGGAAATTATGAGCTAAAAATGTCCACTTTTAGATTGTTCTCTTTATTTCTGATTTTTTTTTCTTCTTCTTTCACTATTGTTTTGCCTTCCCAGTCCATTTCCATGTCTTTTCGAAATCCAATAAGCCTTGACATTTTTTTCTTTCTCTTTTCCGCTGTCAGTGTTGTTTTTTTCTGTGCTGTTTTGCTCTGAGTCTCTCTCTCTCTCTCTCTCTCTCTCTCTCTCTCTCTCTCTGTGTGTGTGTGTGTGTGTGTGTGTGTGTGTGTGTGTGTGTTGCTTGTTTCAGTTGACAATCTTGAACTCGAGTTGTGATTCAATATGTTTGCATTGTTATTGTGTCCTCCTCCACATCCCAAAAGGGGTCAACTGATTATTTGCCATAAGAAACGTAATGGTTAGGATAAATAAATTAAAAAAAATCATGTCACGAACTGTGTTTTGCCTGTTTTTTCTCAGCAATTCATTTAACAGATGTAAAAGTTTTGATTTCCACGCGGTTCAATGTTTGTCGCTGTGGGCTATTCCTATAAGCATGGTCCCGCGCTGTTGGCTGGACTTTAAGCAACAACGTCAAATGTCAAGTTGTGTGTGTGTGTGTGTGTGTGTATGTGTGTGTGTGTTTGACTGTGTGCGTGCATGTGTGGGTTTGTGTGAACCATAAACCTGATATATGGGTGAACCAACCAATCAGCTATCCGAATACAAACATCCCATCACAGCTTGGACCTGTCCCTACACACACTCCCCTTCTCCATCCCTGGTGTGTGCAGACGAAGCACATACTTACGCACGCATGCATTCACGCACACGCACGCACGCACACACACACACGCACACAAACACACGCAAATTTGTGTGTGTGTGTGTGTGTGTGTGTGCGCGCGCACACACACACACACACACACACACACGCACACACATTTTTGGTCTAAAATCACTTTCTTGAACAGACGTTACATCAATTACCAACACATAAACACACACACATACACACACACACACACACACACACACACACACACACACACACACACACAACCACCCATCCACACACCCCACCACCACCCCCCACCAAAAAAAAAAATCCCAACAGAACAAAACAGAAAGAAATCCCTTGCTACTAATCCGATCTACTTCGCTAAAACTCTGTCCCAAGATAGAGAGATTTCTGCCTGCCAAAAACAGTAGGTAGAACTATACCGCCAGACAGAAACAGAAAAGCAAAACAGGAAAGAAAAAAAACAAAAAAAAACTACACTGAAGGCTTGTTACCTTTGGTTTCTCTCACACGTGAGACAAAACAAGTTGTGATTTTTTTTTTCTGGCTCAATGTGCACAAACAAGACAGGTGACTTATTAGCCCGCCCGCCCCCCACCACCCTCACCCTGGCCCCCCAGGCCCCTTCCCCTGGAGCTAGAAGAGAAGCCATCACTATTCTCACTGTTTGGAAATATCTGAGACAGACATTCAAGGTCGTTTGAGGGGTTAATAACCCTCATGCCCTCACCCCCCCCCCCCCCCCCCCCCACCCCCCCAAAAAAAGAAGATAAAACAAATAAAAATAAAACAAGGAGGAGGTAAGGAGAAGATGAAGACGAAAAAGGTATTTCCAAAAAAAAAAAAAAGAGTTGAAGGAGGAGAGGGAGATCGAGAGGTTTCAGTTGACGAAAAAAGAAACAAGAAGACGAAGAAGAAAAAAAAAAAGAAAAAAAAAAGAAGAAGAGATTTCAAGGAAGAATTGGAAGAGTTTAAGGAGAAGCGGAAGGAGGAAGAAGATGAGGATGAAGAAGCAGAGAAGACAGAAGGAAGAAGAAGGAGAAAGAAAGACAGGCAAGAATGATGAGAGAAAAATGACAAACAAAAGGGGGATGTACAAGAAAAAAAAAGGGGGGGGGAGTGAGAAGAACACTAATCGAAGAAGTAGTTGTTACTTATTGTAGGTCCCCACATGAACCTCTTTTCAAATAATAATCTACAGAAGTTAGTGCATACAATATTTGATTATTGATTAATTTTTTGTCCTAATGCCGCTTCCCCCGTCCCCCCTCTCACACACACCCTTCCAATATTATGTTTTTTTCTTTCTCCAGTCACTGACACTCACCCTCTCCATTTTACATTTTGTACTCTATCTTTTCCACATTCTGTTCTCTCTCTCTCTATCTCTCTTCCTTTCTTAGTCCCCTCCCCCTTCCCCCCCCTCACCCCTATTCCCCTCCACCTCAACCACCCCACTTTTCATTCGAATATGATTAATAATAACAATAATAGAAATGATGATAATCCAGATAATAATAATAATAAATGCCATTTATTTTCAGTCTAATATCATCATATTATATGAACAGACTATAAATAAATTAACGAACGAAGAAGTTGCAGTGGTACAAGAAGTACCAGACTGCGTTGTATGAGTGAGGAGCCTTTGGAGAAATGCACATGTTTCTATACATTGCATCGAATCGTTGCATGGAAGCAGTCCACACAAAAGGTAAAAAAAAAAAAGCAACAACAACAACAACAACAAAACAAACTACACAAACAGGATTAATTCAAGCAACTTCAAACAACCCCGAAATAAACGCAGCCATGGCTAGAATGTCGCCGAGCTCTTTGTTCGTTTGTTTGCTTTGTTTTTGTTTACTTCAGTTTCATTTTGCAGCATGTTTCCTTTCAGACTGAATTCGTACAATTACCGTGATCCGTTTTAACCTTTCTTTCACGGAGAGAGAGGCTGAGAGAGAGAGAGAGAGAGAGAGAGAGAGAGAGAGAGAGAGAGAGAGAGAGAGAGAGAGAGAGAGTACAAAAAAAGAAAAGAAAATTAACATCGGTCAAGATAATGCTTAATCAATAAATGAAAAAAAAAAACAGGAAAAGAAAAAAAAGAAGAAAAAAAGTGTCTCCTCCTAAACAAACAACAAACAAACTCAAAAGCAATTCCCCCCAAACACCAAAAAATGAACTAAAATAAGCATGCACATGTTACAAAAAAAAACCCACAAAAAAACAATAATAGAAATAACGCCATTTAAATAGTTGTAGGAGCAAAAAAGAGTTTGAAAGAGAGAGACGGAGAGAGACAGAGACACAGAGATAGAGAGACAAAGACAGAGATGACGTTATATAAGATTTATAAAGAAATACTCATTACAAAAATGTGTTTTTGCGCACATCCGTGAAAGCATAAAGCAATCAATATAAGGTTATCATCATTAGAAGAATAAAAGAGAGGGAGGAGGAAGAGGTGTGTGTGTGTGTGTGTGTGTGTGTGTGTGTGTGTTTGAAGAGAGAGGGGGGAGATAGACAAAGAGCGAGACAGAGAAAGAGAGAGGGGGGCCGGGGGGAGGGCACATAGATAGAACGACAAAGTGAGAAGGAGAGAAAGAGGCGATATCAATCCATGTATAGATTATGAGCAAAACAAAGACTAAAGTGAAAGGCATGCACATGTAGAACAAAAGTAATCTTTTTTTCCCCATAAAGCAAGAAGTAAAGAAAAATAACGCCACGGAAACAATTGTGGATTCAAACAAGGAATATGAGAGTAAAGTGAAAGGCATGCACATGTGAAACAAAAGTAATTCTTTTTTTTCGTAAAAAAAAAAAAAAAAAAAAAAAAAAAAAAAAATTGAGTGTAATTTGTAACAGTGGAGATTGTTCTATATTTACTGGAAATATGGGGAAAATGATGTTTTTTTGGAAGTCGAGATGCTTTCGTATTGTTTGATGGATACTGGGAGTGAGTTCCAGAGTCGTGAACCAGAATAGGCAAGGCTGGATTCAAATACATCATATTCTGGGAATTGGGACATTTAGTTTTGTTTGATTTCGGCTGTCATTCACGGAACATACATTCAATAGGTAGTCTGGAGCACGACCTATCAATCTTTTGTGGATCAGTATTCCTTTATTGTAAGTCAGTCTTTGGTGTAGCGGTAGAATGTTAAGTTTTCTGTAGTCGGATTTTGTCAAGGATGAGGTTTTGTTTAGAACAATTTTAAGCGCACATTTGTGAAGGCTGAGAAGTGGCTTAAAGGCGTTGGCGCTTACAGTATCCCCTAAGATTGATTCATAATAAACAGTGGATTGGATAAAGGCCTGAAAAACCAATTTTCTTGAGTGGTAATCAATGAAGTGTTTGATTTTTGATAGTTGGTATGTTTTTATGGAAATCTGCTTGCATATGTTATGTGTTAGATATATGATGAGTCCAAGAAAGGTTGTTGTCAATTGCTATTCCAAGGACGCTATGGTTGTCAACTTCATTAATGGCTTGGTTATTTATTTGAATGGGTGGAAACGTATGTTGGAAGCTTTTTTTTGTTCGGTCGTTGTCGAGATAAACTTGGTTTTGTGAGGGTGGATCGCCATGTGCCATTCTATTAGGTTGTTTACGCTATGTTGCAGAGACAGCATAAGCTGTTTTATGCAACTGTGGCTCGTGTGTAATGTTGTGTCATCTGCAAAAAGTTTACAGGATGTTTGAATATGAAGGGGGAGATCATTGATATATAATGTGAAAAGCAAAGGACCCAAGACAGAACCCTGTGGAACTCCATACTTTAGTGTTTGTAAGGACGAGGAAGCTGTATTAACAATTACACTTTGTTGTCTGTTTGTAAGATATAAATGAAGGCGATTCAAGGTGCTGGTGGAGAGACGGTTCAGCGATGGTTTTCTGATAAGAAGGTCATTGTCAGTTACGTCAAATGCTTTCATGAAATCTATAAATAGGACACCACAGTATTCATTGTTATTGACCTTGTTAAGCCATTGATCAACAAGATTAATCAGTGCAGTATGACAAGAGCGACCTTCTCTAAAACCATATTGGTTAGGGTGTTTCTCTGCACACACACACACACACACACACACACACACACACACACACACACAGGATGGGAAACGGAGAGAGAGAGAGAGAGAGAGAGAGAGAGAGGCAGGCAGGCAGGCAGGCAGGCAGGCAGGCACTCTTTCATTCACACAGATATACACACATAGACACTCACATAGGCACTTCTAACATTTATTGTCATTGCCAGGGAAGATCGTTTGATAAGGGGGCAACAACACGGTATTTCACATTTTGATGCCGACAGAAATACCACACAATTGTTCTTTGTATCAGTCAACCGATTTAGAGAGAGAGAGAGAGAGAGAGAGAGAGAGAGAGGCGGTGTGGGGGTGGAGGAAGGGAGGGGTGGAGAGATGGGGGGCGGGGTTGTTACTTAAGGTCTGTTTTTCTAACAGTATTATGATATAAGACGCAAAAAAAGATTAACGCACACACGAAAGTGAAGATTAATAACGCATTTTGACAACAGAGGATTCAGAAACTGTCTGCACAGTCTCAACAAGATTGTGTTCAGTGAGTGAGTGAGTGAGTGAGTGTGCGTGCGTACGTGCATGCGTGTGTATGTGTGTGTGTGCCTGTGTGTGCGCACTCGCGCGCATCTCCCTGTTTGTCGGTCCATCTCTCTGTCTCTCTGTTTCTGCCTCTCTCAAATATAGAGACAGATAGTGGGGATGTGGGAGGGGGGCTGTGGGAGGGGGGCTGTGGGAGGGGGCGTGCGGGGGGGGGGGGGGGGAAGAAGTGTCAGGCTTGGCTCTGTTGTGAATAGTCGTAATTGAAGAGAACGAGGCCTGTATCAAAATTCTATATTCCGCACGAAAATAAATACAAAAAAATAGGGGGGGGGGGGGGGGTGGAGAAGAAGAAAAATAAGGGCCCAACCAACCAGTTCTCTCACTTTTTTAAATTTTTTTTTTTAATAATTAATCAATGTTTGCTGAGCTCCAACCATTTTGATTGATTAGGGCTCTGTTCTTTTTCAACCCCGAGAAGAATGAAAAAAAAGCGTTCATTTTGGCTTGGCTTTGCTGTCTTGTTCATTACCTTTTCAGTGTTTCCTTTGAGCGAGTACGTGTGTGTGTGTGTGTGTGTGTGTGTGTGTGTTTATTTTCGTGCATATGTGAATGTGTGTGTGTGTGTGTGTGTGATTTTTTTTTTTTTAAGCGGACGCCATGTTTACCCGGTGAGGTTTGGTGTGTCACGTGTGCAGGCAGCGCGCCAATCAGCGGGCTGGCCTGCGGGGTCACGTGGGACCACGTGCTGTGCTGGGACATGGCCAAGCCAGATACCACCGTCACCCAAAAGTGTCCGGGCTACGTCAGTGGCATTATTAAAAACGGTGAGTGGGGGAAAGGTGTGTGTGTGTGTGTGTGTGTGTGTGTGTGTGTGTGTGTGTGGCGGGGGATAGTGTTGTGGGGAAGGTGTGTTAGGGATTGAGGGGAGGAGTCAGGTGTGTGTGGGCGCGTGTTAGTGGGAATTATCTTTGGTGAAGTGTGTGTGTGTGTGTGTGTGCGGTGAGCTGTGTTGTGCTGTGCTGTGCTGTGTTGTGTTGTGGTGTTTGTTCTTTTGGTATGTTTTTGTGATAAAACATTAGTATCACTTTTCCAGTTAGTTGCAGGAAACGAGGAAGAATATCAATTTAAATCTACGCGTATTCCAGTTTAGTATGTATCTATTCCGTTAATAGTTTATATATATATATATATATATATATAGATATAGATATATATATATATACATATATACATACATACATACATACATATATATATATAGATATAGATATATAACGGAAGAAGAAAGACCCAAGGCTTACCGGTCAACCCACGTGTTTAATTCTGCCATTTTTTCGGCTTGTCAGCTGGTTGTGACAATACGGGAAACAAATGAAACCATCGCTATTCAAACAAGCTTTGGAGAAAAAAAAGTGTAAGGGGGAGGGGGTGAGTGAAAGGGAGGTGGAGGCCCGTGTGAAATAGAGGGGGAACAAACGCACAAGAACCACAAACATACACACACACACACACACACACACACACACACACACACAGACGCGCACACACGCACATAACACACTTGCATGCACAAAGAAACCAGAAATGGACGAAGGGATGGGGCGAAGGAGCCAAACACACACACACACACACACACACACACACACACACACACACACACACACCACTTGTATGCACAATAAAAACTGAAATGTATGTATGGAGGAAAGAGAAAGAGAGAGAGAGAGAGAACCGTATATCTACCCATCTACCCGTGTCGATCGCTCCCGAAGTCATCCCCATTCTAACCCCTATCGGTCGTGGGAAATACCCTTCAAAGCACCAAACCAAGAGTGATGTAGCTATTGGCTCCCACTTGATATCAGTGCCTGATTCTGAAATGGACCATCCTCTTCCAAGTCGACCATTCTCTTTTTCTCCTTGGCGAATCGCCCGATGGACGCATTAAATAAAACCACTTTGTCGTCGTCGACCCCCGAACGGCCGAGTATTGACGATCGAAATGTGTTCCACGACTTTTCACTTTCTTGGATTGTACGCTTTTTTTTTGTTGTTGTTGCTTTTTTTGCTTTTTGTTATTTGGCCGGCTTGTATTGGCTCCCGTTTGGTCTGTCTGTGTAAATCTGTCATTCTGTATGACTGTAATACACCACCATGTCTGCCCGCTGACATTCCTTTAACTCCTTGCCTGCTGACCCTTGCGAAAGAAAATGAGATCCGATCGGCATGAGTTTGAAAGGCATACAGACTCTACTACTGTGTTTTTGCTCCTTGATTTTTGCTCAGCAAAAGTAATGCAAGTCCTGGTGATTCCAACTCAAATAGCATAGTGGGGGTAATGTCTTACTTCAGCATCCTAAAGTCCTGGAGCTGAATTCAGGATTCCAAAGTGGGACGTAACAGGATGCTGAAGAGCGACTTTACGATATAGCGGTGACTGAGAACCTCACCTGTAAGCTCTGCATTGTCTCAGTGAGACGGCGGTCCCCCACCGACGAAGAGCACTTGTCAGCAGCAGAAGGGGGGCCCGGGGACAGGGTAGAGAAAAGAAGATGGACAAGAAGGAAGGGATAATGTGTCCCACTAAAGGGTATTTGGTGAAATAAAGAAGGTACAAAGAAAGAAAAGGAATGGTATGAAAAGAAAGAAAGGAAAGAGGATTAATAATGAAAGAAAGAAGGTAAGGAAGGACCGAAAAAAAAAGAAAAAAAAAAGGAAGACAGGAAGGGAGGGAAAGGGTAGTCCCCCAAAAGGCAGACGCGGGGCAAATAAAGGAAGAAAGGCAGACAGAAAGACAAAAAAACAAAACAAAACAGAGAGTAATAAACGTGAACGAACGAAAGAAGGAACGAAAGAAAGAATGAGGGCAGCTCCTCCAAGACACGCAGAAGTGATTTATTATTATTCAGGCTCGCTCGTCACTCCGCGCTGAATACAGATACTGCCTGTGTTAGCTTCTCTCGCTGTCTTGCCGGTCCATTCTCACTCCTACTCTCCTACCCCCCCAACCCCAAACCCCCAAAGCCTACAACCCACGGCTGTAAAGTTGTCAGGGACTCCTGCAGTAATCGGGAACCAGTGAGGATCAATACAAACGCGGGATTGTCCACTTCCAGTGATGGGAATGTGTTTCGTAGGGTAGGTCTATGGAGCCGCTTTTTTTTGCCTGTCTGTACACACACACACACACACACACACACACACACACACACACACACACACATATATATATATATATATATATATATGAAAATATCAAAAACAAGACTCGGCATGCCTGTAACACTTTCAGCTTATCGCATGGTTAAAGCTCTCTCAAGAATATTCATGAGATCAATGTGTGTTGGATTAAGCTTCAAAATAATGCGAAAAACAAAACAAAAAGAAAAAACAACAACTTGTAATTCTAAAAGCTGCAAAGTTTCGCTCTATAAACAGCTTCTTCAGGCAAGGGCACAGAAATGAACGCTTTCGAGGCTGGTTAAATAGCAACCAGTGAGTAAAAATCAGTTTTCATATTTTGCCGGTCGCGGTATTTACCACAGTGTTTTTCGGCAAGGAACGGAGCCCACAAGAGCCAGTTGCATTGCTTGGACGAAAGAAGCTAGTATGGTCGTAACTACTAACTGTGTGTGGTATGGAACTGACCAATGGCGTAGTTCGGTCAGCGCAGGCATTTAGTCACGTGTAACTGTCAAAAAGTAATGCAACTGGCAGGACACCAACTCGAGAGTGTGAGTTCTTTGTATGTGTGTGTTTTTTCGCCTTTGAAGCTCAGTCCAACACATTGACCTCATGCAGTATTCTTCGGATGGTGAAGCTTTAACTATGCGATGAGAAAAAAAAAAACAAACAAAAAAAACAAAAACAAAAAAACAAAAAAAACAAAAAAACAAACAGGAACAAAAAACAAATAAAACGAAAATTAATAAGAAAGAAATAGTATGACAAATAAAGGAAAGGCAACGAAGCAATGTTTTACCCAGGCCCCTTCTCTGAACTGACTCATTGTCATTGATTAATTGTGCAATAAAGGACTACAAGAAACTCAAGGAAGAAAAAAAAAGAAAAAAAAAACGAAAGGGAAATAAGAAAGCGATGTGCTCTCAGCATGCCCGCCCTACCCACCCCCATTCTCACTCCCCCACCTCCACTCCCCCACCCTACCCCTTAACACACACGCACATATCTGACCAGATCAGGCTTAAACCCGCAACACCAACTCTTGGCGACATGGAGACGGAGATAGATGGATATTCTTGGTAATGGGTCCTTTTGATTAATTGTGTGATTCAGGAGGAGGAGGGCTAGGGGGGTGGGGGTGGGTGGTGGTGGTGGTGATAAGGATAAAACAGGATAAAACAAAACAAAACAAATATCCACCTCCACGAAAGCAAGTAAGCCGTAGGGTGCGGTTCCATATTTTTGAACCGATCCAGTTTAAGCCCAGAAAACCGAGTGGTTGCAACGTACAGAGAGCATTAGGCAGTAAGTTCTTGGCAGTGGGTGTCCTGATTGATTGCTCACTGAGGGCAAAACTATCGGTCAAAATGAATTTTAAAAAATCAAAAAAAAGAAAGAAGGAAAGAAGGGGGCAGGAGGGGAGTGGGGGTGGGGGGGAGGAGTGAATGAATAAGAAAGAAAGAAATTTAGAAAAAAAAAAGAAGCCATGCCCTTATTCCCATCAATATCTCGCGAAATGAGAAATTCGTTGGTTGGGCACACACTCGGGAGGGCGGATGTGTGGATTAATAATGCGATGAAGGCAACCAAATCAGTTGAAAAGGTTGGAAAAAAGAAGAAACAAGAGAGGCAAGGCCTTCAAGACTCACTTGTGATACACTGAGAAAAAGAATCCAAGCTTTTTATGTATCGTGTATAATTTCAAAATGTAATGTTTAAGATGAGAAAGATCAGTTTAAAGCGAATTAAGTCCCCTAGCATTAATTACAGAGTAATTTCCCTTCTTTACTATCTGCACCAAAACGTTTGCAAAATAAATAAAACTTCCATGCTTAGCAAAAGAATTTCCTGTTTGAACAAAAAATGATAATAATGAACGCTCTTGCTGTTGGGTCAGAATATCAGATCAAAGTGCCAAGTTTAGAGAATACAAAAAATATAAATATAACAGTAAATGCAGTTTGCATATAATTAGGCTTCATTTTTTTTGGTGCCCATCCCAGAGGTGAAATATTGTTTTAAACAAGATGACTGGAAAGAACTGAATTTTTCCTATTTTTATGCCTAAGTTGGTGTCAACTGACAAAGTATTTGCAGAGAAAATGTCAATGTTAAAGTTTACCACACACACACACACACACACACACACACACACAGAGACAACCGAACACTGGGTTAAAATATAGACTCACTTTGTTTACACAAGTGAGTTAAAAAGCAGACATCCGTTTCAGAACCGATCTATCTTTCTATCTAGCTATCTATCTGTATGTGTGTGTGTGTGTGTGTGTGTGTGTGTGTGTGTGTGTGTGTGTGTGTAAAAAGAGAAAGAGAGAGTGTGTATGTGTTTATATGTGTGTGTGATCATGTATGTGTGCGCGTGTGAGTGTATGTATGTGTGTGTGTGTGTGTGCATTCGTGCATGTGTGTATACATGTGCGTGTGTGTTAATGTGTGTGTGCTTGTACTATTCTGTGTGTGTGTGTGTGCGCGCGTGCGTGCGCGTGCGGTTGTGATTGCGTGCGTGCGTGTGTGTGTGTGTGTGTGTGTGTGTGTGTGTGTGCGCGCGCGCGTGCACGCTCGCTCGCTCGTACGTTTGTGAAAGATAATTATTTGATGTAATTAGCTTGGCTATAAGTAGCCATGAAAAAAAAGAGAGAGAGAGGAAAACACGATGAAAAAAAGGAAGAAAAGACAAGGGGAAAACACAAACAACGAGAAGAACAAAAAAACACAAAAAACAATGGTGACCAGCTGACAAAGAAGAAGGGATACAGTGCAGTGAGGCGTCCTTATTAATGCTATGTCCTGCCTGGACTGCACTTCCTGCTTTATCACTGTCTGGGATTGACCTTTCCCTTCACAACGATCGGTTTTTTTTATTCACCCCCACCCCTCTCCTCCTCTCTCTGTGTCTCCGTCTCTCTGTGTCTCTGTCTCTCTGAGAGAGAGGACGTCCCTTCAGAGTGGGCTGGTGGTTTTCTGAATAAATGTAATTTCATGTCTTACTCTCTCTTTGACTTACTCTGTGTGTGTGTGTGTGTGTGTTTATGTGTGTGTGTGTGTGTGTGTGTGTGTGTCTTTCTGTGTGTGTGTGTGTGTGTGTGTGTGTGTGTGTGTGTGTGTGTGTGTGTGTGTGTGTGTGTGTGATTTCTTTCTTTCCTCTGCTTGCTTTTGTGTTTGTTGTGTTGTTTTGTGTTTCGGATCCACCCTGTTTACGCATACCCAGATTCAAACACTCGACTGTTGGCCGCCGTTCTTTCTCTGTCTCTGGACCTCGTAATTGGAATGAACTTCCTCTTTCGCTTCGACAGGTCTCCACACTCAGCTCTTTTAAATCTGGCCTTAAAACCCACCTTTTCCCCAAATAGCCTCCCTTCCCTGCCTCTTCCTTATCTTCAGTTTTTTTTTTCTTCCCAGTTTTACAGTTATGCATGCGTGTGAATGACTGCTGCGAAAGCGCTTTGAATTGCCTCTGCACAAGATTAAGCGCTATATAAATATAATAATAATGATAATTACAATACGAAGAAGAAGAATGATAATAATAATTTCTCTCCTTTCCTTCTTTCTTTGTTCATTCTGACGTTGCTCAGTTCTCTTTGTCTCCCTTATTCTGACGTTTATTTTATTCTGGGTGTTGTTTCTCTTCTTTGTCTTTCATGATTTCTTTGTCGAGTTTTTTCCTCGTTTGTTTTCTTTTTTTTTCTTGCTTTCGCTGCTGTAATTATTTTCATTCATGTGCGTGTTTGTTTGTTGTTGTTTTTTTAGGAGAATGAGTCTTAAGCGGCATTAAGAGTTTTAACTGGTGATGGTAGTGTTTAGAAAACAGTGATGATAGATTTTTGTTTGTTTTTTTAGTGGGTTCTTTTAAGACAACATAGAAAGAGAGTGCGAAAGAAAGGAGGAAAGAAGGAAAGATAAAAGGGAACACGGAGCACACTTTTAAGCAAACCTTTTCCAGAAAGTCTGATAAAGAGACACATTTTAAACACGTGTTGAAGACATCGGTGAAAAATCTACATGTTGACGCATTTAAACGTACACAAAAAAAACACCTTTCCATTTCTTCTATTTTTGAGTTGGTGTTTGAAAGGTAGCAGAATGGCTAAGACGCTCAGCCGCCAATATAGAGAGTCCGTGAGGGTGTGGGTTCGAATCCAGCTCTCGGCTTTTTCTCCCACGTTTGACTGGGAAATCAAACTGAACGTCCAGTCATTCGGATGGGACGATGAACCGAGGTCCCGTGTGCAGCACGCACTTGGCGTTGGGTTATGCTGCTGGTCAGGCATCTTGTCTAGCAGATGTGATGTGGCGTATAATGGATGTGTCCGAACGCAAGGATGCCTTCTTGAGAAACTGAAACTGGAAACTAAAAACTTAGTTGGTGTTGGTGGTGGTCGGATGACATTGGGTGGGATAGGTTTGGGGTGGGGGTGAGGGATGGGGGCGTGGGGGGGTCCAGCAGTGGAAGTCACTGCATGGGATCGGAGGTACCGCGGTATCACTAGACCGTCCACTCATCTATCTATTTATCTCTCTGTCTGTCTGTCTATCTATTTGTCTGTCTGTCTATCTATCAACCCATTCATCTGTTCATCCATCCATCGATTCACCCATCTCTGCCTACAGTGTATATCTGTTATATCTATCTATCTATCTATCCATCTGTCTATATCTATCTACAGTATATATCCATCTATCCATCTGTCTGTCTAGTCTGGCTGTCGGGGAACCGAAAGAAGGAATGAAGGGGGGTGTGAGGATGGGGTGGATGGGACAGGGTAGAGGTCAGCCAGTTAGATGGGCATGCTTGCTTCACTGCACACAATACTGCTGTTCGGGCCTCAAGTTCTGGGCGATGTTCCGCGCTCTCATTCAGACTGAATGCGTCGTATATCTGTCATAGCACACGACCTGACGTGATCGCTCGCTGATTGTGAGATTTAAAGTTGGAGAGGTAATCTGGCGGAACGCGATATAGACGCGATCAGGCACGCGGGCATGCGCGCGTGCACAGATGCAGACACACACACACACACACACACACACACACACACACACACACACACACACACACACACACACACACACACACACATATATATATATATACATACACGCGCAAAAATATCAACTCAGTTATTCCTCTCTCTCTCCTTCGTATCTCTTCCATCCTTCTTACCCTCTTCCTTCCCTCTTTCCTTAACGCAAATGCGTACTATGTCATTTTTTTTTGGTGGTAGAATTGGGTATTTTCTATGCCATTTATTTTTTCTTGTTGTTATTGCCATGCGATGTGTATGGGATTTTTTTCCACACTTTTTTTTCTGTATTTCCTACCATAGTTTATACGTTTTCTTTACGAGGGTAGGATGAAAACAGGCCGATAAGTATCTATTCCTTTTCCCTCAATAAAAAAAAAGTTTCGATTTCGATCTCTCTCTCTCTCTCTCTCTCTCTCTAGATATATATATACACACACACACACACACACACACACACACACACACACACACACACACACACACACACAAAAAATGTGATGTTAACATCAGAAGATCACGAGGTGATAATGTTGATGGCAAACTTTATATCAGAAGCTATGGACATTAGGCAAAAAGCACTACAAAGAAACACTAACTGCGTGATCAGATAGGTTTGCTATTTCTTCTGAGCCAGTGCTGGAATTTGTTGCATGGTGCATTGATAGATGAATGAGTGAACGGAGTTATTATGTGTTGGGTGGCCTATTGGTTGCTACCATTTTTCTTCAATGAAAGAACTTTGTTTTGTTTCATTATTTGCTTTCCCCATTTTCATTCGTTTATCGTAATGGTTTGTAATACAATGAAATTATATGTGGGTGCATTCACCCATGTCATAAGGACCTCATGGGCCAATAACATCAGCTAGAGAGAGAGAGAGAGAGAGAGAGACAGAGACAGAGAGAGAGGCAGAGAGAGAGACAGAGAGACAGACAGACAGACAGACAGACAGACACAGACAAAAATGATTCCAAACTATGCTTCCCAACATGTCAATGTCAGAAAATGGGGGCGTGTGTGTGTGTGTGTGTGTGTGTGTGTGTGTGTGTGTGTGTGTGTGTGTGTGTGTGTGTGTGTGTGTGTGTGTGTGTGAGAGAAACAGACTGATAGACTAGACACTCTGACAGACACAGCTGGAAGGGGAGGGGGAAGAGGGACGGTTGGATAGCCATGTGGGAAGAGGAGGCAGAGGTCGGTGTAGGGGTTTACTGAATCGGGGTTGGGGCGGGCGGGGTGAGGGGGCGGGGGTAGGGGTGGGGGGGGGGAATCAGTTCATTTTCTTGAACAAACATTGCACACATTCAATCGTCAGACACTCCCCACCGCCTCCCCCACGCCCTATCCCCTCCCGACTTTGCAAAAATCTCATTCAAATCGTGTAGTCTGGACCGACCGACGAAGAAGGCTGGATTTCCATTTGGGCAAGTTAAAAAAAAAAAAAAAAAAAAGACCCAACTACAGCTATCTATATAGCAACACGCCATGCACTGATGCTGAGAGACCTTTTAGCACTCCTGTCGCAAAAAAAAAAGTGTGTTCTCAATTCCTCACCTTCATCCCATCCCTCCCCACCCGCACACCCCCTTCCACGTTTTAACTCCCTCTCCCTCCTATGACCCGCTCACTCCACTGTCCTCTCTTCTGCGCACACACACACCGTCAGTTTCGATGTGGAGTCAATTTAATTCAAATTCAATTCAAAAACACTTTATTAATCCACCTGGAAATTAACGTGTGCGATCACAGGCTCGTTGTAGGCACCAACATAAAAATGAACATACACTAAAATAAGTCAGATAAAAAATCATAGAAGCTGATTAAAACAACCCCCCACCCCCCACAACCCTACCCCACACCTTCACACATGCGCACACGTTAAGACAATAAAGTATTGGACAACAATGTATACCAATAGAAAACATCCAGCAAATAAAATATAAATATCTAATCCTAACTCCCACCCCTACCCACACACATGTTACCACAAGGTAATATACAACAATGTAATAAAAAAAGAAAAAAAAAGAAAAAAAGATCGTATATAAATGTAAAATGCACACACACACACACACACACACACACACACACACACAAACACACACACACACACACACACGCGCGCGCGCGCGCACACACACACACACACACACACACACACACGTTAAGACAATAACTTACTGGACAACAATGTAAACAAATAAAAACATCCAGCATATTAGAGTCGGATTTTTTGTAGTTTGTTTGTTTGTTTGCTTATTTCTGTATGTGCGTGTGTGTGTGCGTTAAATCACTCCCAGTCGTGGCGAATCTTGTGAAAACCTGAAACTAGTACCACGTGACTATGCATGCTCAGATGATGAGGAAATTGGAAAACCAGTGTTCCACCTGTGTTTATTCGGTTGACAGTTTTTCAAAACATCAACAAAACAGAGAAAAACAAAACAAAAAACAAAAACAAACAAGCATTTTGTTTTCAACTTTTCATTTTTTTTCCTTTGTAATCTGGTTCAGCAGCACCGCCACTGCAATCATCATCGTCATCACTGTCATTATTTTCATCATCATCATCATCATCATCATCGTTATCTTCATAATAACGGCCAAGCAAGGAGGTAACGGCGATTGACTGACAGAAAGAGACATACATTTTGCCTTGGCGCGCCTGCTGCTGTTCCCCATCTCTCTGTGTCTCTGTCTCTCTCTCTCTGTGTCTCTGTCTCTGTCTGTCTGTCTCTCTGTCTCTGTCTGTCTGTCTGTCTGTATGTATGTCTATCTGTCTCTGTCGCTCTGTCTCTCTCTCTCCCTCTGTCTTTCTCTCTCTCTCTCTTTGTATCTCTTTTTCTGTGCTCTTTGTACCTCTCTGTGTGTGACTCTTTCTCTGTGTGTGTGTGTCTGTCTGTCTCTGTCTCTATATGTTTCTCTCTGTCTGTCTGTCTTTCTGTCTCTCTCTGTATATATATATATATATATATATATATA
>NC_134877.1:33500513-33508013 GCF_041734735.1 Babylonia areolata | reverse complement strand
ACATCCACCTATGCCAGATACATATTGTTCTGCTCACAAAACAGCTTAGCTGCACTCCAGGATTTATACTGCTTTCTCGTTCGGAATGAGACGATGAACCGAGGTCCCTTGTGTAGCATGCTCTTGGCGTACGTACGTACAAGAACCCACGGCAACAATAGGGTTATCAAAATGGCAAACATCTGAAGAAAAAAATCCACTTTAATAGGAGAACAAAAAAAAAATTGACACACGGGCAGTCAGAACAAAAAGAAGGGAAAATGTGTGGTGCTGCACTGTAGCGAAACCCTCTACCCCTCTCTCTTTTCCTCTCTCTCTCTCTCTCTCTCTGTCTCTCTTTTCCCCCCTCTCTCTGTGTCTCTCACTGTGTCTGTCCGCCTGTCTGTCTGTCTCTCCCCTCTATTTCTCTCCCCCGCCCCCCGTCCCCCCCTCTCTCTCTATCCTCTCCCTCTCTCTTCTCCTCTCTGTCTGTCTTTCTATCTGTCGAGGCGAGAATCACAAATTCCACACACACACACACACACACACACACACACACACAACACACACACACACACACACACACACACACACACACACACACACACACAGAGAGACCTGTTGTTGACCAAACTAATAATGACAGTAAAAACCAAACCATGTTGTTCACCAGACGGCTGCACTCGAAGAGCAACACGCTGCACATCAACCTGTTCCTGGCCTTCATCCTGCGGGCCGTCATCTCCTTCCTCAAGGACCTGCTCTTCGTCAGCAACCTGGGGCTGGCCAAGGACGTCCGCCTGAAGGAGGATGGCTACCTGGAGTTCATTGAGGACAACGTGGTGCGTGGGTGGTAGTCGGGGGTGGTGGTAGGGGTGGTGGGGGGGATGGGGGTATGGGTGGAGTGATGGTGCTGATTTGGTGGTGCGGGGTGTATGATTTTGTGTGTGTGTGTGTGTTTTGGGGTTGTTTGTTTTTTTGTTGGGGTGGGGGTGGCGGAGTGGGTCGGGGGGGTGCTGATTCGGTGGTTGTGGTGAGGGAGAGGTAGGGATGGTGGTGGTAATGGTTGTGGAGGGGTGTTGGAAGGTAGGGGTAGTGGTGGTGGTGTTACAAAGGGAGGGGTTGGTAGGGTTTTGAACAGGGGGGGCAGTAATGACAGTGAGAGTGGTGGTGCTGTTGGAGGGTGAGGATTTGTGCATGGCAGGGGTGTGGTTGATGGGTAGCGTGGTTAGTGGTGGTGGTGAGGATGATGAGGTGGTGGTGGTGATGATGATGAGGTGGTGGTGATGGTGATGAGGTGGTGGTGGTGGTGGTGGTGGTGGTGATGATGGTGATGATGATCAGTATCAGTAGCTCAAGGAGGCGTCACTGCGTTCGGTCAAATCCATATTATACGCTACACCACATCTGCCAAGCAGATGCCTGACAAGCAGCGTAACCCAACGCGCTTAATCAGGCCTTGAGAAAAAAAAAAGAAGAAAAATAATAATAATAAATTAAAATAAACTAAAAATTAAATAATAATAATAATAATATAATAATAATAAGATAAATAAATAAATGAATAAAATAACAATAAATAAATAACATAAAAGAAATGAATAAATAAAAAATAATAGATAAATACAGAAAAATACTACTACTACTAATAATAATATTTAAAAAAAGATAAATGAGCAAATAAATGTACACGCATTCACACATTTACTCTCTCTCTCTCACACACACACACACACACACACACACACACACACACACACACACACACACATGCATAACAAATATGCAACAGACATGCAGTTTCACAGATATGAAAGCACAATCAAATACACATAAACGTACATGAGCACCAACACACACACACACACACACACACACACACACACACACACACACACACACATTACCCCGCACCCCTCCCCTCCCCCATCCTCCACACACTCATTTCTAGGCTACATATCGCAGCTTCCATGGTGATGATGGTAGTGTGGTGGTGGTGGCGGTGAGGTGGTGGTGGTAGTGAGGTGGTGGTGGTGGTGACGAGGTGGTGGTGATGGTGATCGAGGTGGTTGTAGTGGTAGGGGTGGTGGTGATTATGAGGTGATGGTGGTGAGGTGTGGTGGAGATGAGATGGTGGTAGTGATGAGGGGGTGGTTCTGGTGGTAGTGAGGTGGTGGTGGCGATGAAAAGGTTGTGGTGGTTGTAGTGAGATGGTGGTGGTGGTGGTGAGGTAGTGGTGGGGATGATTAATTGATTGATTGATTGATTGATTGATATGGATATTTATATAGCGCCTATCCTCGGTCAGAGACCAAGCTCTAAGCGCTTTACAAACACAGGGTCATTTGCAACAACAGGCTGTCTTCCTTAGTAGAGCCGACTGACGGCTGCCATTGGGCGCTCATCATTCGTCTCCTGTGTCATTCAATCAGATTTCAGGCACGCACACATACACACTCAGACAGACATGTAACATTTAACATTTTACGTGTATGACCGTTTTGTTACTTACCCCCACCATGTAGGCAGCCACACTCCGTTTTCGGGGGTGTGCATGCTGGGTATGTTCTTGTTTCCATAACCCACCGAACTCTGACATGGATTACGGGATCTTTAACGTGCGTATTTGATCTTCTGCTTGCGTATACACACGAAGGGGGTTCAGGCACTGGCAAGTCCGCACATAATTATGTTGACCTAGGAGATCGGAAAAACCTCCACCCTTTACCCACCAGGCGCCACCAAGATTCGAAGCCGGGACCCTCAGATTGAAAGTCCAACGCTTTAATCACTCGGCGCCGAGGTGGTAGTGGTGGTGGTAGTGAGGTGATGATGGTAGTCATGAGGTAGTAGTAGTGATGATGAGGTGCTGGTGATGAGGTGATAGTGGGTGGTGATGATGAGATGGCGGTGGTCTTCTTCTTCTTCTTCATGCGTGGGCTGCAACTCCCACGTTCACTCGTATGTACACAAGTGGGCTTTTACGTGTATGACCGTTTTTACCCCGCCATATAGGCAGCCATACTCCATTTTCGGGGGTGATGGCGGTGGTGAGGTGTGGCTTTGTTCACAGTGTTGTTGCGTACTTCTGAGCGCCGCCAAAAGTGAACGAACGAACGAATGAATGGAAAAAAAAAAGAAAACAAAAAAGCTTAGACAACTAAAACTATCGTTGTTGTTGTTGCTGCTTTTGGTCCAGCAATCCGAGTACAAGCGGTTTTGTCGTACGCCGTCATAGGTGAAAGAAAGAAGGAACGAATGAACGAAAAACAAGCAAAAACAAAAAAACCAACAAAAAGCAAAACAAAACAAACAAAAAAAAAAGAGAAAAAAAAGCCCACGAGCGAATGAACAACTGAAAGTTCTTGTGTGTTTTTCTTTCCCGTTAGTCCAGCACTGAAAGTGTACGTTGCTGTTTACGGTGCTGCTGCTATACGACTACACAATATGTGAATGAACGAACGAATGAATGTCTGAGTTAATCAATCAATTAACGACTAAAAAAAAAAAAAAAAAAAAAAAAACAGGATTTTTTTTTCCCTCCAGCAAGCTTTCTTTTTTGTTTACAGTGCTGTTGTGTCATCGTCATAAGTGAATGAACGAATGAACAAACGAAAGAATGAATGAATGAACGAAGCGCTAAATTCGAAGGGTCTATGTGGTGTGAGGTGTGTGTGTGTGTGTGTGTGTGTGTGTGTGTGTGTGTGTGTGTGTGTCCAGCAGTGGGGAGTGCCCTGCTGTATGGCGTCAGCTCGAACAACGAATGAATGAATGAATAAATGAATAAACGAGCAACAAAAACAATTCTTTTTATGTTTCTTTCCTTTCCTTTCTTCTTCTATGTTCGTTTTTTTCTTCTTCTTCCCCCCTTGTCTAGCACTGGGAGTGTAAGCTGCTGATCTGCACCCTGCTGTACGCGGTCAGTGCCTGCAACATGTGGATCCTGGCCGAGGCCCTCTACCTCACCATGCTGGTCCAGAGGCCGCTACGGACCGAGAGGCAGGGGGTTCGAGTCTACGTTCTGCTGGGATGGTGTAGGTTGATGTTTTTTTTTTTTGTTGTTGTTTTTTGGAGAGGGGGGGGTGTCGAGGGAGGCTGTGTTTGTGTGTGTGGGGGGGAGGGGTTGTGTGTGTGTGTGTGGGGGTGGGGTGGGAAGTTGTGTGTGTGTGTGTGTGTGTCCGTTCTTTAGTTTAGCGTCTTTTTTTTTTCACTATTAGCGATATTAGATGTGTGTGTGTGTGTGTGTGTGTGTTTGTGTGTGTGTGTGTGTACTTGCTTTTGTGTGTGTGTGTGTGTGTGTGTGTGTGTGTGTGTGTGTGTGTTCATCCCAGAGCTTATCATTAGTTCAAATTTAATCACGCTGACAACCAGTTATCAGATCCGATCATACAATCAATCAGTCTCAATCTTATTAAAGAGTCACATCAGTCTTAACTCAGGGTCTATCAGCTTAAAACTATACACAGAGTCTATTAGTATAATGTTCGTTCTGATTATACTGAATTAAAAAAAAAAGCGTCCATTAGTAACAGCCTTATTACGACGTATACCACTTTTAGTCTAATCACAGAAATCTGTCAGTGTCAGTCTTATTATGACGTCTTGTCAGTTTCAAGTAACACACCGTCTTGTCAGTTTTAATCACACAATCTATCACTTTCGACCTACTTACGAAGTATGTCAATATCACTTTCAAGTACGATGACTGGCAGTTTCAAGTTAAGATTGTACAGAGGTGGTTGTTGTTTTCAATGTAACCCACAAATATTGTTTCGATCTTATCTCGAAAGTTTATAAGTATCAGTATCAATACAAAAGTCCAGCAAGTTTCAGTCACAGAATCTTATCATTTTCGACTTTTGTCATAAAATCTGTCAGTATTCAGTTTCAGATACGATTTCTTGTCTATCAGTTTCAGCGTAACCTAGGGAGGTTGTCAGTTTCAGTCGCATCGAAGTTAAAGTGGAATTTTGATTAAAAATTGTGAAGTGAATAAGTAACAACATCTAGCCATCGGAATAAAAGAAGTGAAATTTCACACACACACAGACACACACACACAGACACAGACACACACAGACACACACACACACACACACACCCTTCTCTCACTATTTTTCTATCTACCTATGTATGTCAGTCCATCTACCTATAATAACATTGTCTGTCGCGCGTCGGTTTCACATGCATAGGTATCTCTCTGTCAATCAATATATCTGTCTGTCCATCTACCTATGATAAAATTGTGTGATAATGAAATACTCTGTCACATGTCTGTGTCACACACCCCCCCCCCCGAAAACAGAGCATGGCTGCCTACATGGCGTGGTAAAAACGGTCATGCACGTAAAAGCCCACTCGTGTACATGCGAGTGTACGTGGGAGTTGCAGCCCACGAAAGCAGAAGAAGAAGAAGTCTGTGTCACACACATAGGTATCTCTCTATCAATCAATATATCTTTCTATCCATCTACCTATGATAAAATTGTGTGATAATGAAATACTCTGTCGCATGTCTGTTTCACACACATAGGTATATATGTTAGTTACAAAGGGTCTCAAAGTATCATAGGGTCTATTAGTTATCAATCTAGCAAAAAACAAACAAACCAACCCCCCCCCCCAAAAAAAAAAAAAAATCCCAAAAAACAAACAAACTTTCTTTTAACTTTTCTGACAAGGAGAGATCAGCGTGATTTGAGAACTTCAGTCAACTGATCCCATCTGAGTCACGCCCACTACAACCCCCACACCTCCATTCTATCACCCCTCCGTACCCCCCTGACCCCCCCACCCCCCACACACCTACCCCTCGCCCCACTCCCTACACCCCCTCCGCCCCCGCCCTCTCTTCCCCCCCTCCTCTCCTCCCCCCACTGGTTCTTTCTCTCCATCTTTCTTTTAAATATACCCCCGTAAAAACATGACATTGTAAGTCCCATTGGAAAACAGTACATTGTAATTTTGCAGTCTGTGGAGTGATGCCCTAGAGGTAACGCGTCCACCTAGGAAGCGAGAGAATCTGAGCGCGCTGGTTCGAATCACGGCTCAGCCGGCGATATTTTCTCCCCCTCAACTAGACCTTGAGTGGTGGTCTGGATGCTAGTCATTCGGATGAGACGATAAACCGAGGTCGCGTGTGCAGCATGCACTTAGCGCACGTAAAAGAACCCACGGCAACAAAAGGGTTGTTCCTGGCAAAATTATGTAGAAATATCCAGTTCGATAGGAAAAACAAATAAACAAACTGCACGCAGGAAAAAATACAAAAAAAAAAAGAAAAAAAAAAGAAAAAAAAGAAAGGAAAAAAAATGGTGGCGCTGTAGTGTAGCGACGCGCTCTCCCTAGGGAGAGCAGCCTGAATTTCACACAGATAAAAAGAAATACAAATACAAATATGTCATTATAGAGTAACTGAGTCCCCACTCGCATGTGAATTTATCGATTATCCAATATTCTTTCCCCCACTCTTTCCACGCATGTTTGTGCTGGTCCCCCCCCCCCTTTTTTTTCGCCCTTAAATGTTTGTTTGTTTGTTTGTTTTTTCTTTTAAAATGTCAGAGAACAGTCAGTTGAAGAAGGTTGTTTACTACATCATGATATTGAATAAAACAAGTTTAAAAGAAAGGGGGGAAAAAGAAATATACTCTGTGTGTGTGTGTGTGTGTGTGTGTGTGTGTGTGTTATTGGTATGTGTGTGTGCGTGTGTGTGTGTGTTATTGGTATGTGTGTGTGCGTGTGTGTTGTTTGAGTACGTGCTTTCGTGTGTGTGTTGTTTGTGTGTTGTGTGTGTGTGTGTTGGGGGGGGGGACGTGGGGGGGAAGTGGGGGGCATGCGCACGGAGGAGGCATACTCGCTTCAGATCTCAGAGATCCCACAGAGCAGTCAGTCTGGCTGGGGCAGTGACAGGAAGGTTGGGAGGACGGGGGGTGGAGATGGAGGCGAGAGAGGCGGATGGGGTGGGTGGGTAGAGGGGCAGGGGGATGAGTGGGGGGGGGATGACGGCGTCGTCATAGTGAGCCCCAGTAGACTGATGGATGGTGGATGAACGTCTGATGACTTTGGAAAGTAAAGTAATGTACAGTTTGAAGATTTGTGTGTGTGTGTGTGTGTGTGTGTGTGTGTGTGTGTGTGTGTGTGTTGTTTTATTTTAATTCTGTTTCGATTTTGTTTTCGTTACAGGCGCACAATCTGCCTCTTTTGTCTCTGTTTCTGTGATTTTCTCTGTCAATATCAGTGTCACTCTCTGTCTCTCTCTGTATCGTTGTTTCTGTCTTTCTGTCTGACTCTCTCTCTCTCTCTCTCTACGCTTGATAGCAGTATAATATCATATGCTTGTCCTCTGATTGTAATCATGGCAAGTATGTGGCTGGTTGTTGAGTGTTTTTTGTTGTTGTTTTTTTTTTTTTTTCACTTTCTTAAATGGGTTACAAGCAACATGTATTCTTGGTTTGATTTGGATATTGCGTTGACGTCAGGCCCAGGAAGGACATGCTTTTTGCCCGATTTGCCTGAACGTCT
>NC_134877.1:33493013-33498013 GCF_041734735.1 Babylonia areolata | reverse complement strand
TGGTGGTCAGTAATGAAAAATAAAATAATTCAACTAAATAACGACGGGAAACAAGACCAACAAAAACTATATATATATATATATATATATATATATATATATATATATATATATATATATATATATATAAAGAAAGGATTTGACAGAACCAAGGAGCACACGTACACATTCACATACGCGCGCGCACGAAAAAGACAGAGTAATTATTATTGTCGCATAATTACGCATGCTTGTATGTGTTTTGTGTTGTATTGTGTTGTTTCATATGAGGCGCTTAGAGCCTGTTATTGCGTATTTTGTTGTGTTGTATGGATCTGATTTTCTCTCATTTTTTGTAAGTGCTTGTAAATATATGCGTTCATGTTTACGTCCCTTTATTTTCTTTTTGTATTTTGTTTTCTTTTTTTATAAGACATCTTGCTATATATGTATTAATAAAAATTTTAAAAAAATGAAAAAAAAGGCATCTTTTGTTTGGTATTCATACAGTCTAATCACTGAGCATAAAATATAATAATAATAATAATAATAATAATAATAATGGATACTTATATAGCACACTATCCAGAAATCTGCTCTAGGTGCTTTACAAAAACGCTTTTGTTAACATAAAACATTATATCTATGTTACATACACACACCAAAATGTGACTACACACACACACACACACACACACACTCTGCATACATACATTTTAACATACATGTGTATCTAACAACATAAGTTTATAGTGTTCAGCTGTTGTTGTTGTTTTTTCATGAATTGGTCATTCTGTTTCAAACATTGGAGCATTATCAAACAAACGAACAAACAACAACAACTACAACTCAGTTTTGTTGCCTGGATGTCGCCTTTTCATCGTCAAACGTGAGAATGATTTCTCTTTGCAGAAAGAATACATGATACATGTGGTGTGGTGGCCTAGAGGTGACGCGTCCGCCTAGGAAGCGAGAGAATCTGAGCGCACTGGTTCGAATCCCACAGTCGCCAGTATTTTCTCCCCACCTCCACTAGACCGTGAGTGGTGGTCTGGACGCTAGTCATTCGGATCAGATGATAAACCGAGGTCTCTTGTGCAGCATGCACTTAGCGCACGTACAAGAACCCACGGCAACAAAAGGGTTTTTCCCTTGGCAAAAATCTGTAGAAAATATCCACTTTGACAGGAAAAACAAATAAAAATGTACAGGCAGAAAAAGAAAAAGAAAAGATGGCGCTCTCAGTGTAGCGAAGAGTTTTCCCTGTGAAAATCAGCGTGAATTTCATACAGAGAAATCTGTTGTGACAAGAGTAATACAATACAATACGATACAATACAATATTATATAATGTGATATGATTAATATGATTTAATATTTGTATTTGTATTTCTTTTTATCACAACAGATTTCTCTGTGTGACATTCGGGCTGCTGTCCCCAGGGAGAGCGCGTCGCTACACTACAGGGTCACCCTTTTATTTTGTTTGTTTTTTCTGCGTGCAATTTTATTCGTTTTTCCTATTGAAGTGGATTTTTCTACAGAATTTTGCCAGGAACAACCCTTTTGTTGCCGTGCGTTCTTTTACGTGCGCTAAGTGCATGCTGCACACGGGACCTCGGTTTATCGTCTCATCCGAATGACTAGCGTCTAGTGGAGAGATGAAAAAAATATCGGCGGCTGAGCCGTGATTCGAAGCAGCGAGCTCAGGTTCTCTCGCTTCCTAGGCGGACGCGTTACCTCTAGGTCATCACTCCACTAAAAGTCCACTAATATAAATGTAATGTAACATAAAATAAAATAAAATAATACAATACGATACAATGTACGACTGTTTTTCTCCTGAAATGCAGCACTGCTCGGTACTCTTGTTGCAGCTGCTGGAACATCCAGCACAACCCGTACTACTACTGGATACATCGGGGATCGGGAGTGGCCGTGGTGGTGGTGGGTATCTCCCTTACCTTGTTACGCACCATGTTTGTCTGCCCCACACCTAGCTTATATCGCAGATTGACGTAAGTTTACAGTTGGGCCAATAGCAAAGTGAGAGCTGTATTATCAGTGGTTTCTCCAGTGCAATGGGAAATCATTTACAGCTTAGTCTTTCGTTAAGGATTATGACTCTCAAGCTATGAGGCAAAACTGGATATTAACAAATAATGAGGCCAGGAGATGAAATGACTAACAAATAGTAAAGAGTGGTAACTCTCTCCATTACGCAAGGTACACAACTTCAAGTCAGTGATGCTTTCGCTACCGATTCAACTAACACAAAGGTTATTTAAAGGAAACATTGGAACAAACCCAGACACTTCCTCAAAACTGAACTGGCTTTTAGTGCTGCAGCCTTGGGGGGCTAGTTGGCCTTTGGGAACGATCCCAACGCCGACTGTCCTAAAAATCCCTCTTGGTCGAGAGAGTGGGGATGTAACTTGGGCAAGACACTCTCCACTATAATCAAATTCTAGCCCAGATAGTCGAGACAGCAGTCACCTCCTCTGCTGTTCTGATGGTCATAGTCGAACACGACTGACTTGTCATACACGTTCTGTTTTGTTATTATGAAAAGCAGTAAGCATGTATGATAGTCCGACGAGGACCATCGGAACAGTGACCGTTGTCCCAGCTACCTGGGCTAGAGTTTGATTGTAGCGGAGAGTGTCTAGCCCAAGTTACAATCCCACATTCTCTCGGCCAGAAAGGTTTCAGGACCAGTCGATGTTGGGGTTGTTCCCAAAGGTCAGCTTAGTCCTCAAGGCTGCAGCGTTCAGAGCCACTACAGTCTTGCCTCCTAGTTTGAGAGTCGTAGTTCTCCCGAAAAGACTAGGCTGTGAATGATTTGTTATTGCCGAGGGGAAAAAAACAACAAATGTCATCTCAACTGCCAGTCCACTGACATTGTATACATTCTGTCCTGCACCCTCTGCTCCAAACAGTATGTGGGGGAGACCTACCGTTCTTTGGGCGAGCGCTTCTCCGAACACCTGAGGTCGATAAAGCTAGGCTACAACAATCCTATTGGCCAGCATTTTACTGGCCCACACCACAGTTTCACCCATGCAAGAATCTCAGCTGTGTGGCAGAACCCCAGTGACAGCACGTACAGAAAGTACATGGAGAGCCGCGTCATTGACCGGTTGGGGACCGCACAGCCGAGTGGATTGAAAATCTGAGTCACTTATGTCTAGCGCCTGGGCCCTTCTGCCTTGATCTCTCTGTCCTTATTCTTTCTTTACCTTCTATCCCTCTTTTTAGAAGCAACATATATGTGTATGCATTTGTGTGTGTGTGTGTGTGTGTGTGTGTGTGTGCGTGCGTGCGTGTGTGTGTGTGTGTGTGTGAGTGAGTGAGTACGTATGGCACTGAATGGTGATCAGCAAGTGTTTAGTGTGCATGGCCCATCAAAACAGAAAGTAGTGAGATGTCATCACCCTTTCCTCACATAGGCTTTCCTATTCACACTGTCCTCTTCTCATCACTGACAACGGGCCTATGGCCCGAAACGTCGTGTCAGAACAAAGAGGATTCAACTACCACCCAAAAGGTTTTTATAAACTTTAGTTTTTTTGTCAACAACAAAAAAAATTGTTGGTCATACAGCTCTCACTTTGCTGTCGGCTGAACTGTAAGGTTATGTAAACCTCTGATATAAGCCGAGCGATGAGTGTATGTTGGTATGTATAGAGAGCGACTCATAGAGCGATATATTATATTATTTTGTTTTAAATATATTTTTTCAATGGGAATGTATTATTATATTTGTGTCCAGGGTAGTTTCTTTCCACGTATAATGTTTTATGTTTTGCTATGCTGTATATTATACATTTTCTACATTATGCTTGTGTTCTGAACAGGTTTTTTTTCCATCGTATGGTTGGTTGGTTGGTTTGTTGGTTTGTTTGTTCTCTTTTGTTGTTGTTTTTCTTTGGGTGGTGGTGGTGGTGGGTTTTTTTCAGCCCACGTATGGCCTGGTGTGGTCGTTTTTGGCTATATCAGAAATGAAGATGAATAAATAAATGAATAAACAAATAGGTGAATAGACTGCTTAACCTTTGCAAATGTTCTCTTCAAGAAGCATATAAGAACACGAAATTCACACACACACACACACACGCACACACACACACACACACACACACACACACACACACACACACACACACAGAGCGCTAGCTGGTTGGTAAATCAGTCAATAAATCAATTTGTCGGATCTGATTTCTCCTGCAATTATTATCATCGTTTGCAGTTTTGTTCGAGACACGCATCATCATCGGCCCGCACACCATCACGCTCTATGCTCATTGTGAAGTGTTTTGTTTTTAGTGTGTTCTTTTTTATCTGATGGATAGTCGTCTTTACCTTGCAGACAACACATGCGTTTGTTGTTGTTGTTGTTGTTGTTGTTTTGTGGTGTTTTTTTTTTTAATCCAGGCAATGTGTAAATGAAGGGCGTAGGTGGATCTCTCTCTCTCTCTTCTGCAGCAAGAACAGCATATGAGAGAGAGAGAGAGAGAGAGAGAGAGAGAGAGAGAGAGAGAGAGAGAGAGAGAGAGAATGTTGATTTGGTATAAATCGTGTCTTGCACGTGGCCTAAATTTTTCTCTTTTTTTCTTTTTTTTGGGGGGTGGGTGGGGGGTGGGGGTGCGGGAGGGAGGGAGGGGGGGGGCTGGGGAGGGGGGGCTTTTTTTTGTATTGATAATCACATGTCACGTTTGACACGCGTCAGTCCGTGATGTATAGACATCGAAGCGATTCGAACTACAGCCACTCGCCGTCCTAAGGCAATACATTTCTCTCTCTCTCTCTCTCTCTCTCTCTCTCTCTCTCTGTGTCTGTCTGTCTCACACACACACACACACACACACACACACACACACACACACACACACACACACACACACATATATATATATATATATATATATATATATATGTATATAATCCAATCATGTCGACCTTTGCGCAAAAAATAATTTCGGGGGCATGTTTGCCAATCCAATCATGCACTAAGGAAGTTT
>NC_134877.1:33478013-33488013 GCF_041734735.1 Babylonia areolata | reverse complement strand
ATTGGAAGGGTGTGTGTGTGTGAGAGGCGGGACGGGGTGGGGGGGGGAAGCTGCATACGACGCCTGTGTTTTCCACCAGTTTACCCATCAACTAGTTCATCTTGCCTTTCGGAAGAAAGGTGCACGAATTCCCCACAGTGGTCCTCAACATTTTGTGAATCCTGTATTATAAAATTACATACATGTGTAAAAAAAAAAAAAAAAAAAAAAAAAAAAAAAAAAAATATATATATATATATATATATACGTGGTGCCTTGATATATTGGTGATATTTTCCCTTGGCATGTCTTTCTGACGATGCCGTTATTTACGAGATAATGTGTCCTGCAACAATCTTCCTTCTTCCTTTTTCGGTCTTTGGGTTGGGTTTTTTACTGAGGTGGAGGGAAATGGGGGGGCGAAGGGGTGGGGGGAGCGGGGAGGGAGGGTATGAGAGGTGGTATCTATCTATCAGAGGTGGTAGGTTACGGGGCTGGGCGGGAGATTGAGGAAATCTTGAGGATTGAGGAATCCAATCACATGATGAGGCCATGCTGGTATCTGTTGGTTTCTTTACTTATTGTTGTTGTTCGTTTGGGGGGGGGGGGGGTGGGGGGGGGGGGTTAAGGGAGGGTTGTTGTTGTGTTTGTTTTGTTGTATTGGTGTGTGTGTGTGTGTTTTGCTGGTTTTTTATTGTTGTATTTGTGTGTGTGTGTGTGTGTGTTGTTGTTGTTGTTGTCGTCTTTCTTAGGGCGGTGGGGGTACGGAAGAGAATTTAGGATTAAAGATTTTTTGGAGAGATTATGAATGATGCCAGTTAACTCGGTGCTTTTGCGTATGTGTATGTGTGTTTGTGCACCCGTGTGTGTGTGTGTGTGTGTGTGTGTGTGTGTGTGTGTGTGTGTGTGTTTCGCTTCCCATTTAATCAACTTAATTTGCGAACACTTTGGCTCATAAATCTTTCTTCGAGCAATCTTTTTGTCTATCAACCGTGCCTGGCTTATGTTGCGTTTGAAACAAAACTGAGTAGCAAGGAGACGCTTTGTCAGTCTTGTGAATGATTTGTGTACCTGTTTTTTTTACTCCCGATATAATCATGCATACAACTTTTATTCTTACGTGAATGTGTGTGCGCGTGTGTGAGTGAGTTTGTCTGTCACTCTGTGTGTGTGTGTGTGTGTGTGTGTGTGTGTGTTGCAGATTAACTTCTTTTTGTTCCTGAATATCTTGCGCAAGCTCTTCATGAAGATTCGCCATAGTTCGGAGCTTGGTACCAACAGAAAAGCCAAGTACAGGTCAGGCGCAAGCACGCACGCACGCACGCACGCACGCAGGCCCGCACAACACACACAAACCACACACACACACACCTTCACCTCTCCCGTAGTCTGGGTTCAGACCGTTGGGGCACTGCTGCTGACCTGACCACCACCCCTCTCCACTCTTCACGGTTTTCTGATTTCCTCAGGGCGTCACCGAGCGTCAAGCCTGTCCACCCCCGGATGTTGTCTTCCCATCTCTTCTTCTGCCGTCCTCTCCTTCTGCCTCCTTGTACGGTGCCTTGCAGGAACGTTTTGGCAAGACCAGATGATCGGGAGATGTGTCCACACACACACACACACACACACATGCACACTCCTCTCCTCCTCTTTATCCTCCTCCTTTTTTTTTTTTTTTAACTCCTTCTTCCACACACAGAGTCACACAGAAACATTCTGCGTTCTGTTCTCCTCTTCATCAGCCACTCTCTTCGGCAATTTCTTTCTCCTTCTCCGTGCTGCTGCTGCTACTACTACTACTAATTCTATTACTATTGTTGCTGTTGCTGCTACAACTAATACTGCTACATCTGCTGCTGCTGCTGCTATTGCTATCATTTATGTATTGTTGCTGTTCTGTGAGAAAAGTGGCTGTTTTTTTTTTTTTATCGTGGTGCTGATTTCATTGTTCTTATCTACTATACTGCTGCTACTTCTATATTGTACTACTGCTACAACTACTGCTACTACTTGTATTGCTGTTTGTTTTGTTGTGTAAGAAAACTGGCCAAGTTCATTCTGGTGCTGACTTGACTGTTCTTTCTACTACTGCTAGTACTATACTACTGCTACTGTTGTAGTGCTGTTGGTGTTGTTGTGGTAGAAAACTGGCCAAGTATTATCCTGGTGCTAATGTCACTGTTCTCCTACTACAGCTACTTCTTCTTTTGCTACAACAATACTAGTATTGTTGTTTGTTTTGTGTCAGAAAACTGGCCAAATTCATTCTGGTGCTGACTTGACTGTTCTTCTACTACTGCAACTACTTCTAGTTCTACTATTGCTACTACTACTGTTCAATATTGATGTTGGTGTTGTTGAGTCAGAAAACTGGCCAAGTTTATCCTGGTGCTGATTTCACTGTTCTTATACTACTGCTAGTACTACTGCTACTATTGTAGTGCTGTTGGTGTTATTTTGTCAGAAAACTGGCGCTAATTTCACTGTTCTCCTACTACTGCTACGTCTATCGCTACAACTACTACTAGTAGTTGTTTGTTTTGTGTCAGAAAACTGGCCAAGTTCATCATGGTGGTAATTTAACTCTTCTACGACTGCTGCTGCTACTACTACTGCTGCTACTACTATTGTAGCGTTGTTGGTGGTGTTGTCAGAAAACTGGCCACGTTTCTTTCCTGGTGCTAATTTCACTGTTCTTCTACAACTGCTTCTGCTACTGCTACTATTGTAGCGTTGGTGGTGTTGTTGTGGCAGAAAACTGGCCAAGTTCATCCTGGTGCTGATCCCGCTGTTCGGCATCATGTACATCGTGTTCTACGTGCTGGTGCCGTCCGGGTTTGAGAACAACTCCTACAACGTGGCCTACCTCTATGTGGAGATGGCTTACAACTCCTTCCAGGTAAGTAGATATATATGTATATATAATAATTATATATATATATATATATGTATGTATATATGTATGTATGTATGTATGTATATATATATATATATATATATATATATATATATATATATATATATATATATATATATGTGTGTGTGTGTGTGTGCGTGCGTGCGTGTGTGTGTAAGAATGCGTTTCTTTGTGCGTGTGACTGTGTGTGCGTGTGTGTACGTGTGTGTTATATCAAAATATTTTTATCAATTATCTATCCGTCTGTCTGTCTGTCTATGTGTGTGTGTGTGTGTGTGTGTTGGGGGGGTTGTGAGAGGTGTGGTTGCAAGGGTATTGTGTGTGGGTTGTTGGGGCGGTTGAGAGGAATAGCTGGAGAGGGAGAGAGAGAGAGAACTCAGAAAATTTAATGTACATTGGCCTTGGGCCACAATACAATGGGGAAGGGTGGATCGGTGAGGTTGCATATAACATTGTGTTATCCATAGCAACAACAACAACAACAACAAAAACAAGTACAAACTGAATGAATATATATACTTGAACAATGCGCCCATCATATAGACATTTGTTTTTATATAGTATTTAACCATGCTTGATCACTGACTGCGGATTAACTTGTTCCTTGTATTGATAGCATGGAAAATACATCTTGATACTTTATGTCTGTGATTGAAATTTGTTGCTCCAACTAACACATGCAAGGGGAGTCTAGCCGATTCTTTAAATATTCTCTTTCTTAAATCTTCAAAAACGATGCAGTTGAATAAAAAGTGCTGCTCGTTCTCAACTTCATCCCTACAAAATGGGCATGCTCAGTCCTGATCTGAATGACTGTATCGATGTACATTGTTGTTGAGTGGTAGAACGTTGAATCTTGTTTGTGCAATAGGAACTCGGAACCAATATGTATCCATAACCAAAATATAGCTCTCTTTTTCAAAGACAGTCTTAAACAATCTATAAGAGAGAGAGAGAGAGAGAGAGAGAGTGTGTGTGTGTGTGCGCGCGCCTGTGACTGTATGTGTACGGGGGTCGTGGGATGTAGGGTAAGTGAACTGTATGTGGAGGGATGCGTGTGTTTGTGCGTGTGTGAGAGAGAGAGAATTTGTGTATGCGTATGAATGTTTGAGAGAGAGAGAAAGTGTGGTCTTTAATCTGAACGCTTTTCTACATTAAGTAAGTGATATTAGTGTGTGCGTGCGTGCGTGCGTGCGTGCGTGCGTATGTGTGTGTTAGTGTATGTTTGCTTGTGTGTATGTGTTTAATGCGTATTTTGTTCTTTTTTTTTTGATGCAGTGAATCAATTTTCAATTTGTATCATTGTCTCATATCTCATGTCTCATATTTCGAAGCTCCTTTTATTTGGGATGGCTTCCTTCTAATATTACCCCCCTTCATTCTTTCTATCACTCTAGTGGAGTAATGGCTTAGAGATAACGCGTCCGCCTTGGAAGCGATAGAATCTGAGCGCGCGCTGGTTTGAATCACGGCTCAGCCGCCGATATTTTCTCCCCCTCCGCTGGACCTTGAGTGGTGGTCTGGACGCTAGTCATTCGGATGAGACGATAAACCGAGGTCCCGTGTGCAGCATGCACTAAGCGCACGTAAAAGAACCCACGGCAACAAAAGTTTTGTTCCTGGCAAAATTCTGTGGAAAAATCCACTTCGATAGGAAAAACAAATAAAAGTGCACGCAGGAAAAAATACAAAAACAAACAATCAATCAAAAACAAACAATCAATCAATCAAAAACAAAAAAAACAAACATGGTTGGCGCTGTAGTGTAGCGACGCGCTGTCCCTGGGGAGAGCAGCCCAAATTTCACTCAGAGAAATCTGTTGTGACAAAAAGAGAAATACAATACAATATCGGTCTGTCTGTCAGTCGCTGTCAGTTTTGGATGTTCGCATTGGTGCTTGTGTCTTTGTGTGTTTACTATAGACGTTAGCCTTAGTCTATGTCTTGTCAGAATTCGTCATGGTTGCTTAGGTAGCTGGACTAACCTGTACATTATTCATGGATGTTTAAAAAAAAAGTTATTGGAACAATTTTAGTAAAGCGTTTCGAGCAATGTTTTTGTTCGGGCGCTAACTACAACAACAATAATAACAAATTAGCATTGTTGTAACTGTAAAGCGTTTAGAGCGAAATTACTTTTTTGGGATTTATATAAATAAATATTATGATTGTTATTATTATACACACACACACACACGCGCGCGCATATTCGCTCTCTTTCGGTTTCTTTATTATTGCTCTCTCTCTCTCTGTGTGTCGTGTATTAATTCCATGCTTGTGCCTATGTGTGTGTGTGTTATTATTACCACGCTTATGCCTTTATGTAGAATTGTATTCGCATGCTATGACTTTAAGCAGCATTGTGTAGTGCATGCAGTGACATATACAATGTAGTATTGTGTAGTGTAGACCCTGTTTCAGGGCGGAGACTGGATGGAAAAAAAAAAAAAAGTGCGCCAGTGCTTATCTATTATCCTCGAAAATAAAGAATCTGTCTTTGTCCTCTCTCTGTCTCTCTCTGCCTCTCTTTAGTCCTTTCGACCTCCACCCCCCCACCCCCGCCTTCTCCTCCTTCCCCCCCTCTCACTCCTCTGTGATCATAGCACGGACATTTTCCTCCTGTTATTTTGTTGGGTTTTCTTCTGGATGCCGCGGTCCTTACCTCGTGTGTGTTTGTCAGTCTCTCTAATCATAATTTCGTTGTCTGTGTGAGTGGTTCATCTCTTGTGCTTTTCTATGCTATGCTATGCTATGCTATGCTGCTCTCAGATCGGATTTTGTTGTCCGTCTGAAAATTTGAGGTACATATATAAAACATCTGCGTTCGTCGCTGTGTTGCAGGGGTTTCTGCTGGCGTTGCTCTTCTGTTTCTTGAACGAGGAGGTGAGCCGTGGACCTGAAGTTATGATGGGTGTTCTTTTTGAAAAGTGTGCACGAAATATTAGAATAGAATAGAATAGAATAGAATATGTCTTTATTACCAAGTGTACCGGGGTCACAAGGAATATTGGGGCTGATGACTAGATATTCGGGTAGATGGTTGTTGAGAGAGAGACAGACAGACAGACAGACAGAGAGAGAGAGAGAGAGAGAGAGAGAGATGTACATTACAATATATTACTACAAACACAAGCCAACAGACAGCACTTCCCCACACACCCCTGCTTACTGCCACAATCGTAACGATGCGAAACACCATCACCACCTTGTTTCTGGACACGGCGCACGCACGCACGCACGCACGCACACGCACACACTTTTATTGATTTTGTTTTTGTCGTTTGCTCATTGCTGTTTCACAAACATTTTATGAATTGCTCATTCCATTGTAAAGAGTTCGCCCTTTCTCTGTATATCCCCACCCCTGTCACACACACACACACACGCGCGCGCGCGATACATCTAAAATCACTCGAAGTAAAAAGACGTTAGATAAAAAAAAAAACACACACACACACACAATTGATTCATTCTCCTCCCCCTCCGCCTCCTCCTTCCATCCCCCCTTCCTTCTTTCACCCCCTTCCATTCCTCCTCCTTCCATCCCTCCCTGCTCCTCCCATCCCTCCTTCCATCCTTTCTTCCACCCCCTTCCTTCTTCCATCCTTCCTCCCTTCTTCCATCCCTCCTTCCATCCCCCTTCCTTCTTCCATCCTTCTTCCATCCTTCCTCCCTTCTTCCATCCCTCCTTCCATCCCCCTTCCTTCTTCCATCCCTCCTTCCATCCCCCTCCCTTCTTCCATCCCTCCTTCCATCCCCCTCCCTTCTTCCATCCCTCCTTCCATCCCCCTCCCTTCTTCCATCCCTCCTTCCATCTTCCATCCCCCTTCCTTCTTCCATCCCCCTTCTTGCATCCCTCCTTCCTTTTTTCTCCCATCCATCCTTCCTTCTTCCATCCTTCTTCCATCCTCCCCTCCTTCCATCCCTCCTTCCTATCCCTCCTTCACATCCATCCTTCCTTCGTCCATTCTCCTTCTATTCATCCCTCATTCTTCTTCTTCTTCTCCTTGCAGGTGCACGGAGAGCTGAAGCGGGTGTGGTACCGCCACCAGTACCGGAAGTCGGGAGACCCCACGGCCTTCACGCGCTCCTTCGCCGCCTCCTCCTACCGCAAGGCGCCCAGCGTCCTCAACAACACCAACACCAACACCAACGCCGCCGCCGCCTCCCTGTCCTCACACCACCACCACCACCACCATCCCAGAAACGCCAAACTGCTGGCCATGCATCACAAGCTGCAGAGCTTCTCCTTGGCCTCCTCCTCCTCGCTGACCTCCTCCTCCTCCTCCCCGGGCACCAATGGCATCCTCACCGCTGCCGAGAAGAAGCGCGCGCGGATGCACAGGGCCCGCTCGCACGACCTGGGCTACGAGTCGCTGCCCCCGGACTCTGTCGGCAGCGGCACAGCCACAGCCACAGCGACCACCGCCATCACTGCAGCCCCTGCAGCTGCTGCCAGCATGGCAGAGCCTCACGGAGGGAATGACCTGTTACGCCAAGCGTTGCTGGGCAACCTCAAGGCTAAAGTTTCATCCTCGTCGGCGTCTGCGTCTGCAGTGGCTGCTGCCAGGAAGAAAAGTCCGTCGCCTCCTCCGCCTCCTCGTTCTTCGGAGTTTGTTACCGCCTTGAACGGAAACGGCACCATCGCCGCTGGCGAATGTGACGACAGCGGGGACCGGACGCCGCTGACGTCATCGCCGGCTCGTCACGGCGGTGACGTCACCGGCGGCGGGGATGGGGACGATGAGGACGCCATGTCTGCGGCGGAGAACAACAGTCAGGACGAGGAGGAGGATGCTTGTGACACGGCGTTTCTGTGACGGGTTCCGTTTGTTGCTGCGGTGGTGAAGGTTGGGAGGGATGTGTGTGTGTGTGTGTGTGTGTGCGTGTGGTATTGCGTGTGTCTGTGTGTGTCTCTGTGTGTGTGCGTGTGTCCCTGTGTGAGGAGGATGCTTGTGACACGGCGTTTCTGTGACGGATTGCGTTTGTTGCTGCGGTGGTCAAGGTTGGGAGGGATGTGTGTGTGTGTGTCTGCGCGTGTATCCCTGTGTGAGGAGGATGCTTGTGACACGGCGTTTCTGTGACGGACTGCGTTTGCTGCTGCGGTGGTGAAGGTTGGGAGGGATGTGTGTCTCTGTGTGCATGTTCTATGGGAGAGGGATTCCGGACTGCTGGTGTGTGTTATTATGATTGTTGCAACAGACACAAAGAAACGAATGTAAAAATCGCGCCAACGCTTGTTGGTGGTCTTTAAAATCGTTATTGTTCAGCTGTGCCACTGAAGTAACAAATGACTGACTGTATAGTCACGAGTGACCTACAAAAAAAAAAAAAAAAAAAAGTACTACTGTCATAAAGAAACGCGAATGTATGGAAGACTATAATTGTTATAACCTTACATGAACTGTAGATGAGTGAAGCCATACCATACATGGTACCCGTTATTGAAAACGTTCGAGATTTCGTACGTTCTCGGACACTGTTTCTGATACACGAAAGTGCAGTTTACCTCCGCATTTCCTGATTGTTTTCATTTCATTTTCGTTTTGTGTTGTTTTGTTGTTTTGAAGTGTAACGGTGACTGTTCTCTTATAATGATCCCCGTAAATTTCCGTGAATGTTGTTCGTTGCTTCGGGGTATAAGGCCAACCCTTTTACCTAACGTTACATAAACGACATGAATACCTATCCGAGGAAAGAGGGAGGGAGAGAGTGTGTGTGTAGGAGGGGGGAGGCGTGATGGGGGTATCTAAAGTCACGCCAGCACCACCAGAACTACAGGTACGTATCAACGGGCAGTGAGAATACCGCTGTGTTGTAGTATATTTTTTGTGTTTTTTTTACATTGGGAATCTGCGATTCGATCTCACAACATTTAACGTTTCATTGAAAAGGTTTGTAGTATATGGACATGGAAAAAGGACAGCCACTTGTCACAAGCTTCATGTCTAACGGTTTGATGATGTTGCGCGCGCGCGCACACACACACACACACACCCCCTACACCCCTCCCCCACCACACACACACACACACAATGCGCGCGCGCGCGCACCGTCGAATGCTGGATTGCACATTAAGGCCGCTTATAATTTAGAAGCTTGATCCAGCATACCAGCTGCATTATCATTATATCTAAAATGCCATCGTTCGTTGGTCTTGTTAATGTATCTATGAAGTTAACAATGAACATTCTTGCCGTTAGTTTTAAAGCGTTGCTTTTTTTTAAATTTTTAACCTGACGCTGTTAATGCTGCTGCTGCTGCTGCTGCCAAATATCCCTTAAATGTGCCGACATATTCATCATCATCATCATCATTATTATCATAACCGTTCTCGCCATCGATCATCATTAAGTTCTGTCTCTCACAAACCTCTACACTCATCCCACCTGGCCCCAACCATTTTTGTCCTGGGCACGCGCGCGTGTATGGGTGGAGGTTGTGTGTAGAAGTGTCTCTTCAGGACTTTTGCAGGATGTCGTGCGTGCGTGCGTGCATCCGCGTGCCCATGTCTTGAGTATATACGTGCGCATATCTGCATGCGCCAAAGTTCGCGTGTATGTGCACGTATGTGTCTTGTCTTTTGTGTGACACGCCTTTTCGCTGTAATAACTGAGCAACGAACATTGGTCTACACACTAGAACAGAGAATATCAGAGATCTGTGCCGAGCAAAAAGGACGGCGAACTCCAAAAGGAAGACATCCAAAGAAATTACCCACAGCCTGACCTCTGAGCTCTATTTTACAGTCTGACGACAGCCTTACACCTACATGCATACTTGTGAGAACTAATCAAGGGGTTCAAGATGCTAAACAGGGCTTTGACCTCTCAATTTTGATTTGAAAAAAACAAACCCAGAGCTTAAGATTGAGTAGTATTGTCTGCCTCCCACTAGAAAGAAGCATACCCGGTTCTAATCCCGAAAGTCTGATCCCGAAATAAACGACTGAATGAGCTTCATATTTTCACATACAGACTTCACAATATCGTCACACTATAGATAGATAATAGACAGACAGATATAGATAGATAGATAGAAATAATATCAATATCACAGAGGCGACAGAGTCAGGAAGAAGACATGGAGCAAGGCTGAGAAGAG
>NC_134877.1:33463013-33473013 GCF_041734735.1 Babylonia areolata | reverse complement strand
TACAACCACTAGCACCACCACCACCACCACCACTACTACTACCTACTACCACCACCACTACTACTACCACTACCACCACCACCACTACTACCACTACCACCACCACCACCACCATCACCACCACCACTACTACTACTACCACTACCACCACCATCACCACTACTACTACTACTACTACTACTACTACCACCATCACCACCACTACTACTACTACCACTACCACCACCACTACTACTACTACTACTACCACCACCACTACTACTACTACTACTACCACTACCACCACCACTACTACTATCTACTACCACTTCTGCTTCTACTTCTTCTTCTGCCCCTGCTGCTGCTGCTGTTAGCTTTTTAAATACATGAAGTGAGTTAATTAATGCTGATCTGTATTCCTACTACTGTTACCACTGCATTCACAATTTGAATACTGCTGCTACAGATTATGATTTTACTACTGCTCCCACTCCTACTGCTGCTGCTGTTGCTACCACCACCACCGCTACTACTACTACTACTACTACTACTACTACTACTACTACTACTACTACTACTTTTAACACTTAGCGCTCAGTCGCTCATTCCCAAGTCATTTTTTTTTTACACAGTCACGTACTTAGAAGGAGGAAGACAGAGGAGAAGACGGAAGAAAAAGTGGAACGATCACGTCATAGAGGAGTGGATAGGGGGGGAAAACGTTCGCCGGAGAGACTAACTATCCCGCAAAGGCATGGATCGGAGGAAGCTGGTCGGAAACCTCATCAGGACGACGCCCCGACGACTCCCCAACAGGAGTTAAGGGCGAAAGGCAAGGCGAGGCAAGGCAAGGCAAGGCAAAGCAAGGCAAGACAAGGCAGGGCAGGGTAAGGCAAGTCAGGGCAGGGCAAGGCAAGGCAGGGCAAGGCAAGGCAAGGCAAGGCAGGGCAAGGCAAGGCAAGGCAGGGCAAGGCAAGGCAAGGCAAGACAGGGCAAGACAAAGCAAGGCAAGGCAGGGCAGGGTAAGGCAAGGCAGGGCAGGGCAAGGCAAGGTAAGGCAAGGCAGGGCAGGGCAAGGCAAGGCAGGGCAGGGCAAGGCAAGGCAAGGCAAGGCAAGGCAAAGCAAGACAAGGCAGGGCAAGACAGGGCAAGGCAAGGCAAGGCAATGCAAGGCAAGGTACTGAGAAACTTAGACATGCCAGAATGGAGAATGGCTCCAAAGTTAGAACAATTAAGTGAAAATCGCACACTGTTTGTACAGGAACCAAAATAAAACCGCGTTTGTGTACTAACCCCATAATTATGCAAGAGGATTACCGTGAGCTGAAAACGTGTTGCACGTGTCGTAAACCATTCAAATCACACACACACACACACACACAGACGGACAGACAGAGAGACAGACAGAGAGACAGACAGAGCTCAAATACGCACTAACCACGTTGACTCGCGATGCTCTTCCAGAGGCTGCTTGGATCAGGGAAAAGAAAGAAAGCTCACACACAGCGGGAACAATGTCAGAGGATATGGCAGACAGGTCAGCAGATGTAACGTTGTCAGTGACAGTGACAGCAACAGCAGGGCTGACATCGGAGACAGGAGGACTGTCAGTGCAGGGGACAGAGCCCCACAAACGGCGACGTCTGCCCGCTCTGGTTCCTCTCTTCGTTAGCGGTTTGCCGATGCCCAGGCTGATGATGCGCCGTGTCGTGTCGTCGTGTAGCCTGCAGTGTTTATATGCCATGGCATTCTTAGCAAAGCTCTGATGTCATTGATGTTTTACCATGGTGACAGTGGCAGTGCGAGAGCAGAGGTCGGACGGTATGAGAGGGCTGGGCACGTGAAAAACGTGCCAAAAGGCGGAGTGTGTGGTAGGCAGGCCGAAGAGGGTCGCTGACACGACAACGAGGGTCAAGTGAACAGCATTCATATGTGCCAGTTTGTAAACAAATACACAAATAAATACACACACACACACACATGCACAAACGCACACGCAGACACACGGCCACACACACACACACACACACACACACACAGCAACAACATCATCATCATCATCATCAACAACAACAACAACAACAACAACAAAAATATATACAAATCGTTACCTTGCTGTTCAGAGCGCGAGTATGTCAAACATTTAGAACCCTTTGGTGGAAGACCTAAAGAAAGTACCCTTACCAAATCTTGTGCTCGGAGTTCTTCTGTTCATCCCATCTGAGAGACGAAACAGTATTCTGACCAGATTCATTCTGGAAGTAGTTTTTTTTCCCCACATCTCATTATCTGGCCTGATTGTGAATGACATACAATGTTCACACTGAACAGAGAATACGGTACCGGAATTCATGTCTCTGCTTTCGTGCCATGTCCGGGGCTGTTATCGGTATATATATATATATATATATATATATATATATATATATATATATATATATATATATATATATATATGTGTGTGTGTGTGTGTGTGTGTGTGTGTGTGTGTGCCTCACTTTTTAAGCAATATGTCTCTTTATGGTCTTCTCCGCTCTTCTGTTGATGACAGGTTATTTTGCTTTCAACATACAGAAACACTGCTTTGGGAGAGCTTTTAGTTCTTCAGCTGTGTGCAGACCTGGAATTCACTGCCTTTTTCAGTCTGTCGCTGTCCCTCACTCACATGTTTAAAAAAAAACGGTTCTTTTTTTTTCTCAAGCAGGTTCAACATTTATGGAACTCCATTGCATTAACTGTATTCTATGCATCTATTTCTTTCACGAGTGTTTGCGTGAGTGCATATAATTATGTGTGAGAGTACAGGAAAATACTGACATGTCGGATCCGTTCCCTGTGGTAAATGGAGTGAAGCAGGGCTGCGTCCTGGCACCCACACTGTTCTCCATCCTCTTCTCTGCCATGCTGATTGACTCCTTCCACGACTGTGACCGGGGCATTTACATTCAGTTTCGCACATATGGCAAACTTTTCAACTTGCGGCGACCCCTTGCCAGGTCCAGGGTGTTTGAGGACATGCAGTTCATTATGGACAGGTTCGCAACCTCCTGCAGGCACTTTGGACTCACCATCAGCCTCAGCAAGACCGAGTCCATGTACCAACCAGTTAGCTCACAGAACGCCAGCGCCTCCCCCCCCCCACCTCCCCACCTGCAGTGACACAGAGATCAAGTCAGTCGACAAGTTTTGCTACCTGGGCAGCATCCTATGCAGCAACGGAGCCCTTGATGCAGAAGTGACGCTGTGCATCGCCAAGGCCAGCTACGCCTTTGGCAGACTCAACAACAGGCTGTGGAACAACAAAGGCATCAGGCTCAGCACCAAAATCCAAACCTACAGAGCTGTTGTGCTGACCACCTTGTTGTACTGCTGTGAAACATGGACGACGTATCGCCGTCACATTCAACAAATTGAGCAGTTTCACCAGAGATGCCTACGAAAGATCCTCGGCATAAAGTGGCAAGACAAGGTCTCCAACCTCGAGGTCCTAGAGAGGAGCGGCCTGCCCAGGATCGAAAGCCTGCTGATCCAGTGCCAGCTACGCTGGACAGGACACGTTGTCCGCATGACAGACAGCTGGATCCCGAAGATGCTTTTGTATGGCAAACTGAAGGAAGACCACCGTGAACTTGGAAGACCCCGCAAGCGCTTCAAGGACACCGTGAAGACAAACCTCAAAGCCTGTGACATAGACATCGCTTCCTGGGAAACTGATGCCCTTGACCGCTCTCGCTGGAGGATGCTGTGCTCTAGTGGCATAAAGACGTTTGAAAAGAAGAGAACGCTGGCCATTAAGGAGAAGCGTGAGCGAAGGAAGCAGGGCTCAACTTCTGGAGACGTTTTCCCTTGCAACACCTGTGGGAAGTGCTTCGCATCCAGAATCGGCCTCTTCTCCCATATGAGGACATACACCGACAGATAAGCCTGCCTGCCTACTCATCCGTCGGACCGACGGGAGACTCCATAAATATAATTATGCGTGGATGCGCGTGTGAATGTGTGTGTGTGTGTGTGTGTGTCTGTGTGTGTGTGTGTGTGTGTGTGTGTGTGTGTGTGTGTGTGTGTGTGTGTGTGTGTGTGTGTGTGTGTGTGTGTGTGTGTGTGTGTGTGTGTGTGTGTTTTCTTGTGTGGTTGACTGACGTATTATTGCAAAGCGGTTTAAGATGGTTGAAAGCGCTAGGCCTATACATATGTACTACTACTACCACTTCAGCTAATTTATAAAATAATAACATACGTCGGAATGAAGTGATCTTTATTATACTTATCATCATCATTATGATTATTGTTATCTTCTTCATCATCATTAACTCACTCAGTACGGCCAGTCCTCTCTTCTCCTCTACACAGACCCCTTGGATGTCCAGTGGGTGTCTGAATGACCCAACCTTTAGCTTCCGTCGTCAGAATTGTGGTATTTTTTGTTGTTGTCAACATTCACCTCTTCAGTATAAGAGCCTTCCACTTGCAATATTTTGATGATGGTAATTGGGGTGAAACGCTGTTAACGTCGTCTCTTTCGCCGTTCGTATGGAGAGAGTTAATAGTAGTAGTAGTAGTAGTAGTAGCAGTAGTAGTGGAGGTGGTGGTGGTGGTGATGGTAGTAATAGTAGTAGATTCTTTTATCATAAAAGCCTGTTTACCTGGGACGTCACGGATGGCGGTCAGTAGTGCCGAGGCCCGGTACCGTGTGGACTGGGTGTGTTGAAGAGCATCCTGCAACAATATCAATACCAGCAGCGTTGAAGACTGCGGTACATGACGGTTTGGTACGTACGTCGTTAGGAAGCGAACCGAAATGAGCGGTCTGCCCGTTAGTCGGCAATATACACATTTATTCCGCTGTACTTCTGCGTTTATAAGACGAACAAAAGACCTTTGTAAATTGGTTAATAACATTGTAATTAAAAAAAAATATATATACTCTACATTTCTTCCCCTCCACTCTTTGATTGGCATTCTTTGCATCATTCCAGAGGGGGAGAAATATAGAGTATATCTTATCATTCAGGCCCAATACTCGGCTTATATCACAGACTGACATAAGTTTACATTTGGGCCAACAGCAAAGTGAGAGCTGTATTATCAATGGTTTCTCCAGTCAATGGGAAACCATTTACAGCTTAGTCTTTTGTGAAGGACTATGACTCTCAAACTAGGAGGCAAAATTGCACTGGCTCTTAGTGCTGCAGCCTTCTGAGCTAGTTGGCCTTTGGGAACCATCCCAACGCCGACTGTCCTAAAACCCTCTTGGCCGAGAGAGTGGGGATGTAACTTGGGCAAGACACTCTCCACTTTTATTAAATTCTAGCCCAAATGGTCGGAACAGCAGTTGCCTCCTCTGCTGTTCTGATGGACATAGTCAGACACGACTGACTATTATATATATATATATATATATATATATATATATATATATATATATATATATATATATATATATATATATATCATATCACAATGTTATTCAAATGTTATTACAACTTTTCCGTCTCCGCAACGAAACTGAATGGAAAGAACACAGGGGAAGAAACGTGGATATGGCCCATTCGTCAACATGAAGTGTGGTCTTCCAAACTGGTTTCCACAGACATTACTGTTCAGACCAACGTCTTTCACGGCGGTCTCACCGCCACCACCATCAAAACGCCCACCTACCAATACCCCTCCACTGAGAAAGGTCGTTCCAGATATAAATAAAAAAGAAATTCATAGTGGAAGGATGAATTGAAAGGTGTAAGGTCCCATAGCCACGTACAGTTTTCGGGACAGTGAATTCATATCCACTGTAGCGTCGACATGGGGAAGACTAGTCCCAATTCTCTCCTTCAGCCGTTTAAACATTCCCCAGCCGAAGTCAGGTAGGTATGTCACGTAGGCTACGTGGAGTGATGACCTAGAGGTAACGCGTCCGCCTTGGAAGCGAGAGAATCTGAGCGCGCTGATTCGAATCACGGCTCAGCCGGCGATATTTTCTCCCCCCCTCCACTACACCTTGAGTGGTGGTCTGGGCACTAGTCATTCGGATGAGACGATAAACCGAGGTCCCGTGTGCAGCATGCACTTAGCGCACGTAAAAGAACTCACGGCAACAAAAGGGTTGTTCCTGGCAAAATTCTGGAGAAAAATCCACTTCAATAGGAAAAAAAACAAATAAAACTGCACGCAGGAAAAAATACAAAACAAGAGAGGCAAGACTCACTTGTGATACACATTTTAAAAAAATCCAAGCTTTTTATGCTTTGAGTATAATTTCAAAATGTAGTTTTTAAGATGAAAAAGATCAGTTTAAAGCAAATTAAGTCCCTAGCATTAATTACAGAGTAATCTCCCTTTTTTTACTATCTGCACCAAAACGTTTGCAAAATAAATAAAACTTCCATGCTTATCAAAAGAAGTTTCTGTTTGAACAAAAAATGATAATAATGACTGCTCTTGTTGTTGGGTCAGAATATCAGATCAAAGTGCCAAGTTTAGAGAATACCAAAAATATAAATATAACAGTAAATGCAGTTTGCATATAATTAGGCTTCATTTTTTAATATTTTTTGTGCCCATCCCAGAGGTGCAATACTGTTTTAAACAAGATGACTGGAAAGAACTGAATTTTTCCTATTTTTATGCCTAATTTGGTGTCAACTGACAAAGTATTTGCAGATAAAATGTCAATGTTAAAGTTTACCACGGACACACAGACACACACACACACACACACACACACACACACACACACACAGACACACACACACACACAGACAACCGAACACCGGGTTAAGACACAGACTCACTTTGTTTACACAAGTGAGTCAAAAATGGGTGGCGCTGTTGTATAGCGACGCGCTCTCCCTGGGGAGAGCAGCCCGAATTTCACAGAGAGAAATCTATTGTGATAAAAAGAAATACAAATACAAATATTCCTGTTTACACCTGGGTGGTGGAATAGGGAGAATCGGAGTAAAGCGCCTTTGTCAAGGACAGCACCATGCCGAAACGGAGGCCTCGAACCCTGTTCACTGGTGAACGCTCGATCAAACGTCCAACGCCTGACTGACCATGACTCGGCGCTTCCTAAAGGGAAAGAGACACCGTCAAAAATATGTACAACAAGTAAACTAAAACAGTGGATCAGAGAGATTACTGTTAAAGACTCATTGGAATCACGGATAATTACGTCCATAATTGTTCCCCTCCACTTCTCTCTGTGACTGGCGGAGTGAACGTCCACGCCTTGTTTTGTGAACTCTACTCATTCCGTCCTGAGGGGGAAACTTACGGATATTCGCCAACATCACCATCAAAAGCAGGAGCTGGACCAGCTCTTTTCATACCTTGGCAAAACTGGTTTGGAACATGCCTTCAGTCTGTTCAACATGCCATCAAGAACCGCTTTCAAATACAGCTTCTTTCTTCGTATCGTAGGCCCCTGTACCGTTGGATTTCCATTCCGCCTTCTGTGGCTGAGTCTGGGCTGATTCTACATTTCTTCACCTGTATTATTTAGTTTTGAAGACGGGAAGGCTGTAAATTAGTTAAAAGCATTGTAATATATACTCTTTCTTCTTCTGCGCTCTTTTATTAGCCATCTTTACGACATTCGAGCGGGAAGAAATGTAGTTACAATATCATCAACCAATTTACAACTTTTTTTTTCCTTCTTCGAGACGAAACTGAATGGAAAGAGAACGGGAGGAGAGGGGTGGGGGGGTGGGGAGGGGGTTGGGGGGGGGGGGGGGGGGAGAAATGTGGATATCACCCGAGGCTTTCTACTTGGCATCTTTTTAAACAGGAGCTAGCAATCACATGTTCAGAATCATAGCATCAATGACGGTCAGAACTGCCACAACAGCCAGGCTGGTCCAACTGCAGATGTGAAAATGTCCAGATGCCAAGGCGTTGTTATTGTTGTTGTTGAAGTTCTTCTTCTTCTTCTTGTTTCGCTGCTCTTGTAGCTGTCGTGGTCGTCTTCTTCTTCATTATCTTGTTTCACTGCTCATGTAGCTGTCGTGGTCTTCTTCTTCTTCATCTTGTTTCACTGCTCTTGTAGCTGTCGTGATCTTCTTCTTCTTCATTTTGTTTCGCTGCTCTTGTAGCTGTCATGGTCTTCTTCTTCTTCTTCATATTGTTTCACTGCTCTTGTAGCTGTCGTGGTCTTCTTCATTATGTTTCGCTGCTCTTGTAGCTGTCGTGGTCTTCTTCTTCATCTTGTTTCGCTGCTCTTGTAGCTGTCGTGGTCTTCTTCTTCTTCATCTTGTTTCACTGCTCTTGTAGCTGTCGTGGTCTTCTTCTTCTTCATCTTGTTTCACTGCTCTTGTAGCTGTCGTGGTCTTCTTCTTCTTCATCTTGTTTCACTGCTCTTGTAGCTGTCGTGGTCTTCTTCTTCTTCATCTTGTTTCACTGCTCTTGTAGCTGTCGTGATCTTCTTCTTCTTCATCTTGTTTCGCTGCTCTTGTAGCTGTCGTGGTCTTCTTCTTCTTCTTCATATTGTTTCACTGCTCTTGTAGCTGTCGTGGTCTTCTTCTTCTTCTTGTTGTTTCGCTGCTCTTGTAGCTGTCGTGGTCTTCTTCTTCTTCATCTTGTTTCACTGCTCTTGTAGCTGTCGTGGTCTTCTTCTTCATCTTGTTTCACTGCTCTTGTAGCTGTCGTGATCTTCTTCTTCTTCATCATCATCTTGTTTCACTGCTCTTGTAGCTGTCGTGATCTTCTTCTTCATCTTGTTTCACTGCTCTTGTAGCTGTCGTGGTCTTCTTCTTCTTCATCATCATCTTGTTTCACTGCTCTTGTAGCTGTCGTGATCTTCTTCTTCGTCTTCTTCTTCTTCCAACTTCTCTTCTTCACTTTCTCCGTGTCCCTCTTTCGCACCACTCTGATGCGCAAGGCGCGTAAACTGGACTGTCCAACATGTCCACAAGCCAGTCTTGACTGCAACAACCTGTTGGGGAAATTCAGCTTGGGTCGGTCGCAAGCAAGTGGGTCCAGGAGCCAGTTGCATTGCTCGGACGGAAGAGCATGGTATGGTCGTAGCCCGCTACTAACTGTGCGTAGTATGGAACTGACCAATGACGTAGTTCGATCAACGTAGGCATTTTGTCACGTGTAACTGTCAAAAAAGTTAGAACCAAGCAATGCAACTGGCACCAGGTGTCAACGTGCACACAGCGTCTCTGGAGGGCAAGACAGATCTCAGGAACACACTCCGTTTCAGCACGACGTTGTTCACGTGCGAGTCGTGTTGGAGCTGTCACTGTCGTCCCCACTGACTGTCAACGGGACACGGCGTTGAACAACCTTTTGGTGATTTAAGCAATCCCTGCACTTTTAGCTGCAGGTCATAATTATATTTCTTGTGGCACGCAGACGCAAACATATACACGCATACACATAAATACAGACACACACACACACACTGACACATACATTCACGCTCACACACACACACACACACACATTCACGCACGCACGCACGTACACAAACACACATACGAGTGTGCGCAAAATAAATCTCTATACCCCATCAGAATACCACGGGTCAGCCATGTGCAAAATGATTATGTCTGTCTGTCTGTCTGTCTGTCTGTCTCACTCCTCTTGTCTTTTTCCCCTTGGCTGCATCGATTTTAATTAGTCCTTGTCAATGCTTTTTAACACTTTTGTTTTATAACTTTTCGTAAAACTTGTTGCCTTTTTCTTTATTTTCTTTCTTTCTTTCTTTCTTTCCTTCTTACCTTCGTTTCTTCTTCTTTTTTTTCTTTTACTTTGCCCTCCTACACACATGATCGTGGACAGCTGAAAACAAATATCTAAAGGAAAAAAAAAACCGAAAGAAATAATGGAAAACTGTTAGAATCTGAAAGAAAGAAGGGGAAAAAAAGTCAAATAAACAAAAGGAAATGAAAAGAAAAAAAATCAAATTAAAGGTATTCTGAAAATAGGCAAAGTATTAAGGATAGAACATATAAAAAACAAGCAAAAAAAACAAAAAACAACAACAAAAAACACAAAAAACAAACAAACAAAAAAAAGA
>NC_134877.1:33450513-33460513 GCF_041734735.1 Babylonia areolata | reverse complement strand
GCTCTCTCCTGACACCCATCTCTCTCTGTCTCTCTCTCTCTCTCTTTCTGTGTCTGTCTGTCTGTCTGTCTATTAACCGTAAACAAAAAAAAACCAAATGACCAGGAAGAAAGAAACGGAAGACAGAAAGACATTCAAAATAAAAGGAAAGAAAAAAAAACTTCTTTTTTTTCAGAAGGCGAGAAGTTTATCACAGTTACCAACATGAAACTCCCGTTTTATGGTCGATCTCATTTGACTGTGGGCTGTAGTGAAACAAAGTTGGTTTTTTAGACGTATTTTTCATTTATTCTTTTTTGGAGGGCATGGGGACGGTGATTCACAATCAAATTGGTGTGTGTGTGTGTGTGTGTGTGTGTGTGTGTGTGTGTGTTCGTGTGTGTGTGTATGTGTGTGTGTGTGTGTGTGTGTGTGTGTGTTCGTGTGTGTGTGTGTGTGTGTGTGTGTGTGTGTGCGCGTGTGTCCGTGTGCGTGTGTGTGTGTGTGTGTGTGTGTGCGTATGTGTGTGTGTGTCCCTACGTCTATTTCTCGCTCTCTCCTGACACCCATCTCTCTCTCTCTCTGTGTCTCTGTCTGTCTGTCTGTCTCTGTCTGTCTATTAACCGTAAACAAAAAACAAATGACCAGGAAGAAAGAAACGGAAGACAGAAAGACATTCAAAATAAAAGGAAAGAAAAAAACTTCTTCTTTTTTTTCAGAAGGCGAGAAGTTTATCACAGTTACCAACATGAAACTCCCGTTTTATGGTCGATCTCATTTGAATGTGGGCTGTAGTGAAACAAAGTTGGTTTTTTAGACGTGTTTTTCATTTATAATTTTTTGAGGACATGGGAGCGGTGATTCAGAATCATATTTGTGTGTGTGTGTGTGTGTGTGTGTGTGTGTGTGTGTGTGTGTTGTCAAGTCATCATATCCACGGAGACATCATTTGTCTAGACAAATTTCGAACTGTATGACACAGACTTCACATCATAGATATTATATCCATACATGTTTACTTCGCCTTCATCTGACCTAAGTTAAACTTAGCTCTTTTAATAGATAAATAGATAAATTAATGAATATTCAAATAAATCACCTTCTTCTTCTTTGTCTTCTTCATTGCTATTCTGCAATGTCGTCAATCCATAGTTTTGTATAATTAGATATATAGATTTCCACATTCTTTATAAACCTTTCACGGCCACTCAAAATAAAATAAATAGGAAAGCAGCAAGGCAGTGATTGATGTCTGCACCCCACATCATGGTCTCTCAGGGGTTGTTACTCAGTGTGTGAGCTACGAATTTGTCTCCCTTGCTTATCGTGACACTTCACAGCGCCCCATTTAAACGACACGGGGGTCAGTTTCACGTTTTGAAAGCGTCCCCCTTTGTTGCGCGACGATTCGGGTTAGTTCCCATTTTGCATTGACAGTGCTGTCGTAGGCGCTGTTTTTCTTGACTTACAGAAAGCTTTTGATCTCGTTGACCACGAAATATTACTCACAAAATTGTCATTGTATCTCAGAGACCCCACCACGCTGTCCTTTTTCGAATCATTCCTTACCGACAGAACACAACATGTGTTCACCAATTGTAGATTCTCTTCTACGGGAGCAATAAAAAGTGGAGTTCCTCAAGGATCTGTTTTAGGGCCACTTTTATTCTGCATATTTAATAATGATCTTCCTTTGTCTTTATCAGACTCCAGAATCTCGTGTGACCTTTTTAAAGATAACACTTCCCTTCATTCCAGTGCTGTCAGCGTTGCCTCAGTTCAGAATTCTCTTCAAACGGGCTTAAATGATGTTTCTAAATGACGCAAATCCAACTGTATGACACTTCATCCCCAAAAAAACAACAACAACAAAGAGTATGATTATCACGTCAAGACAAAAGCACCAAGAAAATCCCCTGAATGTCGATGATACCTCCATAGATCAAGTTCGCGAGCACCGCGTCTTGGGAGTCATAATTGATGAAGAACTGAAATGGCAAGCTCACATTGATTCTGTCTGTAAAAAGTTGGCACGCAGTCTGTTCTTACTCAATCAGCTCAAACCTTACATAAACAGTGAAGCTCGCAAAATGTTCTTCTACGCTCACTGTCTTTCTCACGTCAACTATGCATCTGTTGTCTGGAGCTGTGCTGCAGATGTTCATCTTAAGAAACTAAATTCTCTCCACAAGAGAGCAGCCAGATTAATTCTACCAGATCACTCACTGTCAACGTTAGAAAAGCAAGCCAGATTAAATATCCTTCCACTTCAAAACCAGCTAGAATTCAACAAAGCATTACTCGTGTACAAAACACACAATAACTTGGCACCACAATATCTCAAACACCTGCTTACACGAGCCTCATGCCGATATGGCTCTAACAAATACATTTTGCCACGTACCCGAATTGATTTGTTCAAAACTAGTTTTGCATTTTCGGGTGCATCCCTGTGGAACTCCCTTCCTTTGCACATACAAACGGGCAGTTCTCTTCCTATTTTAAAATCAAGTCTGCATAAACATCTTCACCCCTTCCAACAGTAAATAACTGATCTTTGAATTACTGTAGACAGTAACAAAGGGGTCAGTTATATCTTATTTATTGCATCAGTTATTGTTGCTGTTGTTCTTTTTTCTTGCTTTCTCATTCCATCGTGTTTTGTTTTGATCTTTTCTTTCTTTTTTTTCTCTCTCGTTCTATTTCTTATGCATGCATAAATCTATTCATTTCGTTCTATCATAATCGTGACAAATGTCCAAGTAATATTGGTGATGGTGGTAGTCACTGTAGTATGCTACACTTGCCACACGTAAATTTCAGAGACGGTAACAGTACTGTACCTTTTGAACACCCGGATGTTTCTGGAACTTCTATACTGATGAGATCTCTCTCTCTCTCTCTCTCTCTGACTCACTGTCCTATCCATCTGTCAATCTTAGTGTGTGTGGGGAGAGACGGGGTACTGTCAGTGTGTGTGCGCGCATGTGTGTGTATGGATGTGTGTGTGTGTGTGGGGGGGGTGGGGGGGGGGGGGGTGGGGGGGCTTGTTTTCTTCATTATGTATACCGTTCTGCATGAATACCTTTTCTTTTCATTTATGTCTGTGCTATTTGTAATCGATGTAGATTAGCAAGGACAGATTGGAAGAATAGGCTATGCCTAAAATCTTAATCCTTGAATAAAAACGTTTTGAGTTCTGAGTTGAGTTCCTTTTCTGAAAACTATCTCTCTCTCTCTCTTTCTCTCTGTCTATCCCTCTCTCTCCCTTTCTCTCTTTCTCCCTCCCTTTCTCTCTCTCTCTCCCTTTCTCTCTGTCTATATCTTTCTCTTTCTCTGTGTCTCATTGCATGTCTCTAAATTCATTCACCCACTACTTTTCTGCAAACTCTCTCTCTCTCTCTCTCTCTCTCTCTCTCTCTCCCATTCTCTGTGTCACACAGACATCCAGGCACAGGGCAACCACCACAGAAGCTCAAGTAATCCTTCTTTCAGAATATCAAAGAGCATCACAATCCGAATCTCTCTCTCTTATTTTCTTTTGTCTGGGTTTCTGTCCCCTTCCCTACCTCCCTCCTGCTCTTTATGTCTCTCTCTGTCTCTGCCTCTCTCTGTCTCTCTCTCTCTGTCTCTCATTGCATGTCTGTCAATCCATTCACCTACTCTCCATTTCTGCAAACTCTCTCTCTCTGTCTCTCTCTCTGTCTCTCTCTGTCTCTCTCTCTCTCCCTTTTTCCATTTATCTTTGTCTCTCTCTCACTGTCTCCGTCTATCTCTCTCCCTTTCTCTCTCTCTCTCCTTTCTCTCTGTCTTTGTTATTCTCTCTCTCTCTCTCCCCCCCCTCTCTCTGATCCTCTCTGTCATACAGAGTACAAATACAAACCAGGCACAGGTCAACCACCACAGAATCTCAAGTAATCTTTCTTTCAAGAGTTAGAGGCAATGAAGCTGACAGTCAAAATGACAGATCCATCACAAGAAAAGCAAGAGGCTGTGTCTTTCGGAGATGATGAATCAGGGGTATAGGGGTGAAAGGAACTGGATTAACAACATTTAAAAAAACAACAACAAAAAAACGTCTTTCAAAATGTCTCTGCAAAGACAAAAAAATAAATGTTTTTTGCTCCACCCCAATTCAGAATATCAAAGAGCATCACAATCCTAATCTCTCTTTCTCTCTCTCTTTCACACACACACACACACACACACACACACTCTCTCTCTCTCTCTCTCTCTCTCTCTCTCTCTCTCTCTCTCTTTCTCCATTTCTCTCAGTCTCTGTCACTCATTCATTCATTCATTCATTCTCTCCCTCTCTTTCATTGTCTCTGTCAAACAGCCAGGCACAAGTCAACCACCACAGAATCTCAAGTAATCTGGAGTTGGAGGCAATGAAGCTGACAGTCAAAATGACAGCTTCTTGGATGGAATCCGCTCCGGAGCCATCAATAGAAAAGATCTCTCTCTCTCTCTCTCGCTCTCTCTGACTCTTCTCATTCTCTCTTTTTCTCTATCTTCTTCCCTACTTCCCTTCGGCTCTGTCCTTCCCTCCCTCCCACCTCTCTCTCTCTCTGCGAGTCTTTCATTCTCCCTACCTCCCTCCTTCTCTCTCTGGGTGTCTCTCTCTCTCTCTCCTTCCGTTCCTTCCTCCCTCCCACCTTTCTCTCTCTCTCTCTCTCTGGGTCTTCTTCATTCTCCCTACCCACTCCTTCTTCCTCTCTCTCTCTCTCACTCTCTGGTTCTCTCTCCCCCTCCTTCCTTTATAATTTCATACCCCAGAAATATTACTCTCAGACTTCTATGTTTAAACTAGTTTTGCTTATGACGTCACGTCGTGAAGAAGAAGTCAAACAGTTTGCAACTTATCTATACAAAGCATTCAAAATCCAGTCGTTTAGTTGTTCCTGGTTATCAGTCTAGGTATTGTTTTGTTTTATTGTATCATATACTGTATGTCATAATGTTTTCGAAATGTTTACACACCACCCCTTCCTAAGGGGCTAAGGCCATTTTTGAATAAACCATCCGAATCCGAATCTCCCTCTCCGTCCCGCCCTTCCTCCCTCCCACCTCTCTCTCTCTGTAGGTCTTTTTCATTCTTCCTCCCTCCCTCCTTCTCCCCCCCCCCCCCTCTCTCTCTCTCTCTCTCTCTGTCTCTCTCTCTCTCTCTCAAGGGAGGACGAGTTAAAATTTTTGTTTAGTTGTAAAGCATATGATGATATTAGAGAAAAATGTTTTGTATTTAAAACAAATTTTGCAAAGAATGAAGATAGTTTTGGAGTGCTTAGTCTAAAATTAATCAGGAAACTTCGTTACAGTCACTTGCAAAATATATTGCCGAAGCGAATAACATGCGACGAAAAAAACAACAAAAAAACAACAAACAAAAAAACAACAACAATAAAGATCAGCTGTTGTTCACTGTGAAAATTGAAATCTGTGTTGACAGTTTCATATGGAAAATACATATGTTATACATTTATATATGTTTTTTTTTCTCTACATCACATTATTTTGAATGGATGGTCGAACTGCATTTAGTTGTACAAATCGATTGATTTCGTTTTGGATTTGGTTTTCATCAATGTTACTGATACATTTTGTTATTTGTATTATGAACCCCCATGTCATTAGGGCTGTAAAGCTATTGACATTAAAGTGTTCAGTGTTCAGTGTTCTCTCTCTCTCTCCTTCCCTCCCCTCCTCCCTCCCACCTCTCTCTCTCTCTCTCCCTGTGGGTATTTTACATTCTCCCTACCTCCCTCCTTCTCTCTCTCTCTCTCTCTCTCTCTGTGGGTCTCCTTCTCTCTCCTTCCCTCCCTTCCTCCCCCCCCCCACCTCTCTCTCTCTCTGTGGGTATTTTACATTCTCCCTGCCTCCCTCCTTCTCTCTCTCTCTCTCTCTGGTCTCCTTCTCTCTCTCTCCTTCCTTCCCTTCCTCCCTCCCTCCCCCCCTCTCTCTCTGGGTCTTTTTCATTCTCCATACCTCCCTCCTCCTTCTCTCTCTCTCTCTCTTTCTCTTTGGGTCTCTCTCCCTCCTATCCTCCCTTCTCTCCCTTCTTCCCTCCCACCTCTCTCTCTCATTCTCTCTCTGTGGGTCTTTTCCATTCTCCCTACCTCCCTCCTTCTCTCTTTCTCTCTCTCTAGACCTCTCTCTCCTTTCCTCCCTTCCTCCCTCCCACCCCCACCCTCTCTCTCTGTGGGTCTTTTTCATTCTATCTACCTTCCTCCTTCTCCCCCCGTCTCTCTCTCTCTCTGGGTCTCTCTCCCTCTCCTTCCCTCCCTTCCTCCCTCCCACCTCTCTCTCTCTCCCTGGGTCTTTTTCATTCTCCCTACTTCCCTCCTTCTCCCTCTCTCTCTCTCTCTCTCTCTCTCTGGGTCTCTCTCTCCTTCCCTCCCTTCCTCCCCCTCTCTCTCTTTGGGCTCTCCCTCTCTCTCTCTCTCTGGCCTCTCTCTCTCTCTCCTTCCCTCCCTTCCTCCCACCCCCCCTCTCTCTCTGGGTCTGTCTCTCTCTCTCTCCTTCCTCCCTCCTACCTCTCTGTGGGTCTTTTTCATTCTCCCTACCTCCCTCCTTCTACTCGTCTCTCTCTCTGGGTCTTTCTCTCTCTCTCTCTCTATCTCCTTCACTCCCTTCCTCCCTCCCACCTCTCTCTCTCTCTCTCTCTCTGGGTCTTTTTCATTCTCCCTCCCTCCCTCCTTCTCTCTCTATCTCTGGGTCTCTCTCTCTCTCTCTCCTTCCCTCCCTCCCTCCCACCTCTCTCTCTCTCTGTGGGTCTTTTTCATTCTCCCTACCTCCCTCCTTCTCTCTCTCCGTCCCTCCCTTTCCCCCCCTCTCTCTATGGTCTCTCTCTCTCTGTCCTTCCCTTCCTTCCTTCCTCTCTCTCTCTCTCTGGGTCTCTCTCTCCTTCCCCCCTTACCCCCCCCTCTCTCTCTCTGCCTAACCAATCTGACGTGAGCCTATCGACATTTTGTCTCCTCTACTTATCGCTACACACTGCAGAAGAGCATCATCGCTGCACTCCGTCGTGAAACGCTAAGGAAGTTACGGGGGCTGGAGAAGGGCAAGGGGTCATGTGGACATGGGGAGGTGGGAGATGGGAGGTGGGGGGGAGAAGGGGGCTCGGAGGGTGGTGGTGGCTGGGGGGGGGGGCCTGGGGGGGTCGCCCTATCGCGTGCAGGTTGCTGATAAAGTGATCGTACCAAGGGGGGGGGGAGGTCAATTAGGCATTGATGGCACGTAATAGGCTTCAGAGAAGCACGGGAAAGCAAGTGTGCTGGACAGAAGTGTTGAAGAAAAGCTCTTGCCAGGATGCCCGATCATAATGATTATGTACCATATAATTATCATCTCTCTCTCTCTCTCTCTCTCTCTCTCTCTCTCTCTATATATATATATATATATATATACTGTTTTTAATTAAGTTTATAGACCAGCCAATGACTCAGGGCCATATCGAGACTGGAAAATTTGATATTTTGTTCCGTGAATGCAACAACAACAACAACAACAAAGAAAACAAAAACAAACAAACACACACACACACACACACACACACAACAAAACACCCCAAAAGAAACAAACCACACTTGGAGAAAAAAAAAGAAATTCAGCACGCGTACAGTCACATACCTAGGACATGCTGCTAACGTTGACCTTTTCATCAATTTTTCACCAAAGGAATAAAACACACACACACACACACACACACACACACACACACACACACACACACACACACACACACACACACACACACACACACACAATGCCTCCTCTATCTTTCTCCCCACGCTTTATTTTCTTTTCTTCCTGGCACGCACGCACGCACACACACACACACACACACACACACACACACACACACACACACACACACACACACACACACACACACACACACACACTGCCTCCTCTATCTTTCTCCACGCGCTTGATTTTCTTTTTACTTTCTGATAAGTGACCCAGTGGTTATGTGTGTGATATCCATTCTTATACTTTTTTTTTCTTTTCCTGAGTTACAGCACACAGCTACAGATGAAAATAAATGACCAGCAAGAAAGAAACACAAGAGAAAAAAAAAAGAAACAAAAGGAAGACGAAAACAACGAAAGAAAAAAAACAATAAAAAACCACACACACGCCTAGAAACTATGAAAGAAAGGAAGAAACAGACAATAACAACAACAAAAAGAAAGAAAGAAAGAAAGGGTGAATATCAAAGAAAGGGGGAAAAAAGAAAAGAAAAGAAAAAAAAAGGAAAGGTAGGAAGAAAATTATAGACTGAAAGAGAAATACAAAAAGAGAAAATAAAAAGAAAAGGAAAAAAATTAAAAGCACACGCAAAAAAACCACCACCACCACCACCAACACCAACAACAAAAAAACAAAAACAACAAACAAAAAAGACCAACACTCAAAGAACAGTATTCTTAAAAAAAAAATTAAAAAAAATTGGAGGTTGGCCGAGTGGGAGTGGGGGGCGGGGGGGAAGTGGAGGGGGGTGACAGAGGGAGGGGAGGTCAAGAAAACAGTTCTATACATTAAAAAAAACAGAACCCCCCACAGACCCTAAAAAAAAAAAAAAAAAGAAAAAAAAGAAAAGAAAAAAGTTTCGAAAGACTTCAGAGAGATCAATGACTGGTGGTGGTGTGTCCATCGAGATCGATGATGACCATCGTTGTCATCCAGATGGGGGATGGGGGGAGGGAGGTGGTGGGGTGGGGGGAAGGATGCTCATGAGTCTATCTGTGAGTGCGCAGATGGCTGAATAGTCCAATCTGCGCACGAAATGTTCGCTGACAGTTGGGGCAGACAAAGACAGGCATATCATTGTCAGGGAGCTTGTTTGCCCGTGACTTTCTGGCCTGCCTCTTCTGAACAGCTGCAGCAGTCCTGTTGGCCTCGCACAACTTGGCGCCTTTGTGCACAGCAGCGCGCCATTTGTTACGGTCCACTGCAGATTCCTCCCAGGAGTCAGGGTTGATATCAAACGCTTTCAGAGAGACTTTCAGAGTATCTCTGAAGCGCTTCTTCTGACCTCCGTGTGATCTCTTCCCTTGTTGCAGCTCGCCATAGAAGAGCCTTTTGGGCAGCCGATGGTCTGGCATGCGCGCCACGTGTCCAGCCCAGCGAAGCTGGGACTGCATCAGGATGGTGAAGATGCTGGGAAGGGTGGCTTTTGCGAGCACCTCTGTGTCTGGGGTCCTGTCTTGCCACTTGATGTTCAGTAGCTTCCTGAGGCATGTTGTGTGGAAGTGGTTCAGCTTCTTGGCATGTCGTTGGTACACTGTCCAAGTTTCGCAGCCGTACAGTAGTGTGGGGAGAACTACTGCTCTGTAGACCTTTAGCTTGGTCTCAAGACTAATGCCTCTTCTGTTCCAGACATTTGCATTGAGTCTACCAAAAGTTGCACTTGCTCTTGCAATCCTGACATTCACTTCATCGTCGATGGTCGCATTTCGTGACAGTGTGCTGCCAAGGTATGTGAACCGCTCCACCGCACTGAGTCTCTGACCGTTGACTGTGATGTTGGGCTCAACGTAGGGTTTCCCTGGGGCTGGCTGATGGAGAACTTCAGTTTTCCTCGTGCTGATGGTAAGGCCGAAGTTTCTGCTGGCAGTGGCAAACTTGTCGACGCTGAGTTGCATGTCAGCTTCAGATCCAGCATTGAGGGCACAGTCATCAGCAAACAAAAAGTCTCTGATGATGTCTGTCATGACCTTCGTTTTTGCTTGAAGCCTTCTGAGGTTAAACAGCTTGCCATCTGTTCGGTACTTTAGGCCGATTCCAACATCGCCATCTCTGAAGGCATCAGTAAGCATTGCAGAGAACATGAGGCTGAACAGCGTTGGAGCCAGGACGCATCCTTGCTTGACACCATTTGTGACAGCAAAAGGAGCAGATGTTTCGCCATTGTCCTGGACTCGAGCCTGCATGCCTTCATGGAATTGGCTGACCAAGGAAATAAATTTCCGAGGGCATCCGTACTTGGCCATGATCTTCCACAGTCCCTCTCTACTCA